>NC_057719.1:28376696-28428665 GCF_004010195.1 Chiloscyllium plagiosum
GCCCCTCCCCCAAGTCCCTCTTCCCTACCTTTTATCTTAGCCTGCTGGACACACTTTCCTCATTCCTGAAGAAGGGCTTATGCCCGAAACGTCGATTCTCCTGTTCCTTGGATGCTACCTGACCTGCTGCGCTTTTCCAGCAACACATTTTCAGCTCTGATCTCCAGTCTGCAGTCCTCACTTTCTCCATATATCTGTTGCCCCTGTCCTTCTAGATGGAAGTGGTAATGGGTTTAGAAGGTGCTGCCTAAGGATCTTTGGTGGATTTCTGCAGTGCATATTGTACATAAAATGTACTGTTGCTATCTAGCATTGATGGTGGGGGGAGTGGATGTTTGTGGATGTGGTGCTAATCAAGCAGGTTGCTTTGTCCTGGATGGTGCCAAGCTTCTTGAGTGTTGTTGGGGCTGCACCTATCCAGGCAACTGTGAATTATTCCATCACACTCCTAACTTGGGCCTTGTAGAGGGTGGACAGGCTTTGGAAAATCAGGAGGTGAGTTACCCACTGTAGTATTCCTAGCCTCTGACCTGCTCTTATAGCCAATGTGTTGATGTGGTGAGTACAATTGAGTTTTGGTCAATGGTAACCTGAAGGATATTGATCATAGGGGATTCAGTGATGGTAACACCATTGAGTATTAAGGCCTTTGGTGGGAACAGTGTACTGAGTTAGATGATCAGCCATGATCATACTGACTGGTGAAGCAGGCTCAAAGGGCCCAGTGGTCCATTCCTGCTCCTATTTTCTATGTTCATATTACATAGAGTCATATATTCATTGAGATGTACAGTATAGAAACAGACCCTTCGGTCCAACTCGTCCCTGCTGACCAGATGTCCTTAATTAATCTATTCCCATTGGCCAGCACTTGGTCCATATTGCTCTAAACCCTTCTTATTCATGTACCTATCCAGATGCCTTTTAAATGTACCAGCCTCCACCACTTCCTCTGGCAGCCCATTCCATACATGCACAATCCTTTGTGTGAAAAAGTTTGCTTGATTCACTATGTAGGCCAAATGTAACCATAACAACATGATAGCTGACATCATACTGAAGCAGGATTTATTATTGATAGGTATTCAGAGTCAACTGCTGCATGCAGAAAGAGGATAAAGGAGATGTGTCTAGGACTATGGATTATGCGAGCACTATTGCCCCTCATCTTAACCTACCCTTATTCTTTTCCATGCTTCTGTGTTAAAACATGTTGGTATATTTGAGGCAAACAGTGATCTCTGGGACAGGGACACATGCAGCAGAAATTAGGGACTGCTCAAGGCTGAGTCCTGTATAGCGCATGGGCCCGTACGCACTGTTGTTTCTTTTGAAGGGGCCTCACATTCATTGGGTCTTGCTGCCCCCTCCTCTCGAGTTGAGGCACTTACCTCACCCACTCCAGGTGAGATTGCAGGCATTTTCTTCCCTAGTGAGTACGTTTATATTCCAGCACAATGGAAAGTGTTGGAACGGGAAAGGCAGGGCGGAAAAGGAGGGCTTGGCCACTTATGGAATGTCCTGAGGTGTGTGTGTGGTTGCTCTTGTGACTGGATTCTTCCTGCCTGTTTCCCTGTGAGCAGGGCTTCCCGGTGTGTGCACCATCTCTCAGTCCCTTGCTTTAGATCCTGAGGACCAATGGGATGGGCTGCTAGAATGCAGGTATGTGTGTATCTTTTCAGCAGACGGCAAGAGTTCTGGTCCTGGCTCTCCATGGCTGCTGCCAATCTCTGCAGGTTGCCAATCAGATGTTCGCATGCTTGGAGCAGCTGGGTCCCAGGGCATAGCAGTTTGCCTGTTGCCTCTTTCAGATTTCTGCGAATTGCTCCTGTTCCTCTCTATGTACGTGGATGAAGTTCCTGATTGCCAACACCACAGGGCCGAAATGGGTACTGCAGATGCTGAAGATTAGAGTCAATATTAGAGGGGTGGTGGAAAAGCAAAGCAGGTCAGGCAGCATCCGAGGAGCAGGAAAAATCGACCTTTCGAGCAAAAGCCCTTAATCAAGTATCAGGAATTCCTGATGAAGGGCTTTTGCCCGAAATGTCAATTGTTCCTGCTCCTCGAATGCTGCCTCACCTGCTGTGCTTCTCCAGTACCACTCTAATCTTAACACCACAGGGCCCCTTTCTGCTTGAAGCTGAGCAAGGTGCCTGGTCTCAGGTAATTCTCCGAGTGCTAACGGCCTGGGCTATTTCTTCCTCAGCCAGTTGTGGATCTGTGACAGTAAGTACTCCCCAGCACGTGTTCCCAAACTTTGTAAACCTGATATTTCCACTGAGTTGACAGTACCTGAGCAGTGGGGTGGGAAGGGGGTTCCTAACCCTATCGCAGACAGCTTTATCAATACTCTCTTGAATGCCTCTGATCCTCATCCCTCAGTTATCAAGGACATACCTTCTGGTGGGGTAGGCTGTTTCTCTGCCAAGGCCATGGAAAAAACACCTGGGGGGGGGGGGAATCTGCAAGGCACAAGAATGATGGCCAATGTTTAGAAGTGGAAAGAAAGACCCTGATGTTGGGGTTAACATCAGAGATTCAGAGATGCAGTGGAATGAAGAATGTGACCTATCTGGCTGTTGGGACAAGGATGCTTTAGCATCTCCACAGGTCACAATCTTCCCCTGCAATGCCCTCCTTCTAGTCAGTGAGAGTCTGATGTCAGGTGCTGCTCCTCCCATCCTTTCTGCCCGATTGTCAGAGGCTTTCACCCGGAAAGAGTGAAAAGAAGGAATTTATTAAGATGCAAATGGATGGCACATCATTGAGAAAATTGTAGAAAAAGTCATCCAAAATAATAGCATTTTTCACTGCCCTTGAAGCAACCAGATGACTTAAAGAAAGTAGGTTCAACCCTTTTCAATATTAATATTGCTCAAGATGAAAAGGATTTTTAAAGATAAATCTGGATAAATGAAAAACTTTCTGGTATAAGTTTATAGAGAATTTATTTGCGAAGGTATTACATTGCTGTAAAATAGTCCCATGTTATATTGACTCATGATATAATGTATTATCATGGTTCAATCTGATCAAACCTCCTTCAATTTGCATTCAAGTAGCATGACACCATATAGTCAGAATTCTGGTGGTCTCAGGACTCCTTCCAATGTTCAATTAATCATTCTTTCCACCATGACGGTCTAAATTTCTGCACTGACACAGACGCTTTATCTTACAGAAAATAGTGGCTGTTAAAAAGATGTGGGTATTCTGTACCTTTAAGAACGTTAAAAGCTAGCAGAAGTACCTGACAGCACCAAATGTTCTGAACAAAATACAATGTAACCTTTTGAGCCAGCAGTTAGTGTGCCTAGTTGTCTGGAGACAAAAAAAATTCAAATTAGACCAATCAGTTTAAATTATACCCTGGAAAATACCAAATTCCAATCAAATTTGAATTGAGTATATTGACAATATTAAAAGCCAATGACACAATACAATGCTTTGGGGGTGTAAGACTGGGAAAATTTGAACAGTTGGGAGGAGAACTGCCAAAAGACAAACAAATGTAGGCTGCGAGTGAGAACTCTTTGTCAAGTACCTGTCTAGAGAAGGAGTTTGCACAGAGAAAATAATATCGACCTGGAGGGCAAATCGACAGAGGAAGATACAAAGGGAAGATTCGACAACTGCCAGGCTTTGAAATGTGAATTTTTGGTTAAATCTTAATTGGGGGTTTTATCGGACTAGTATTACAGAAGAGAAAGTAAAAGATAGGTTAGAGGAAGGAGTTGTAAATAATTGTTTGTTAATTATTCTCTGTTATATTTTAAGAAATAAAGTTGTTAATTTTTACTTTAAATAGTTCTTGGCCTTTCAAATTTTCACTGATTACTGCATGGGATAAATCTTTTCTGTGTTGCTGGTTAAAATTAAGTGGGCGGGGGGGGGGGGGGGGGGGAGGTATCTTGCCCTGTGTCGTAATACAACCAAGGCAGAAATCCAGAATTCCACCCCAAATCTGGTCCCCACCATTATTGTGCAGAGGAAGTAACATATGGTTACTCTGTGGTTCATTGATGCGACTGCACATGTGCCTCGCTCATATTAAATTTTTGCTTGTGGCGTGTTCAAACATGACGTGTTCTTTAGCCCTGGTAGAAGAAGGTTAAACTTTGTAAAGATTTCTCAGAGAGGTACTGAATCCTTTGGCGGAAGACACATTGTTGGAATATAATTAGAGAGATTAGATGTGCTGTGGTAAAAGTTAGGCATCTTTTGGGAGAGGTGCAGCGCTCTTTGGTATTGTTAAAAATAGTGATGCATGTGTGAGAGAAGTAGATAACCCGATTGGCACTGTCAAGCTTTTTCAAGCAGCCAAGCTGTCACAGCAGCTACGATATTTGCATCTCCTGACTTTAACAAAAAATTGAGCAAAAATTATCTGCATGTTAAAAACAAATCAGTGCTCGCTAGTTCATGGTTTTTTTTTGACAGAAGTCTAAGCATTACCATTAGTTTTATGTGACTGATTTTATAACCTACCAATATCACAGTGGAGTGCCTGTCAATTCACTGTTTGATGACAGGAGCATGTGCTTGACATATTCATAATGATGGTCAAATGATCAATCTTTCATCAAGGATGGATTAACTCTGGGGTTCATCTATTAAAACAGTGAAACACATTGCACGTTACAAAGCAGACCTTACAGCAAACCAACTCATTTCTGAGTAAACAGTTCACAAAACCGTGGCAGACACTAGCTAGGCAGAGCTACAACATCGAATACACATGACATATGGAGTCCTTAAAAGTGGACTCTCTTAAACGCACAGTACACATACAACAGTGATGGTAAAGTATTTGTGGTGGGACAGTGAATACAATTTTATTAAAGAATTAAAATAAGTGAGATGCACTGAATTCATTTCAATCTCAGTATGGATCCTGATCTCTGTCAATGGCATGCAAGGTGTCAGGTCAAAGGATGGTGAGTGACAAACATGGGCTAGCATGAGTTGGCACAAATTTGGCATTTGGCTATAAAGGGCCATGAAAATGTGTAGAGGGATATAGCCTGTCATGGAGGGTACGACAGATGATGGATGTAGATTGGCATGGATAGGGCATAGGGTAGTGAGTAGGGGGTTCTGAGGGTAGGTTAAGGCTGGAGGCATTTTATTTAAAGTTATTTTGTCCATAACTTTGACAAACTGCAGGGGGATGCATTCTTTCATAAATTTAAGAGTGATGATTTGGTCCAGTTAAATCAATACAGCGAAAGATATGATTATCATAAAAAATAAGCAATTTAATCTCAGTCTGGTCCACCACCTGTGAGTAATCTTATTTTAAATAACTTCAAATGACTTCAAAATAATTATACAGAACTATTTACCAGTTTAATTGGTGTTCAGTAGTCAGATTCTTAGTAAATAGAAAAAGATGTTTGAAAGTGTTTGAAAATATGTATTTAGTGTCCTTGGGCTTAAAAATATGTTCATTTTAAGAGCCACCTTCACAAGTGGACACAATTAATGGAATTCCATCTGGGAGTGTGGCCAGGTTTGTGGGCAGGACCAGGTCCCAGTGTGATGCCTTTTAAACCTGCCGAAAACTTCACAGAAATCCGATTTGCAATGCACATAATTTGTACTAAAATGGTGTGGTCTTTCTGAATGGGTTTAGTCTATTTCAAGTGAATTGTGCTTTGAGGAAATAATGAATCCTAGAGGAAGGTCTTGTCTCATACATCAACAACAACTCTTTATATAACTTAAAGTAATAGATTCGCAGATCATGATCAGTGAATTTATTTCCAAATTTAATTGTGCTGATAAAGCAAACAGTGCAGAATATTTGAGTTCTTTATCTCTACTTAATCAGAAATCTAAGCACAACAGATTCTAAAGTGGTGTGGTTCATATGCTCAAACAGGACATTAAATCCTGCAAACCTGATTCATGATTGCATTGTAATTGAAATGATTGCATTGCAAACCTGACAGTGACAATATTGGAAATTAGGAAGTCAAATTCCTTCAGGCTGATGATCTGGACTTTTCCCATAACTCTGGTGACACTCTAACAGAAGGGCTTCGAGTAAGGCCAGATCCTAGATAGACCAGATTCCAGTCCTAACTGAGAAAGTCCCATTGCCTTGTGATAACCAAAGACTCCCCCCATTCTTGGAAGGTCAGCCAAGTCAATAGGGGCAGAAATGAGAGACAAGTTAATGAGGGATCTACCATAATACTAAAGACTGGTGCACTCCAAGGTATCATGTACACCACTCCTATACATGATCCAATTAAGGGGAATGACATGATCCCTGTAAGATAGGTAGATATTTTCAGCATTGCTATTATACCTCATTATAGCGGTTGAAGTTGTTCCAAGTGTTCCCTGAATGAATATGCTTGCCACAGATTCTCACACCACTTTCTCCCCACTCCCCTCCAATCCAGTGGTTGTACTTTCTGGCAGCATGGCAATAAGCAGTCCCCATGCATCTTCCAACACCTGTCTCCATGTTATTATCTTTATTTGTAATGGTTAACAAAATACCACCACTTGTCCTAGCTCTGTACCTCCACATAACTCACAATTTCACAGTACTTATTTCCTCTAGTCAGCACTGATGAATTAACCCACTGACAAACGATCTGTCTTGGTGGCTTTCAGTAAAGTTTATCTTTTGTGTTCAAGTCCAGAACTTGGTTGTGATGCTACAACCAATCTACCCTCTCATACAATCTCACCACCAACTGGTTGCCAGGGCATTAGGAATATCAAACCAGGAGGCTATCTTTCAATAAGAGCCATTTCCTCTTACTGTTTTATTTACTTCAGACAATTTGTGTGCAGAGAATTGGAACAAGAACATATACCAGATGTCCATAAGTATTTTGGAATGTAAGGTATTAAATTTAATCCAGACACAAAAACATAATTGTAATAATGATCACTTTTTACACCATTAGTTTCAGCAGAAGTTGGCAATGTTAAACATGCCATCATGCAGCTGTTCTAAAACAAAAGCAGTTTTGGATAATACAGACAGAGAGATGGAAAACCTCCTCCCTGGCCTTTAAAATTAATGAGAAACTTCCAATTGTGCACACACAAAGGAGCTGGTCTTATTTCGGCTGATTAATTCTTGGAAATTTTCCCAAATTTAAAAAAAAATAAGCTAATGGTTTGTGAATTATCTTCATACCACTCACATATTCAATTTCAGGTCGAATTCAGGGGATGTTTTGCAAATTATTTTGCCAGCAGAAATTTCAAAATGCTTCCAATTATACTCATAAACATGTCCCAGCACTCCACCAAAACAGGACTTTCCTTTTCAAGATTATAACATTCAGAAAACACACTGACCCCTGGATGTACTCATCACGTTATCTGATACACCACTGTTTCACAATCAACAGGAGCACAAGACTAAAGGGAAAAAAAATCATCTTGTTTCATAGCCTCATACAATTCTGAGCATTTCTTTCCTTTTCCCCCCTCCATCTTCACTAATCATTTCATTATCTGGTGAGTGCAGAATAGCCTTGGGTGACACTTGTCTCTCAATTACTTTGATTTCACTTATCTAAACATTTCATTGATTCTTTTCCTCTCCTTCATCTGTGACATTCCTCCTCCCCTCCAATGTTAAATTAGATTAGAATTTACCGAATAAACGTGCCCAACAATAAAAACACTGATAATGAGCCACATTGATTTTCACTTAAACTTACGAACAAAATTCATGCATTTTATTTTAAATTACTACGTTTGTGACATATATTCTGGAAATGTTGTCAGCTGTAGTTCAATGGGTATCAACGCAGCCTCTGAAATAGGAAGGTTGTGGGTTCAAGGCCTGGTCTAGTACCTTGGCAACTGATAGAGTGTTGTACTGCAATTTTTTTGGATGGGAGGTTTAACAGTCTGCCCTCTTAAGTAGGGAAATGAATCCAATGGCATTGTTTGAAGAAGACTTGGGGAACTATTGCTGGTCAACATTTTATTCCTCAATTAATATAATGAAATCAGATTATCCTGTCCTGGTCACATTGTTGTTTGTAGGACTGTCTTCCTTCTTCTTTTAAAGAAAACAAATTTGACAACAAAAAATGTGACTTCAAGTTTCATAATTACATTTAAGCATATTAAACTTCTGTCAGATCCTAAAACCTGCACGCTTCATTAATCAGACCACATTGGTCAGTATTCTAATAGCATGTAGAACTGTTTTTTAAGAATAATCCATTACCAAGGATGACAAAATCTAATTTTATACTGAATTATTTCTAAAATAATAAATGGTGTCTGCCCATCTGTATTAATTTCTGTCACTGCACACTGTTTTGACCAAAATAATATTAGTTTGAATGAAACCATGACAAATACATTATCATCATCAAACCCTGTTAAATAATGCACACTGTTTTGTGGGAAATGTCCATTATTTATTTTGAGTGGGCATTTTTGAAGTATCATTGTTTAAACCTGACTTTAATTTCCAAATCTGACAATGTGATGACTCTGATCTGACATAAGGTGAGATAACTTTATGGGCTGATCCCACTTCCTAAGCAATCCATCCCTTCGGCCCAGCAAGCCTGCAAAGATTCCTAATCCTTATTTAGACCCACAACTTATTGCCCATAGTGGTATCTATCCCACTGTTCGCCCCCCATATATGTGTCTATTAAGATATGCCTTAAATGTTGCTAACATGCCTGCTCCCACCACCTCCACTGGCAGTACTTTCCAGTCATCCACCACCCTCTGTGTGAAAAACTTGCCCTGCAGTTTTCCCCTCACCTTGAGCCTGTGTCATTTTGCAGTTAACCTTTTCACCTTGGGAAAAAAACCTCTGACTATCCACCTTATCTAAGCCTTTCAGAATTTTGTAGACCTCTATCAGGTCACCCCTCAGCCTCTGTCTTTCCAGTGAAAACAATCCGAGTTTATTCAACCTCTCCTCATAACTAAAACCCTCTAGACCTGATAAACTGCCTCTGCCCCTGTTCAAAGCATTCATATCCTTCTGGTAATGTGGTAACCAGACCTGCATGCACTATTCCAAATGTGGCAAAACTAGAATTTATACAGCTGTACCATAACTTGCCAACTTTTGTATTCAATGCCCTGGCCAATGAAGGCGGGCTTGCTATATGCCACTTCACCACCTTATCCATTTGTGTTGCCACTTCCACGAATCTGTGGACCGAAACATCCGGATCACTCTGCATGTCAATTCTCCAAAAGGTTCTGCCATTTATTGTATAATTCTCACCTGAATTTGATCTTCCAAAATGCATCACCTCCCATTTGTCTAGATTAAACTCGACCTGCCATTTCTCTGCCTAAAGTTGTATCTATCTATATGCTGCTGTATCCTTTGACAATCCTCCTCACTATCTACAACTCCACCAATTTTGGTGTCATCTGCAAACTTACTAATCAGACCACCTACATTTTCCTCCAGCTCATTTATATATATATCAAACAACAGAGGTCCCAGCGCTGATTCCTGCAGAACACCACTAGTTACTGATCTCCATTCTGAGAAGCACCTTCCACTGCTACTCTCTGTCCTAGACTTAACGGCAATCGAGCTTTGTTCAATATATCATTTCAGTTGCATGCCACTGTAATCTTTTGCTATAAATTCTGTATCTTATGATCCTGTTCAACAGCTACCTGATGAAGGAGCAGCACTCTGAAAGCTAGTGCTTCCAAATAAACCTATTGGACTATAACCTGGTGTTGTGTGATTTTTAACTTTATGAACCTCAGTCCAACACCAACTCCTCCACTTCTATGACCAAGCCAGTTTTGTATCCATCTAACAAGCTCATCCGAAACCCCAGATCCCATCTTTTGTAACAGCCATGAGATACCTTATCATATGCCTTATGAACGTCCATGTAGACAACATCCACTGCCCTTCCCTCATCAATCATTCTTGACACCTCTTCAAAAAACTCAATCAAGTTGGTGAGACATGACCTTCCTTGCACAAACCAATGCTGCCTATCACTAATAAGTCCATTTGCTTCCATGTGTGAATAAATCCTGTCTCTCAGTATTTCTCCTACAACTTGCCCACCACTGACATCACACGCACCAGCCTGTATTACCTAGATTTTCATACATCTTTCTCTAACCTCAACATCCCTCAGTTTGATGAATACTCATTTAGATCTCACTCATTTCCTCTGGCTTCACACATAACCTCCCTCCTATATCCTTGAGTGGGCCTACTCTTTCCCTAGCTACCCTCTTGCTCCTAATATATGTATAAAACACCTTGGGATTCTCCTTAACCCTGCCAGCCAAGGACATTCATAGCCCCTTATAGCCCTCCTAATTCCCCATTTGAGGTCCATCCTACATTCTCTATATTCTTCATGAACTTTGTCTGATTGTAGTTGCCTAGACCTTGGGTATATTTCCTTTTGTTTTGACCAATCTGGTAATTTCCCCTATCATCCAAGGTTCCCAAATCCTGCCATTCCTGTCCTTCATTTTCAGAAGAACATTCCTGTCCTGCACTCTAATCAACTCGTCCTTGAAAGACTCCTACATGTCAGATGTGAAATTACCCACAAGCAGCCACTCCCAATCCACACTCTCCAATTCTTGCCTGATTTGGTTACAGTTGACCTTCTCCCAGCTTGACATCTTTATCCAAGGTCCACTCTTGTCATTATCCATAGTATCCAAAAACTTACAGAATTAGAATAGAAGAGCCTTTATTGTTATGTGTACTCAAATGAGAGCAGTGAAAAGTTTGTAATGTCACCTCTTTGGTGCCATCTTAGGTACAGGTTACCTAGGTACAGATACTTTAAATGTTTGTTGCAGAATTGAAAGAGTAAAAAACACTCTAGCATAGGAATACAAAGTTTTAAAAAGTACTTGAATTACTCAAAGTCCAGGATAAGAATAAGAAGTATCTTTAAAAAGTACTCAAATTATAATCCTTTTCACTGAGTCTGTGTTCGATAGGTTTCAGAACATGTGGCCTTGCTGCCTCCACACACTGGTCTCTGGCCAGACTCGCCTCCAGGTCTTGCCTCCCAGTTTTGGACTGGGCTCAATCTGCTCCTACTCCAGGCTCTGGCTCATGACATGCTTCCGGGACTCGCCTCCTAGGTCAACTCAGGCTCGGTTTTGTTCACTATTCCCAAAATGCTTCCCCACTGAAACTTTGATCACCAGGCCAGAGGGCTCATTTTCCAATACCAGTTCCAGTTTGGCCTCTCTCCCTCATTGGACTATCCACGTACTGTTTCAAAATACCTTCCTGGACACAGCTAACAAATTGCTTGCCATCCAAACCCCCAGCACAAAGGGAGTCCCTGTCAATATGGGAGAAGTTAAAATCACCCAGCACAACAACCCTGTTATTTTCACATCTTTCCAGAATCTGATAACATATCTATTCCTCTATCTCCTACTGGCAACTGGGATGTCTACAATACAATTCCAACATTGTGATTGTAGCCTCCTGTTCCTGAGCTCTACCTATAATGCTTTGCTGCAACATCCTCCCTCAGCACAGTCATGATGTGCTCCCTAGCCAGGACCGCAACTCCCCTAAGCCTTTTGTTTCCTTCTGTGTATTATCTAAAACATTGATATCCCGAAACATTAAGTTGCCAATCCTGTCTCTTTTTCAACCATGTCTCTGTGACACCAACAACATCTTAACTGCATGCATTAATCCAAGCTCTAGGTTCATCCGTCTTACCTGTTATACTTCTTGCATTGAAGCAAATACAGTCCAAGCCTCCAGATCCGCTGAGCTCAGCAATCTCTCCCTGACTGGTCTTCCTTTTAGCTATATTTGCATTAGTCTCAAGCTCTTTCCAAGTCTCTATACTTACTGACCTGCTGCTCTGGTTCCCACCCCACCTTGCCACATCAGTTTAAACCCTTCCAAGAGGTATTTTCAAACGTCCCTGCCAGGATATTGGTGCCGTTCCAGTTTAGGTGCAACCCATCCTTCAGGTCCCACCTTCCCTGGAAGACATCCCAGTATCCACATATCTAAAGCCCTTCCCCCTACACCAGCCACATTTTCAGTTGTACTCTGTCACAGCTCGTAGCCTTAGTAGCTTCTGGCATGGGGATTAGTCCTGAGATTACTGCCCTACAGGTCCTGCTTTTTTTAGTTTACTACCTAACTCCCTGAATTGTCATTGCAGGACTTTGTCACTCTTCCTAACTGTTTCATTTGTGCCAATGTGGACAATGATTTCTGTCTGTTTACCCTCCCTTTTCAGGATGTCTTGTACCCGCTCAAAGACATCCGTGATCCTGGCACCAGGGAGGCAATGTACCACGCTGGAGCCTCTCTGTGTCCCTGACTGTCAAATCTCCAATTACTATTGCTTACTGCACCTTGTCCCTCCCTTCGGTACAGCAGGGCCAGTCATGGTGCCACTGCTTTGGCTGTTGCTGTCACTTGATGGGCCATCGTCCTCATCAGTGTCCAAAACTGGATATTTGTTTGACAGGCAGACAGCTGCAGGGGACTCCTGCACTGACTGCCTGCCCTGTCTATTGGTCACCCCTCACCCCCACTATCAATCTTCCTGTACCAATTTAAGCATTTATAGTAAAGAACCAAAAATAACTTTCAAATTCAAATTCTTTTGTGACCTTGAGATTTTCCAGGAAACTGTATCACTGAAGCTTTCTGTAGCAATGTTTAATTAGCAAAAAAGCAGTTTCTCAAACTTAAACCAGCAGGAAACATTGTGGGAGTAAAGCAGCAAGTGTGGTTTGCCCAAAAAAAAACATATTTCCACCCCATTTAAAAGGTTCCAGAAGTTGATGAAGTCTTTCCTTATATTTGAATTCAAACCAGAGATCAATATAGATGAGAAACAACATTTATATTGATTACATTCTGTTAGACTTATCTTCTTCATGTGAAAAAAACTCAGTTTCCCCATATAACAAAATGCAGATATGTACAGAAGCTAAAGAAACAGTTTAAAGCCACAAAGTATTTCTTGATACATTTCAAGTGTTAAGAACATAATTCGATCCATTTAGCATGCATTAGACTGCCAGTGTGAAATTAATGAACAGGCATATTCATGTCAACTGAGAGCTATCTAAAAGACAGTCTGGTCTGCTTCATTCAGGCAATGGTAATAGTTTCTTAGTACTATAGGACCTAGAGGAAATCTGGAAAAACTCAGCTAATCATTCGTTGCACCATGTCTTTGAAATTACACAGATGTCTTTTGAATTCACAAGAAGGAGAATTGAGAAATTAAAGGACATTTTCTTGTCCATAAAATAGATAATGGAGCTAATGATTTCCTCCACTCATATATTATGGGAATTAGGAATATTGAACAGACAAGCAGATCACTGTGGCTTGTGAGTGGGAAGTTTTCCGACTACTCCTCAGGCAGTCGACTCACGCTTTTTCACTCAAGAGGGGAAATGGTTTTTCAAATACCTGAACCACTTTCAAATACAACATTGTTCAAGCTGAGTCGGCTTCCTGTTTTTAAGGATTTTTTAAAATATCAGATATGCATTCACCTTGGACCTTGAGTTAAAATTTTCTTCCAAAAATATTTTTTTTAATTATAATTCCTTCCATTTTACCTTTAAAAAAATCAATTGTCGAGCCAGCAGCCTTAGAGAAAGATTTCCTATGCTTTCCGTTCCTGGTAAAACCGGAAATGTGAATATAAGGAAATTGTTTATGCTTTGACTATAAGGAAGTAACAGAGAAAAATAACATTTCATTTTAAAGACAATTATATCAAATTCTGTATCTGGAAATGAAATCAGTTATACCTGTTTCTTATTATAATTTTCAGCAAGATGAATTTATGGTTATGCTTTTTATTATATAACAATAGTTCTGATTGAATGGTCACCTGTTAAAACTTCAGAGTTAGTCATTTACAGAAAGATTAAACATGTTTCATTATATTCAAAACTGCTCCACAGAGCATGGAGTTTTAAAGCACGGGGAAGTCCATTTGACTCTCTCAGCATCTGTTTTCTAATGGAGCTGCCTACTTAGTTCAGTTTCTATGCCCCTTTCCAAAATATTCATGAATTTCCTTTTTAAAATTCACAATAAAACCTGTTTCTACTATTAATTCCAGAGTACAACATTCTGTATAAATAGTTTCTTAGCAAGCTACTTAGTGTCATGGTGGTGAGCTTGTCCACAGGATGGAGAGCCAGTGGTAACCCTATCATGGCCATTTCTAA
This sequence comes from Chiloscyllium plagiosum, assembly GCF_004010195.1. Lineage (NCBI taxonomy): Eukaryota > Metazoa > Chordata > Chondrichthyes > Orectolobiformes > Hemiscylliidae > Chiloscyllium > Chiloscyllium plagiosum. The sequence continues at coordinate 28,390,905 of NC_057719.1, forward strand.
GAACTCTGTTAAGCTGGCATCTCATTAGGCTCAGTCTAGATCTGCAGCTCCACTGGGGCTAATTATCCATTTGGTCTCCAGACAGTGTAGATACCCCACAAGATCAATCAGAGAATGGCAGTTCTCCGATCCTGATAGCTCCACTGAGAGTAGGAGTCTTTGGTATTTCTTCAGTTTCGCTATAGCCCCCAGACTGAGAAAGGTAGAAACATTCAGTGAGAGGGGAAAGGATAGAGAAGCTGTTGTTTAGGGCAGGGATATGACTTCTCAACGTTTCCGTCACTGGGACTATCCCTAAGGACCTTTAGCTCAGGATGCTGGAAAAGAAGTGCCCACCACCATCCACCACTAACCACCCCCCACCCTGCTTTCCCCCTCAGCCCCCACCCTCTCCCCCCAAAAACAGGCCACAGCTATAGAGGGTTCACCTAGTTTTTCATCACAGTTTTGCCCACTGTGGCAAGATGTGACCCATAAGTGGGCACTTAAGAGTATCAATTAGCTTCCAGGTAGCTCAGAGGAGTCAGGAATGTTACTTGTTCTCCAATGTCCTGCCCCATTATGTAGACTCCCTACCTCCCATTTCAACTCTGGGCTAGCACTAAATTCTACATTTAACCTTGTTGTTCCTTCTTCAACTGCGACCTTAACTTCGATTCCTTCAGTTAGTGAAATTATAATTTCCCTATTTATCTTATGAAAACATGTCTGAATTGCTATTAGATTTTTTTCTCTCCAGTGAAAAGATAACCAGGTTGTCTAGTTCTCTTGTAAATAAAGTCTCCCAACCAACAATAATAACTACCTACCACATTTGGATTTATAAAGGAGGAAGGAAAGGTGGGAGGTGGAGATATTTAGAAAGGAATTTCCAGAGATAGGTCACTGGCAGCAGAAAGCACGAATGCCAGTGATGAAGCAATTAATATTTTTAATATCATAAGAGGCCAGAATGAGGGGAGTGCAGATACTTCTGAGAGTTGTTGAGCCAGATAGGATTACAGAGATCGGCAATGGTGAGGCAATGGAAGGGTTTCAAACTTGATGTTGCTTAACATTGAACTAGGGTGAGAAATGTGGCTAGGAATGCATTGGAATAATCAGGCTAAGAGGTTATAGAGACATGGATTTCATTAGCCAATGAACCAAGAAGAGGATGTCACAGATGTAGAAAAAGCTTAAATTAATAATGGCCAGGATTTGTGGTCAGAGTTTCACTTGAGAATCAAATATGAAACCAGGTTTGCAAATCGTCTGGTTCAGGGCGAGGGATTGACTTGATAGGTGGGAATGGAAATTGTAGCCAAAACTAAAGGCGATGGCTTCTGTTTACAATTGAGGGAACTTTCTGCTTATCCAGTACTAGATGCCAGTTAAGCAGTCTGACAATTTACTGACGTTGGGGTAGTCGAGAGAATTGTGGGCGAGATAGAGCTGGGTGTCATTAGCAAACAAGTTGAAGCTGATTACAGATCACATCACCAAGGGACATCATGAACTCAGAAGTAGCAAGAGCCAAGCAAGTCAGCTGGGACCTGGAGAACTGGAGTTCATTATTACAACCTTAAATAATGTTTTTCAAATATTATTTCAAATGCAAGGCAATTTGTTCAACCAGCAGAAAAAGAATCCAATAAAAAGAAGGCAAGATCATCAATTACTTGCTGAACTGCAGTTGGCAGACACCAGTGTCTACATTTGGGTCTGTGTTATATTATAGTTGTGCTTTAATGCTTTCTTACAGAACTACATAGTTTTGCAGCATTGATTTCCCAATTGTGTTTCACATTTCAGCTTAATCCAAGGCTGCATATCCTTTTACATATATACCTGTTAACTAAAGCAACTATCCCTAATTCTCAAAAGTACCTGCATTGTTTCAAAACAAGTCTTTGCCTCACAAAAAAAAATTATGCACACAAACACATTATTAACATGTTATTGAGGTCAGGTCCTTTGCATTAGTTTTTCCCTTGACTTTCTTTGTTAATTTGCAGCTGATTTGGTTGGGGGAGAATATTATGTATCACATTTCATTTGAGCGCTGATAGGCAATGGGAATCCAATCCACAGCACAACACCACAGTCTGGACAAGCTCAAGCACAAAAAAACTCTCTGTAGAATAATTGATAGTTGGAGTGGATAGTATTTGGTCTGGGTGGGTATGCAGTCACAATTGCCAAGGTCAGACTGTTGCCAACAATCAGTATTTATGAGAGGGAAAAAAGAATTGCAACAGAATCCAGAATATTTGAAGTAAATAGGTTTTTTTTTTCACAGTAGCACTGCGGGGGCCATTTTCTTTCCCTGCTCAATTTGGCAGAAACTAGGCAGGTGGACAGTTAAAATTGCCCATGGCCACTTGCCTATACTGAAGTTCCTAATAATGGACATGCTGTTATTTACACCTGCTCTACTGAATAGGTAGTAAGGATACCCCAAATGGATGGATCCTTTTTAGTATATGTACGAGAATAGTTTTTACAAGATGATTTCAGCGGGGTCTAACAGTGAGATTTCTGTCAGGTCAATCCATTGAAGATGAGAAAGGGGGCAGAGTTAGTAGTAAGTGGCAACAAGTCAACCTGTTATGGAAAAACCTAAATAGGATTTTAGCTTTAGTATATGGGAATGCTGAACATGAAGTTGTAGTGAATTTATACAAGATGTTGGTTACACAATAATTGAAATATTGTGTGCACTTTTCAACATCCCATTTCAGAAAGGATGTCAAATCTTTCACAAGAGTACAGCAATATTTTTTGAGTTATGGCTGTGAAGAAAGTTTTTTTTCTATGGAATGGGAATGGATGTGGCCATCCACTGGAGGTTACAAAATTATGCAAAGGTTTTGAAAGAGGTGAAAGATAGTTATTTTCTCCAGCTGTCAGGCAATAAGAAGGAGACAAAAAGGATTGTCTTAAGACTATAAGTCGATAAGAAATCAGCACAGGAGTAAGCTGCAATTCAATGGATCATAGTTGATCTGACATTTCTCACATCCACTTTCCTCCCTTTTCTCCATCACCACTGGTTCCCCTACCAATAAAGAATCTATCTATCTCAGCCTTAAATATACTCGATGTCGATTCTCCTGCTCCTCAGATGCTGTCTGACCTGCTGTGCTTTTCCAGCACCCCACTCTCGACTCTGTTCTCCAGCATCTGCAGTCCTAACGTTTTCCCTACTCCAACTGACTTGAAGAACAAAATTAGAAGTTCAAACAGCTATTTTCACATGGAAGGCTTTATCTTAGGATATTGAATTTGTTTTATGACTTCAAAACATCCCTTCGACATACAAGATGAGGAGTTAAGATGTTTAAAATGTTAATTGGGTAGATGTTGGCCAAGTCACCGATGCCCACATTTGAAAAAAGATAAAAGAGAAACTATATCTTCTCATATGGGGATCAAGACAATGAGATCTTTTGTTTAGACCGAATGCACTAGGACAGATGTGCTTTTTTCACACAATGAATAGTAATTGCATAGAATTTGCTCCTCAGGCAGGCTACAAATGCTGGAATAATTGGAGTTTCAAGACTGTGATCAAAAGATTCTTATCAGGCTGATGTATCAAAGGATGGGGAGCTAAGGTGAGTAAACTGAGGTAAAAATCAGCCATGATCTAGAGCAGGCTGAGTGAGCTATTCCTATGTTCCTTTAATGGCACTGTTAATAATTACACAGCTCCCTCTGTACTGACTTTGGAACTCCATAGGTTAGAAAGGAAATCCCCATCAACACATTTAAAATCTCTTCACTATCCTCTGTCCCGGTAGCATAACAATATAGCACAGCAATGTCTGGAATAATCCCATAAGGGTCTGCTGTTTCTCAAAAGCAACATATGCCAAAGATAGAAATGGCTTCTACCTAATTGTTGGCCCAAATGTTTGCACTGACTGGAAGCAGAACTATTTAAGACAGTGATAAATTACTGTCTGATACAGGTCTGCAGCAGGGAAAGCAGAATGTGAAGCTTCTCACATCCTTATCTTTGAATTAAATTGAATTAGCTTTATTGTCACGTACTCAAATGAGTACAGTGACGAGTTTACAAATCACCACTTACAGTGCTATCTTAGGTACAAGGAAACTAGGTACACATTCTTCAGTACAAATTCTTAGGAGAAAAAATTAGAAAAATAAAGAAGTAAAATGTCCAGCATTACAGATCGTGGGAATAAATTAGAAAATAGAGATATAAAAAGTTTAGAACAACAATCCTTCCAAGCAAATTAGAGCAGATCTTATACACTTAATGGTAAGGTCCTGAGGAGTGTTGCTGAACAAAGAGACCTTGGAGTGCTGGTTCATACTTCCTTGAAATTATAGTCAAAGGTAGATAGGATAGTGAAGAAGACGTTTGGTATGCTTTCCTTTATTGGTCAGAGCATTGAGTATAGGAGTTGGGAGGTCATGTTGTGGCTGTACAGGCCATTAGTTAGACCACTTTTGGAATATTGCATGCAATTCTGGTTTCCTTCTATCGGAAGGTTGTTGTGAAACTTGAAAGGGTTCAGAAAAGATTTACAAGGACAGAGTTGGAGGATTTGAGCTATAGGGAGAGGCTGAATAGGCTGGGGCTGTTTTCTTTGGAGCGTCAGAGGCTGAGGGGTGACCTTATTGAGGTTTATAGAATCATGAGGGGCATGGATAGGATAAATAGGCAAAGTCTTTTCCCTGGGGTGGGGGAATCCAGAACTAGAAGGCATAGGTTTAGGGTGAGAGGGGAAAGATATAAAATGGACCTAAGGGGCAACTTTTCCACGCAGAGGGTGGTGCGTGTATGGAATGAGCTGCCAGAGGAAGTGGTGGAGGCTGGTACAAATACAGCAATTAAAATGCATCTGGATGGGTATATGAATAGGAAGGGTTTGGAGAGATATGGACCAAGTGCTAGCAAATGGGACTAGATTATGGTTGGCATGGACGAGTTGGACCAATGGGTCTGTTTCCATACTGTACATCTCTATGACTCTAATCCAGTTCACAATAGCATCTAGGCTCTAGTCCATGCCAGGCCTACATTCCAGACCACAGAAGGCTTCATCTCGAGACCTAGAGGATTTATAAAGCAAGTACTTTTATAGTAATTGTGTACTGCAGATAGGAGGTACCCAACAATTATCAAATTCACTGGTCTACTGGGCTTTCAAGTGAGCAATGATCTCCTTCTCTGCCTTATGAATGGCAGTTAGGCAAAACAATAATGTATCCCTTGAAAATTCAGATTAGTTTTATAGTATTAATTCAGTGTAGCAGTATAGCACAAAAGTGAGCCTTGTTATTAGTATTCCTATTTCAAAAGTTATGTTTTAAATTTAAAAGTTTAAAAAAGGGACTGGATTTATCAATGGGAGTGCATTGCCTTTGAAAGGATTTGCAAGTTGAAAATGTAAACGCAGTGAATTAACCCAGTGCAGCACTATACAACTCAAAGCATCCTGAGTTGAAGCTCTTAACATAAAACCATCTCCCACAACTGCTAAGCTTAGTCCGTCCTCCAAGCCAGTTCCCTCAAGATCATCACTTGCCATTTAAACAAAAATGGGCAAAGAAATCAGTGGAAACCAAACAGAAAGAGGTGTGAAAACCATTTGTAGGTTTACATTAACTCGTTGATTTATAGAAGGAACATTAACAAAGAGACGCTGTCTTTTCATGTTTAAAAGATGAAAGATGGCCAGTGACAGGAGACAGGTTCACTAGGGAGAAAGTGGGAGGTAAGTGCTTGACTGGTCCATTAAATGATAAATAGTCCTTTTGAACAACTTGCAAGATACATCATAACAGCAAGAAGCTGTTGGAAGAAAAATATCATAAGTTCATAGATTATAGCCCCAAGAGCCCTAAAAATAACTCATGTTCACTCTATTCCCTTACTGATAAAGGAAAGAAGTACAAGGTCTCAATAGCCTCACAGCATAAGCTTTTTTGCAGAGGTTTTAATCAGAACACCGTTTCAGAAGTATGTTTCACAAGCAGCTCTCAAGAGTTACAAACGTTTTGAAAAATGGATCCTAAATGTTAAAGATTGAAGGACTTTTGGCAAACCTTTGTCAGCAGTAAGTAACCCTTTCTCCATGCTGCAAACAGGTTTGACCTTACCCCAAGCCCCAGTTGGTACTATAGCTGGCCCCCTCATCTCCTGAACGGAAACTAAGGATTATATTGTCTGGCCAATTTAAATCAAAACTCTTTTTTTTTTAAATCTCTTGCACTGCCTGCCTAAACACTGCCTTGAAAGATCTGTTTTTGGTTTAAAACATAGAGAAGTAGCCTGGTTAGGGCAACTATTTGACAAAAAGTCAAAAAAGGTAAATTATTTGCAGTTAGGGGTCACTTCCTAAACTTCAGACTAAAGTATATGTAATCTACTAAATTAGTCATGTATGTTGACAAGATAACCCCTCACCTCAATTCTACCTGCTCGCCGTGCAGCATTTCATCATTTCATCCCCTCTCCCAACCTTTACATAATGGAGACAACACTGGGGTCGGCTGTTCAATTTGGAATAACTGACAAAAGGTAAAACTCTATGAATCATACAGTGGCTCAGCGGTTAGCACTGCTGCCTCACAGCACGAGGGACCCGGGTTTGATTCCACCCCTGGGCGACTGTCTGTGTGAGTTTGCATATTCTCCCCATGTCTGTGTGGGTTTCTGCTGGGTATTGCGGTTTCCTCCCACAGTCCAAACATGTGCAAGTTAGGTGGATTGGCCATGTTAAATAACCCATAGTGTTCAGGGATGTGTAGATTAGGTGAATTAGCCAGGGGAAATGCAGGGTGACCGGGATAGGATAGGGGTAGGTTGGTGTTGACTCATTGGGCTGAATAGGCTGTTTTCACACTGTAGAGATTCTATGGAATCAACTACTACTGATCTTCTGGCATGAGTGACATTTTCCACCAATAAGATGCTGCACATTTCTGCCTCCCTCATACCTGAGCAACGTTTTGCAGGATATCAGTGCTGTTGCTGTTGCTGGATTCATGGGTCGTACATCCCAAGGTTTGGCTGATCGAATCAAAAAACCTGTTCCTCTAGCTGTATGTAATGGGCCGAGTAAACCAATACTCAATCAGCCTGTGCATCCAAACTCTAGAACAACATGTTTTGATGCGGCTCTGTAATTGTGTAGCATTTGCGAAACAATCCCAAGTGTGCTTATAGCCAGACTAACCACTAAATTTGCAAAATTAGTAAAACATATAATGTGGCTTACTTTTTTTGTTGGAAGCAAGATGTGTTCAAGCATAGGGACTTGTGACTTTTCCATGGTAGTATTTTGGCCAGTCAGTTATCTTTCTAACCAAGCACCTCATTTTCTCCTGCATTATAAATTGTTGTGATTATTTAAGGTTTGGCATTCTTGCATTTATCTTGGCATTTATCATTGGCAACATGCCTTTCTCTTCAACAATATTTAACATCTGGATTTTGGGTACATGGGAATTAAAGGATATGGAGAGAGTGTGGGAAGGTAAAGTTGAGGTAGCAATGATCTTATTGAACGGTGGAAAAGACACAAAGGGTGGAATGGTTTACCATTTCTTTCATTCTTACAGCCTCTGAACTTGGTATTGAGAGATTTACATGCTATTACGGAATAGGCAAGCATCATAGAATTCCAAAAGGGAATCCAACTGCTCAACATTGCTGGAGAATGACTCTGAGTTTTAATATTGTGATGTTATAAAAATCTACTTTAATTATAAGTTGATGTGCCCATTGCTATGACAACATATTTTTGTTTGCTGATAATCTTAACTCTAAAATAATACAAGTTAAATTAGATATGACAAATTGAATATTCAGAATTAAATATCTATGAAACCTGACATCTGGTAAAATTTAAGGATAAAATTTTTAGTATAAAATTATCTTTTGCATGACAAATCAATCACTGATTCATTCTTGAAGGTTGTGAGGAGTAGGAAGAGAAACATTATTCATGGTCTTCATTTCAAGCAAACAAATAAGATTTTATATTTGAGAAACTCCATACCTAGCACTATTGTGAGACATAGACTACCTTAGTCAAGGAGTCCTCAAAAGTAACCATGAATGGAATATAATTTGATGCCCACATTCAGAGAACAGAAATAAAGAAAAAGTGATGTTTTCCAAACAGTGCAGCCTTCAGGCTCCCTCCAACACTCTAGATTTATGAGGAATTAGGAAAAAGTAGAAGTTTCCATCAAGTATTGTAATTTTAGACAGGATTTCATAGGTGGTGGGGCTCCAGATATGTTGCCATGATGGCTGCCCCCACTTTAAAAATATGACCTGCAACCATCTGATTGGCCAACAGCTCTTTGGTCCCATGAGCGTCACCAAGAATAGTGGCCATTGCAAGAATTGCATCCAGTTGAAGTCAAAACAAGCTAGCAAACAGATAGCAGAAAAGCTGAGGGTATTCTAATCAGAGCAAAGAGAGGAGGCCTAGGGGAAAAGGTGAGGATTAGGCTAGAGGGTGGGAGGTAGGGTGGGGGATGAGGGAGGAAATGGAAGAAGCAGATACCAGAGCTCTGAAGGAAAGTCATGCTGAAAATATTAACTCTGGATGTCGGTATGCTCGCTGAGCTGAAAGGTTCATTTCCAGACATTTTGTTACCTTACTAGGTAACATCTTCAGTGGACCTCAGGTGAAGCAATGATGAAAATTCCTGCTTTCTATTTATATGTTTGGGTTTCTTTGGGTAGGTGATGTCATTTCCTGTGGTGATGTTATTTCCTTTGTTGAAGTCACCTCCTGTTCCTTTTCTCAGGGGGTGGTAGATGGAGTCTAACTTGATGTGTTTGTTGCTAGAGTTCCGGTTGGAATGCCATGCTTCTAGGTCCTGCTCCTACATCCAAAACATATTGTCTAGCTATCACCATTGTTAACAGCTAACCCTAGAACGCAACTTTAAAAAAAGGGTGTTGTGATTTACACATGAAAGAAGTGAAACTATCACTGTATTCTAACAGATGAAAGGCTTAACAATCAATTTTTCGATGTATAATTTCAGTTACATCACACTGCAAATTTTTGTGATAAATTCTGTATTACGATCGAGCCCTCCACAATCACCTGATGAAGGAGCGTCGTTCCGAAAGCTAGTGTGCTTCCAATTAAACCTGTTGGACTATAACCTGGTGTTGTGTGATTTTTAACTTTGTACACCCCAGTCCAACACTGGCATCTCCAAATCATTCATCCAAAACCTCAACCTGAGCTACAAATCTTCTCAAAACTTGCTAATATTAACTCTGTTTCTCTCTCCAAGATTATTCATGAGTTTCTCCAGTCTAAAGTCAAAGTCATAAAGTGAATCTGGGAGCGCACCAGACCATGGAGGGGCAGACTATTAGAACAGAGAATGTGAATGTGGCACTGACCCCAACTAGGGCCCTACTTTACTCCTAGGCCCAAGCAGGCTTCCCAGCTGGATTTTCACCAGTCCCAGTGTTGCCAGCTGTGATTACGTATATTCCTGGAGGTCTCATCACATGATTTGCCCCATGCTCCAGCCATTAGTCAACCAACACATCCAAACTCACAATGCACTACTTTCCTAAGCCAACAGGAAAGCAAAATGACTCATTGCCCAATTGAATGTTACTTGTCTGCCAGCCAAACAGCCTTTTCTTTCCAATTTTCAACACTTTAATGTCTGGTAAAGACAACCGTTCACAGAAAATTACAAAAATTAAAAAAAAATGCATATCTGGATGATTTTTCTTCAACAGTGCGTTTAATGCTGATCTTCAATGTCTGGAGACTCCAGTCCAATCTGGAAAGTTGGCAGTCCATGGTAACCTTCTCCTGCTCACTGGATCATTTTAGCAGGGTGGGAAATAACTATTAAAAACCATTAAAGAATGCATGTGTAGGCAGACTACCCAAGGCCTCACCCACCACCGGGTAAATCATATTCAGGTCAGCAGAAGACAGTGAGACTGCAGGAAAAGCACTGATGGAATTTTACAGACCATCCCTGCCTCACTCCTCAAACACAACTGCAGGAGAGTATAAAGTACTTTCCATTTAAAAGTTTTGGAAATTATAACTTGTTTTTAATTCTTGTACAGGATGTGGACTTCACAGACAAGACTGGCATTTTGTCATCCCTGAACTGAATAGTTCTCCAGGTCATTTCAGGGAGCAGTTAGGAGTCAGCCATATTGCTGTAAGTCTGGAGTCACAGATAGTCCAGGCTAGGTAAGGACAGCAGTTTCCTTAGATTTTTGATTACATTACACTCCAATAATGAACAATGGTTGCCATTGGGCTAACTTTTTCATTCCAGTTTTTTTATTGAATACAAATTTCACTACCAAGTGGGATTTGAATCTGTCCCTGACTTTGGAGCCTGACACACTACACTACTAGTCTAATAACAATCCCATAATACCATCTCCTCCTTTATCAACAAGTTTCAAATGTTAATCTATTTCTCATGATAAAAATAAGGATGAACTCATACATATCTCTAAGCATTATGCATATAGAAATGTAGAGAAGAAGAGTGGAGTAGAATTAAACACAAGTTATAATTTCCAAAACTTTTAATGGAAAATACTTTGTACTCTCCTGCAGTTGCTTTTGAGGAATGAGGCGGGGTGGTTTGTAAAACCTCCATCTGTGCTTTTCCTGCAGTCTCACTGTCTTCCGCTGACCTGAATATGATTTACCCTTCCAACCTGCTCCACCATTCATTATGATCATGGATGATCATCCACCTCAATAGCTTCCTCCTGCCTTTCCCCCATATCCTTTAATCCCTTTAGTCCCAATTGCTATATCCAACTCCTTCTTGAAATCGTATAATGTTTTCACTTCAATGGCTTGTTTGACTTATCAGTATGGTAATTTAACATCAATAATAACTTTAATCAATCTCATATTATGATTGGAAGGATTTTATATCAAGTGAAGATCAATATTAACCGGCAAGCAATGTGTTAGCCGGCTTGAATAGATGACCTATGCTCAAAATGAAAACTCCTGATTAAACTTCATTTGGAAATATTGCAAATATTTATGAAATATTCACTTTTCCCTCTTTGAGCTTGTTAAACATTCTCTGTATTAATCCACTGCTGTCTAGTATTTATGGAAAAACTTCTGAAAGATATCAAAGTAAAGCTGCAGTGAAGGTGAATTTGCACCTTCTGTCCTTTACAATTAATCTGCATACTTTAAGATATATGTTGTCACTGACACATTGTAGCATTCCAGAAAGCAGGCTGATTGAGAGTTCAGAAAACAATGCAGAATATCGGGCAATATTCTAACTGCGCAGTCTATACAAGGGACAATCTCAGCAGCACTCCATCACAGTGTGAAAGCAAAGAGGAAATGTCACCTGAAAAGCGTTGTTTGTTATGTAATCACATAAAAATGCTCGCTCCTATTTCCCGTGATCCCATCCCAACTCTACAGGCAGGACTGAAGTATTGGAATCAAATCAAAACGAGTCAATCACCCTCAGATCAGCACCGCTGGGAATGAAGCTGGCTTTCGTAAGAAAACAGCAACAGGGTCCAAGTATTCTTGAAGAGATCAAGACAGTAATGCAATGAGAATGTAACTCAATCTGTGGGCATTCTCCTGAGAATAGTCTTGGTCCACTGAGAAAAAGGGTGTTTCCAGTTCTGTTTACTGCATTTCTTAGCAGTGATGCCTAATATTTTGGTTTAAGTGTCTAATCGGAGCTGGGTCACATCTGAATTTCTACAGTGCAGCATATCTGTAAGCCAGTAATGAACTACATCTGTTACATGTGTTCTTCATTCCAACAGCATCAGGCAGCTGGACAATTTGCCAATTGTACTTTTAGCTCATATTTGCTTTTACTTTGGCAATCTGAATTTTTTTTTGGAAAGGGAAAGATTTATCTTCACTAACATTTCAGAATTCAAAAGCTAGAAGATTTACATGAAAAGTAAATACAGGAGTAGAAATTACTTTGCATTGTGCCCATTTAGCTGTGGTTCAGCCTGCACCTGATGAGAGCAGGCATTGGGCCCACTGCTAAATGGAATATGCTAATGAGGACTCCTTGTCAAAATTAGTTCCTGATGAGGACCCAAGCTTGGCCCCAGCTCAGGAGCCTTCAAGAAAGGTCAACAGGGGAATATTTTAATTTTACAAATGCTTCTCTTGGAGCCAGGTGGAGTTATTGGCTTGATTCCATCGTGATCACACATCCGCAACTGATCCTACCCTCCCAAAGCCAATTGCCCCCTCCTCCCTCCCCACAGTCTGCTCTGCCATACCCCTCCCCCCAACATCCTCACAACAGGAATTCCTGAAATAAGCTGGCCAGTAACTCGCAATTGTTATTTCCTGTTAGATAAGCTCTCTGTTGAGGCAAAATTTGTGTCAACAGGTCACACCAATTCTTCAGGAGAGGCCTGAATGCCAATTTATGCCAATCTTTGGTCATCTTAGTTCAGGCTCAAGCAGTATCCAACGTGGAGGCATATTAGGATATAGATACAATTGTTCAAAAGCATTAGTTGATAATTCTATTTCTCTATATTAATGACCCTGCTTCACTCTTCCAACAATACCCATCCACAATCAGATTTAGACTCTTCATATCCTTAAATATATTCGGGCACCATAGATGATGACAAGTTGGGAGCTCTCTCCTCTTAGAGCAATGCTTACAGCTGCTATTAACTGTTGAAAGTGGAACTGTAAAAGACATCAAACACCATTTGTCAAGAGATTCTGTGAAGCTGGAGAATACTTGCTCAAACAATCAAGAGTTTCTGTGACCTATGAGTACCACAGCACTTTTTCTTAAAAAATTGGATTTTAAAATGTGGGAAGCACTGGCTATGCCAACATTTCTAGCTCGTCCCTTGAGTCTGTAATGAGTTGATTCAGTTTTGATTTTCATTTCTTTCCGTTTAATTGACTCTCACATTAGATCCATTGCCTTGGAAGTGAATGTCCTGTATGGTGTGGGACTGAGACCCTGGGCACTCAGACCACTGCTCTGTCTTGGGAAAAGTTTTGAGCAATTAGGCTGGGGCTGTTTTCCCTGGAGCATCAGAGGCTGAGGGGTGACCTTATAGAGGTTTACAAAATCATGAGGGGTACGAATAGGGTAAATAGACAAGGTATTTTCCCTGGTGTGGGTGAGTCCAGAACTAGAGGGCATAAGTTTAAGGTGAGAGGGGAAAGATATAACAGGGACCTAAGGGGCAGCTTTTTCATGCAGAGGGTGGTGTGTGTATAGAATAAGCTGTCAGAGGAAGTGGTGGAGGCTAGCACCATTACAGCATTTAAAAGGCTGCTGGATGGGTAAATGAATAGGAAGAGTCTGGAGTGAGATGGGTCAAGTGCTAGCAAATGGGACTAGATTAGATTAGGATATCTGGTCAGCATGGACGAGTTAGAATGAAGGGTCTGTTTCCATGCTGTACATTTCTATGAGTCTATGAGTCTATCTCTGAAAATACAGGGAAGAAAGATGCGTGTGGGCATCAATAAATAGCAACAAGAGCAGCCACGCTGTGAGGATGAGCAATGAATGCTTGAAAACTTGGAGCTGAATGCTTGATAGCCTACAGCCACTTCTCATTTGTGTCTGTTCAGACCGCAAATGCTGTTACAGCCGAATCATGAGGTTGCTGCACTGATAAAATTACCACAGGTGTCCTTTCAACCTCCAGACTGAGAACATTGCACTATTTGAAAAGTCTAACTGGATGCAAGTAGGTTGCGTAAAGAACTGAACTATTCAAATATAGCATTGTTTGCAAAACAATCAGAAGGAAACTGATAGCACATCTCAATGTTGGGGCATGTTAGTTCGGCGAGTTTCTTACTGTAAGGAGTCACTTCTTTGATCAGCCAGGAGGGGCAGTGTCTCTTTAACTGGTACAAGAACAGTATCTGATTTGGCTCTGACTCTCACCTTGGTCAAACAAGCTGCCAATGCACTTCATCTCGGCTTACATGTGAAAAATAGTCACATAACTAAAGCAACAGCCCAAAAATGGAACCACAATTCAACAGAAGTCAGTCCAACAGGATAAAAATCAGAGAAAATTGAAAAGAACAAGTAAACTGGAAAAGCATTCATGATTAGATGAGGAAACATTTAGCCAATTCAAAATGGGGAGAAGTTGAAAGAAAAGACCTAGTTCAGTGTGAATAAGTTATCTGTCACAGTAACAATATAATGATCTTTTAAAAACATTGTAATGCTTCTTTAGCTTTGGTTTATTTTGTGTTGAGTTGGTGCGGGAGATTTGTGACCAGGTTAATGAGAAAAGCAAGTGCTGCACTTAATTTAAACCCACTGACCGTATCAATAAATTACTGTATTGTGCAAACAACAGTCAAAAACTATCACTGTTATTGTATTGTTAACCTACATTAATAAAGAGAGTTAAAATAACTTAGTTTTATGAAGACATTTGCAACAAAACAGACTTTCTGCCCAATGACGTGCAATTCATCTCTCAAATGTTGTCGACAGTCAATAGCTCCATTACATTGGAGCACACTGTGTTTACACAGATGTCTGGAGCTCTGCTCAGGACATTGAGCCCTTACGGGTTTCTGCCAGAAGAAAGAAAAATAAATCAGAAACATTCTTACATTAAGAGAGTACGATTTCAGCAATGATTAAAAAAATGAAAAAATATAGGGTTGATGAATGATTAAAAAAAAGCAAATGAAAGACTGCAGCAAAGACAGTTTATATTTTCTTCTGATCTGTTGCTTAAAGGGGCATTGTCTTACAATGGAAGCAACAGAGGCAAGCAATTATAATAACAGCTTAATACAATTAGCAATAGGTTTGACATTATCCAGCATGATGGTAGATTGCAATCGGAATGATATTTCTTTCTTTGTATAAACAGTAGGGAGAACAAGGATTGAATTTTTTGAAAATAGTATTACTAAATGGAGAATCTAACAGACGCACATTGTGTCCCTGTGTTCAATACCACAAGGTGGGTGGTTTGCACATTAGTTTGCCAGACTGCAATTCTGTCCTTTAACCTGATTTCAAGCACTTGCTACAGAATAAGATTATGTTCTGTACGTAAAATAGAAAGAAAAATTAATCCCTTTAGTTTCATTTTATTTTAAATTATTGACTCTGGCAAGGCCAGCATTTTTTAACCTATCCCTAAATATCCATGATATCTTAAAGACCAGAGCTTGGATTCGCCTTTGCAATCCCACCCAAAATCATAAGCAAAATTAGGCACTAAGGCTTTATAAACACTGCATTAAATGGAATGAAAGAACTCTTCATCTCCAAAATTATTTAAAGAGATCATAAGTTACTTGCAGATTAATTGCTATGTTATTTCTTCTGGCAGCTGGTGCAGTTTTACATGGTTTTAGAGCTTTCTTAAACTTTGCTAAAGTTTAAATACATGCTATAATTTCTCTTCAATTACTTTTAAAATCCTGTGCTGAAGCAAGTTGTTCCATACATGATTGGGCTTCCTTTGAAAATTGCAAAAAATGGAGAATGATTTGAGGGCAAACAGGGTAGAACAGGTTGCTAGAAGATCAAAGAGATTTGCGAGAAGGGATCTCAGCAGAAAACGATGTCCAACAAGGATTTTCACATCAAGTTCTTTTACTTCAGCTTCCATAAGGTCCAATGCATGAAATTATTTTATTTCATAAAAGAGACGGCAATCTGCCAACTGTTACCATAAAAGAAGTCACTGAGGCTCTCACTAAAGCTCCTCATTTACAGGATATTTTATCTCACAGGCTATGTCTTCATTTATTGCCCTCCCTGTGAAAGACTAGCTTAAGTCATTTC
This sequence comes from Chiloscyllium plagiosum, assembly GCF_004010195.1. Taxonomy (NCBI): domain Eukaryota; kingdom Metazoa; phylum Chordata; class Chondrichthyes; order Orectolobiformes; family Hemiscylliidae; genus Chiloscyllium; species Chiloscyllium plagiosum. Next base: position 28,406,721 of record NC_057719.1, read on the forward strand.
TAAATTAATCACATTTCAGTGGATCTGGAGTCACATGTAGCCCAGACTGGGTAAAAATAGCAGATTTCCTTTCCTAAAGGACTTTAGTGAACCAGATGGGTTTTCATAACAATTGATAGCGGCGACAAGGTGACCACTAAACTAGCTTTTTTCATTCCAGATTTTTATTGAATTCAAATTTCACCATCTGCTACTCCCAAACCATTGTAGCCTAGGTTCTGAGTTACTCATCCAGCGATATTACCAGGACACCGCCACCACTTCTCTTGCATTCCGCTGGCCAGAGACAGGCAGAGAGAGTGAGCATGAGCATTTCCACAGGTTGCAGGCTTTGTCATGGGATACTCACAGGACATTTGCCTTGCATCTGGCTCATGTGAACTCAGCTATTTTCATGAACCAAATGCAATTCAATTTCTTCAAAGCACAGTTGGTATGTGACAATGGGCAGCGCATAATTCAGGTGAACATGTCCTACTTTGGCTGTAGGTAAAAACAATGACTACAGATGCTGGAAACCAGATTCTGGATTAGTGGTGCTGGAAGAGCTATACTAACCTACTATCCTCCATATACCTATCCAATGCCCGCTTAAATGTCCATAAAGAGGGAGAGTCCACCACTGCTATTGGCAGGGCATTCCATGAACTTACGACTCGCTGAGTGAAGAACCTACCCCTAACTTCAGTCCTATATCTACCCCCCCTTAATTTAAAGCTATGCCCCCTTGTAATACCCGACTCCATACGCGGGAAAAGGTTCACACTGTCAACCCTATCTAACAGGAGGAGAAAGTGATGAAGCAGGAGGAGGAAGTATAATTGCAGGTAGAGGAACTATAAGAAGTGTTCCGTGGCGGAAGATAAGGCGCTCTTCCTCCAGGCGTCTGGTGGTGAGGGAGTGGCAGTGAAGGAGACCCAGGACCTCCATGTCCTCGGCAGAGTGGGAGGGGGAGTTGAAATGTTGGGCCACGGGGCGATGTGGTTGATTGGTGCGGGTGTCCCGGAGATGTTCCCTAAAGCGCTCTGCTAGGAGGGCCCAGTCTCCCCAATGTAGAGGAGACCGCATCAGGAGCAACGGATACAATAACTGATATTAGTGGATGTGCAGGTAAAACGTTAGTCATATCTCCTTCACTCAGCATCAGTCTTCATTTCAATCTATATTTCAGGCAAAACGAAAGGGTCTTCCTCATCAAGGTATGCCTTGCAGGCATAAACGAGAAACATACTGCCACAAGCAACACCAATTCCACAATTTGGAGTGCTCAGCATAGGCATGAGTGAGTATCAAGATTGGTATTAGCATGTTACTTAGAATAGAATAGCCTTTATTGTCACATGCACTCAAATGAGAACAGTGAAAAGTTTATAATGTCACCTCTGGGCACCATCTTAAGTACAGGGTACCTAGATACAGATACTTCAAGTGTTATTACAGAATTTAAATAGTAAAAAAGAATAGATGAACATGGGAATACAGAGTTCTAAAAGTCCAGAATGAGAATAAAAAGTATCTTTAAAATACTCAAATTATAGTCCTTTTTCACTGAATCCACTGCCTCCACTTGCTGGCCACTGTCCAGGACTCATCTCCCAGGCCAGGACTCAGCCTGCGCTCGCTCTGCTCCCCACTCTGGGATGCGGCTGTGACTCGCTTTTGGGACTTGGTCCATGCTCACTCTGCTCCCACTCTGGCCACACTCACCACCATTGCATGATGTGCTCATTGTAAGGGAACAGTCTACACCACCACCTATCAGGCTACAGCAAGGATGTAAGGAAGCTGTGGAGCATGAGAACAAGGAACAGGAGGAGAAAGTGATGAAGCAGGAGGAGGAAGTATAATTGCAGGTAGAGGAACTATAAGAAGAACAAGATGCTACAATGTAGGAAGCCGGTGTCTACCCTGCTCCTTGTGATCAGATGATACCTAAGAGTAATCACCTTACCCATGCACCAATAATTTCACAGTTCTTTTCCTTAATCATTAAACACTACATTGTCCTCTTTTCAACATCACAAAACTAAAAGCTACCGGAACATATATATACCAAACCAATTTTATAAATTTGCTCAGTATGTAGTGCTTACAAAATTAAACTAATCACCCTTGCACTTCTCTCAACGCCTGTCTTCTGTGTCCCACTATTTATCTTGGTGTTTCTGTGCTTCCCCAGTGCCTGTCACGTTGTGAAAAGCTGCTGATCTTCAATTGAAGAGAGTGTACAAGGCCTGGGAGGATAGCCTTGAGCAGTGTTCAGTTTAGACAGGCTGACTTCAGAAAGCACCGTTTCAGTCTGGACTATAGCAGTCTGTTCTGCTAGCAAGGATGCAGAAACTGTGCTGCCTTCATCTGCAAGAAAGAGGAAATGAAGTATGTCAGTGAGTGTCCTGGAATATGTTTGGGTGACATGACTGCCATGGTTGAGCACAAATGAGCTGTGAGTTGTGGATGCAAGGCTCACAACAGTGTTACATATGGGAGCGGAGATAAAACACAAAGAGTTGGAAGTTGGAGTACTGTTTGATAATTATTGTCAGTTAGTGAGGACAGCAGTATATGATAGTCGATAAAGCTGGTAATGCAATTAGTAGAATATGTCATTTGAAAATTAAAGTCATATAACCTTGGCAACTCAAGTTAGTTTGTGAAACCTTTGCTCTGCATGATGTTCCATACCTCTGCCATTGATCTCTGATGCTACTTCTTCTCACACCTCTTCAGCAATAATGAAACAACAACTTGCATTTATATAGCCCCCTCAAAGAATCCTGCTGGGGCTCCACCCCTGGGTAAGTAGGGCAAAAAGACGAGTTGATGTCATGGTTTCAGAGTGGTTGATGTTCCTTCCCAACCACTTCACTGCAGCAAGGAAAAGAAAACAGTCCAAAGATTCATCAGGAAATATCATTCTTGCAAACTGCAAAATATTTGTTACAAAATACTGGGGTCCCCATCCAACAGGTTTGGTTTGATCAGAGGTGATGAGGGAGGATGAATTTCAGCAGGCGGCTGAGGGAAAGTTTCCATAATTGGACTATGGCGATCTCTCGGCAGAGAAATATTCTCCGTCCAGTGGGGCTGCAACTTGTGAAGTTAATCCAGGGGCCCCTGAATGAGAGAATGTGAGGTTGCATTTATGATTTGAAGGCACTCTCCCAAAAACAACAAAGACAATGGCCACGCCCACACATCCCTAGAATGTTCTCAAGTCTGGAAGCAACAATTGACAAGCCGTCAACTGTCTGTCCTCTTCATTAGCAATAACAAAAGCAAGGTCAATTGTTTTCAAATTAAATCAAAATGACAAAGAAGGATCAACAGCACAAAACATAGGTATACCAGGCAAAACGCTTCAATTTATTTTCTGGCAAGTATGAAAACATGATCTTTTATTTCTACAGAAAAATATTACCTTTCAACAATCTGAATGATGTCACACAGAAGCTATCACTACAGGTTACCTTCACTGTTCTAAACAGTCACCACTAACAGTGTTGCCTCGCTCCCTGTGGGAGGACAGTATCCCCTTACATTTTTAAACTGAAGGGCACAGTTCATGCACAGCGCAGGTTTATTGAACACTGAAGGCTCTAAGATATTCCCACTCCTCCACACCCAGCTTCCTGTGCCTACAACTCTTTAACTGTGTCACTCACCAGCCTCTCTCTAGCTAGCCACTGGGCAGGCTTTCCTCAGCAGATGGGACAAAACAACTGTATCCAGTCATGCGTTAAAAGTGCCAGAGGGAGGAAGTTTTATAGGAATACCATATGCTTTGTAAATAAATGTATTCATGAGAAATGACTAAACGTGAATTGATTTTCAACGCTTTTGGTCATTAGATACGGTGATAGCGGAGGCACATCTCACAATTCAGGAAGTACATTGTGGTAAATGGATACTTATGGGGAAAGGATTAATACTGCATCACTTCTTTTTAGCACCACAAGTTTTGAAAATTGTCATGTGTCACATTAAATTTACCAAAAACCATCTGCCTTAAATTTTAGTCACAGTTTGTAATGAAAGGAAACGAGTCAATTTAAAATAAAACTGCAATGCAAAAAGTGACAGCCCAGAAGCACAAGCAGGTAACAGCCATGTAAATAAGTGACTAAAAGGTGCCAGTGTCTGTGAAACTGTTTCCCAGGAAGAGTCAACACTTTGTGGAGAGGGCTAAGTGCAGGGAATGGTCGTTCTGAATTGTGCACTGAAAATAATGATCTTATTGCTGATGCAACTTGATCATCTTATGTTAACTGTAATGTCTGTATCAAGACATGTACTAATCTAGCCACAGAGTGAAAGAAGTCTCACTATCAAAAAGCATGTTTACTTTTATTGGTAACATGATCTAAACTGGCATCCAGCAAAATGCTGGAGGCAAGTGAGAGAGATAAATCTTGATCAGATAAAGTATTGAAGGTCCTTTATGTTCAGAAAATAAAGTACTCATAAGCTTATCAAAGAAGTCATTGTGCTGGAATACAGTGCTAAGATTTGTCTTTTTTCGCAAATTTCCCTTCCTTTGTTGAAAGTGCAGACTCAGACTGGAAAATTGTTTCACAGGTATTCACTACCTCAGCCTTTAACGCTTCTTCCAATGTAAGGTCATTAGGACAAGAGTATATCAGAGTTTAGGTAAAAACAATGACTGCAGATGCTGGAAACCAGATTCTGGATTAGTGGTGCTGGAAGAGCACAGCAGTTCAGGCCAGCACCACTATATCAGAGCTTATCCTCCTGCTGTAACTGTCCAACACCTACATGGGTATAACAGGAAGGATTTTATTAAGTTGGAGAGGGCTCAGAAAAAAATTACCAGCAGGATGTGGGAAATGGAAGGTTTGAGTTTTAAAAATAGGCTGGATAGGCTGGCACTTTGTTCATTCGAGCGGAGGAGCTTGAGGGGTTACCTTATAGAGGTTTACAAAATCTTGAGGGGAATAGATAAGGTGAATAGCAAAGTCTTTTCCCTGAGGTGAAGAATAGGGGGCATTTTTTAAAGGTGAGACAAGAAAGATTTAAAAAGGATGTGAGGGGCAACATTTTTACACAGAGTGTGGTTAACATTTGGAAAGAACTGCCAGAGGAAGTGGCGGAAGCAAGTACAATTACGTTTAAAAGACATTTGGATCAGTACATGAGTAGGTTTGGAGGGATATGGACCAAACTCAGGCAGGTGGGACTAGTTTCAGTTCGGAACATGGTTGGCATGGACTAGTAGGACCGAAGGGTCTGTTTCCATGCTGTATGACTCTAACACCCTATAATCACAGCAGGAAACTGTGGCTGAATTTTTCATTAATTATGAGTTAAATCTATAATAATAACAACAAAAATGTGTATTTATATAGCACCTTAGATGTAGTATTGCATAGTGTTTGATGGAACTTTGCATGGTATAGGAATTGTATTCCAGAAGGTGGAGTTGAGACAGATCAGCCATGATCTTACTGAATGGTGGAGGAGGCTGGATAAGCAAATGCCTAGTGCAGTTCTTACTTTCTGTGCTGCTACGTAAACTATCAAAAGGCTGCTCACAGTAGCAATATCAAGCAAAATGTGACACCAAGCCACATAGACGAGACTGTGCAGATGACCGAAGCTCAGGCAAAGAGGTAGATTTTGTGGAATGTCTTAAAGGAGGGAAGAGTAGGAAAGAAGTTGAGAGAATTCTAGAGTCAGGAGCTAAATTCAGAGCTGCAGACCTCACTGAATTTAGTACACCACAGGATCAAATCCAAGGGCTACAGTATTATACCCGAGTTAACCCACTGAGTCTAAACCTAAGTTTCTTTTAAATGTTCAGCACTGTCTAAACACAGATACAACTTTGTCAGCAAATTGAAAAGCTCTGGTTTTCCGTGGTGTGGAAAAAAGGCTATAGTCCTGCTCCCCACAATGCAGAATAGGCTGAACTAATACTTTTGATTACTTCATTAGAAGTGGTATTTGGATTAAGTCAATAGAATGCATGGTTTTAACTCTCCTTTTATCATGTTGAGGCCCTGTCACTACAGAATGATGTGACAGCACTGCATGTTATGGAATACATCCACATTATGGTGGCTCGCTCATACATGTTATACTAAACACAGTAAAAATGCAACAACAACATTAAATTTGCAACATTAATACTGCATAAAATATTTGCTTCTCTAAGTCTGTGAGGTACTCGCTAGTTTGTGACACTGAAGGCCATCATGACCATTTAATCACCAAGGTGGATGTATCTGCACTGGGGAAAGAGATAGAGGAAAGATGTATAACTGCATCCTCTGAAGCAGGACATCAGAGGTGGATGGCTCCTGTCAAGATAGCAACCTATCCCTTCAAAGTGCAGGTATCAACACAAGAACACAAGCAATTCGGTGTTCGATCTTCCCACTCAGTGCTGCCATCCAAAACACACCTTCATCTGTATTCCCCCGACCCGGTGCCTGATATGGCTTTCCCCTACAGGCAGAGGACAGAGTTCTGCCAAAACTCAGCTAAGTGCCAATTTTAGGGCATTCCATGGAGGGTTTCTCTCTTGAGCTCTAGTGAGTTGGCTGTGTGCACCACATATTGCCAATGTTGCTCTGGTGCCATTTTGTGCTCACCACCAGTGTCAGTGCCTACTACATACTGATTGCATCCCCCTACTACGGTCGATTTAAAGCTCAGCTGTGCACCAGGTCAAATGCTGTCACTCAGGTTCTGCCATTTACAGAAGCTGAGTGGGACCAATTGCCCCAGAAGTGGCTGACAGAGGCAAGTTGGCACCCCAATTTGCTGACTTGGAGGCTCTAGTAGACAGACTGGTAGACAGAAGGCTGTCTTCTTCCCTCCAGACTTCCAGATAAATGATGTCAGCTGGATCAGTCAATGATCTAGAGGAGCACCCAGGTGTGCAGCAAGAATGTTAATGACCTTCTACCCACCTCGAGGGTAAGTGCCAGCTGCCTCACATTCGTTCTACCTGTACTATTGCACCCACCTCCCATCAAAGCTCACAGTCAACCACTCTCACTACTGTATGCAACATCTTTCCTCAATAGCTCTCACTCATGTCCTGCCCCAGGCCACTAAGGAAGTACTAAGGCCTCTGCCAATCACCCACATGCAGTCATTTGTCTATTGTCTATTGTCATTGCTCATGCATCTGCTGGTGGTGGTAGTGCAGAGAAAGTCGTTATTTCTTCCATTACCTAGTTGTGCTGCTAGACCCCATGACTACTCATCTCCATTCAGGCTTCCCTAGTTGAGCAGTAGGCTCTCTTCTCCTGTTGGTTGGAACAAAGTGTCATTGCATTCCTGGGGTGCCTAGAGGAGAATGTGCAGGGAGCATCACTGAACCATGGTGCTATCCTGAATCTAGCCTGTGCTATTCCCCTGTTATCAGCCCTTTGTTTCACTTCCCTCACTAAAGGCTGCAGATCAGATGTGTTCAACGATGGGACCAGATGTTCTGTTCAATTTTTTCAGGCTTGGTGTGAGCCTCTCTTGTCATTAATTAAATTTCAGTGACAGTGGATCGTGGCCCATAGCAAGGCAGTAAACATCCACTTAAGGGTCTGAAGTGATGCATTGGTGTGCAACAAGACACAACAGAGAAGGCCTGCAGCACCAATCATGATAGGAATGGCTCTACCAGTGGCACTAATAGTTGGGACTTCTCTTCTTCCTAGTCTGCCTCCTTTTGAGCATTCTGCGATAATGTACAACTGGGAAGGTACCCTGGAGTGGAAAGCAGGGCTACCTGTCGCCTTACTAAAATAAAATAAAGATGCTGTGGATCTGAAACAAAAATAAAAATTGCTGCTGAGGTTTGGCAATATCTGTGGGGAGAAAGCAGAGTTAACATTTCAAGTCCAGTGACTCTTCCAACTCAATTTCTGTCCCATTACTACTTCATTCAGTACCATCTCTACCACAGATGTCCACCAAACAGGAGTTGGAATGTTGTCTTGTTTAGCCAGAGATCCAATTTCCTACCTCCAAATGATACTGTATCAAAAAAACCCTCTATTTGGGAAGGATGGATACTAGACTTGTTTGTGAGAGTGGGGTGAGGGTGAGCCGATAGAAATGGATTTAATGCATGAAAGGTTGCTGTGAGATTTGCATGGTCAATAATCTTTCTTCAGTTGCTTGGCACGCAGTGAATTATGACAAGAAACCTGGACCCCCAGCAATACCATGAAGAATCTGTCCAATAGACAGACTCATACAGGGAATTGATCCTTATTGCCATTTTGAAACAGTTTGGTGCATTCTCTGACAAAACGAATGAATAGAATTTACTTTACCCATGCCAGCTGGAAAATGCCTTCGAAATATTCAAGTTATCTTTCCCCTCAAGTTTTGTGAACTGCAGACCAGGTAGCTGAACTAACAAGAGTTTGTCATGGAATAGATCCCCTTGGGCCCAATACATTGACAATGAAGCCATCTAAATTACTATGATTAGTCTGAAGCTGTGAAACTGCTGCCATAATCTGATAATGAATATCCCTAATTCCTCTCATTGACAAGCTTCTTGATTATGCACAACGGACAAGGCACTGGGCTGTGAATGTCTTCCCCAAACTGATGATCAATCTGACTCTTCCACAAAAAGCAATTTGATGAGGCGTAACCCCGTTATTAGCATAACTCCCAGTGAATGATGTGACAGACCAGCTTTGTTTGTCAGTGTCAAAGAGGAATCTTCTACTTCTTTTAGAAAACTGAAGCATTTAAATGTTAACAATTTTCTAAGAGGCAATTTTAAGTGCTGTTTTACTTTCACAGATGAATGTTGTCAGTTACTCACAAAATGTAAGGAGTAATTATGCCACTGAGTGAGCATTTATTTAATGAGTGATTAATATTTCTTGTCAAGTTCTAAAATATAAGTTTTAATTCGAACGAACCTCACCATGAATTTGAAACTCTCCTCATACTTCTAGTTATAGAGATTGAAGTTTCAAATTAACTAATTTGCAAACATATGCAGTAAATTGGAAGGAAAGCAAGGCCTCTGATAGGAACATTTAGCTGAAAGAAATCTCGGATGATAGCAAGTTTCAAGACTTCAAAATTATTATAGGTGAGACGGGAGGCATGATGGTCCATACAAAATAAGGAGAAATAATGCATGTAGGGACAGTGGGTTGGCTATGTTGTCTTGTATTCCTGACTGACACTTGTTTCTTTACGATAATGTAGATACAGATTTTAAACAGCAATGGGAGAATGAATTGTGTCAACAAATCCCATTTAAATGTTGGGCTGTCAAAGCGATTTGTAATCACACATGTTTAGACAAAACAGGCAATTAATATGCTAATAGAGCTATTTTCCTCAAAAGACTGTAAATAATGGGCAATTTATGGTGAATGTCACAATGATTGATTGAATCTCATGGCCATTGTATTCGTATAGGTGGGGCAAATTCTCTGGTCCCAGATGTTGGGAAAGGGATGTTTGGAAGACCTAACCTTCCGGCAATGAATAAAGTAATTAAAATAGCAGGGACAGAGATAGAGGTAGGTAATAAGGTCCAGCAAAGTTTGTAAAATTAATCCAGAAAACTGTTAAAGTGAGCGTTAGTCAGCTGCAGAGTATGATGCAGACAGTTAGTTCGGTGTTATGTTTTTTAAATCAAGACAATGATATGCTAATATGGGGATGTACAATGGCCTCATTGTTTTGTGTAATCACATATAGCCAAGTGAGGTAACTTTGATAAAGACAAAGATGCTGGAAATCTGAAATAAAAAGGGAAAATGCTGGAGAACCTGTGGAGGAATCATATCAGATTCAAAATGTTAATTGTTTCTCTCTCCATGGATGCTACCAGACCTGCTGAGTTTCTCCAGTAATTTATTTTTCTCTGAGGCAAATTTGATTTTGTGCAATATTGGAAACAGCTGCTAGCCAGTGGCTTCTACAGTTTAAGATTTAGTTTTTCTTTGACTTCACTAGAGTGTAAATACTCTGTTCACTTGTTGACTGTTCACTTTCTGAGAAATAAAATAACAATACAACTTGAATCACTATCCTTCCTGAAAGGAAACCTATCTTACCTAATGATTCCTTGGCAAATAAGTTATCCGGCAAGAACTCCATTCCATTCTCCCAATTCCTCCACCTCCACCACATCTGCTCGGATGAGGACATTCCACTCACCAGAATCCCAGATGTCCACCTATTTCGAACAACATGCCTTTACCCCCTTTGTCATCCAGATAGCCCTCCACTGCATCACTTCCATTCCCAGTTCCACTACTCTAAACCCCCACCTCCAAACACAATAAAAACAGAGTCCCCTTTGTCCTCACCTACCACCCTACCTGTCTCTGCATCCAACATATCATCCTTAAACACTTCTGCCAACTTCAACTAGACCCTACCACTAAGAACATCTTCTCCCACCACTCTCTGCCTTCTACAAGGACCATTCCCTTTGACAGTCCTTAGTTTACGCCACTCTCCCCTCCAACTCCCCGAACCGCCAGGTACCTTTCCCTGCAACCAGAAGAGATTCAAAACCGGCCAGTACACCACCTCCCTCACCTCCATCCAGGGCCCCAAACAGTTCTTCCAGGTGAGAAGGAGGTTCACCTGTCTCTCCTCCAATCTAGTTTATTGAATCAGGTGCTGTCGATGTGGTCTTCTCTACATCGGGTAGACCAAACCTAAACTTAGGGAATGGTTCACCGAGCATCACAGCCAGGCCCACAGGGGCTGACTGAATCTCCCAGTTACCGCTCATTTTAAATCCCCCTACCCCTTCCCTTACCGACATGACCATCCTCGGCCTCCTCCATTACCACAATGAACCGAACCACAAATTGGAGGAACAACACCTCAACTTCCACCTGGGCAGCCTACAGTCCAGAGGGCTGAACACTGAGTTCTCCAAATTCAACCTCCCTTCCCTTCCCCAACCTCCTCCCCAACCCCTCCCCCTCCCTTCCACTCCTCCCAGCCACCTACCGGATTCATTCCTCCCACTGACCAATCACATTGAACCGGCTGCCTGTCTTCACCTATCCCCACTTCACCACCTTACTCCCACCACCCCCTTTATCTGCAGCTCCCCTTACACCCACCTTGCAGTCCTGAAGAAGGGTTACACCCGAAACATTGACTTCTCCACCTCCTGATGCTGCCTGGCTTGCTGTGTTCTTCCAGCCTCCTGCTTGTCTGGAGCAGAATTACAGGAGCAGAATCAAGCCATTTGGCCCATTGAGTCTGCTCTGCTACTCGATCATGGCTGATATGTTTCTCAACCCCATTCTCTGGCCTTCTCCCTGTAGATCCTTGAAGAAACACATTCACTAATAATACAATATTCAAATCAAATCACGAGCAGGTCCAATTGGCTTCTGAGGAGTTTCTGTTCCCTTCCTCCAGTGCCCTTACTCCTACCTAAAACATGTTATAATTCCTGCATGTGGCAAGATCTCAGAAAAAAATCTGGTAGATTGTGACTTACTGCCAAACAATATGAATGACCCTGTTTGTTGTAAGAACAACTCGTTCACAACTATCCTTCCTGGAGAGAAACCTATCCTCCTATCTACCTGGCTTACCTATTACTATGGTCCTACATTATTTTGGTTACTTATTGCCTTTAGGATAACTAAGGATGGGTCATATGGTTGTCACCTTATCCCAAGAGCAAAAACATTCAAACAAATAAAAATAAACCATTCCAATTTGATTAAAAATTCCAGCTATCTTCTCTATGTGATGAACTTGTGCTTTGAAGTTTAAGTATTGTGCCATGGCTTTCAGGTGCAGGAATATTCCAAATAAAGGATATTCCATAAAAGCAGAGGTTAGAAAATCCCGCACAGCACTGAACTCAAGATGAAACAAGAGGCCTATGACCCAAAATGCAGATTTACTCATTGTCAATTAGGATCAGCTCTTATTAAGTATGACTAAAAGGAAATGTTTAACATTGCTTACACCATACCAGGCAGGAGTTATAAAACAGTGTTGAATTAACCAATCAGTATGGATCAATATAGATCACTGGAGCTTTTAGTAGTTTATAAAATAAAAGTTTTACAGGAAAAACAGACATTATCAAACATTTAGTGTTCTCAGTTTTATTCTCTGACACTTTTTCACAGTTTGAAAATGTAAGGAGATTTATTTCATTTGACCTTTCATTTAGTCTCACTGAGTCAATGCAGTTACACATTCACATGCGCAATTATAATCAATAAGGCAGATACATAGGATAATAAAAGTGCCAATAAATGCAAGAATAAATCAATAACAAGCATAATGGCCACATCCTACCTACTGCATTTTTTGGAATGGATCACGTTGCATTGCCAAAAGTCACTCTGAATTAGATGTCCTTTTCTTAGCTCTCTTATGTTATGATCAATTATTTATCAACAAAAATGATAGATATGTTCTCTTCAATACATTTAAGTAGTTTTACAATTTCCAATAATTCACTCTCTTTGCTGATAATTAGGATGGAACATGACTGAATTTTGTTGTACTATTTATAAAATTGCAAATTTACAACAAGGGTTTTGAAAACTTGGGTCTGCATAGAATACATGACAGGAAAACAGGCCACATTGTCCAACTTGCCCATGCTGTGCCAATGGCGAAAGTGAGGACTGCAGATCAGAGTCAAGATTAGAGTGGTGCTGGAAAAGCACAACAGGTCAGGCAGCATCCAAGGAGCAGGAAAATCGATGTTTCGGGCAAAAGCCCTGCTGAAGTCGATTTTCCTGCTCCTCGGATGCTGCCTGACCTGCTGTGCTTTTCCAGCGCCACTCTAATCTACGCTGTGCCAATGTTCCACTCTAGTCCCTTCCTATTTACTTTCGTCCACCTCTATCATACAAACAGTGACTCAGTGGTTAGCACTGCTGCCTCACAGCACTAGACACCCAGGTTTAATTCCCACCTCAGGCAACTGTCTGTGTGGAGCTTGCACATTCTCTCCGTGTCTGCGTGGGTTTCCTCCGGGTGCTCCGGTTTCCTCCCACAGTCCAAAAATGTGCAGGTTAGGTGAATTGGCCATGCTAAATTGCCTGTAGTGTTAGGTGAAGGGGTAAATGTAGGGGAATGGGTCTCTTCGGAGGGTCGGTGTGAATTTGTTGGCCGAAGGGCCTGTTTACACACTGTAAGTAATCTAATCTAACATGAATAACGAACAAGTGAAGGCCATTTGGTCCTTCGGAGCCTGCTCCGCCATTCAATAAGATCATGGCAGATCTAATTTTAATCTGAACTCTACATTGCTGTGTACCCTCAGTAATCTTTCAGCCCTTTGGTAATCAAGAATCTACTTACCTTAGAAATATTTAAAGATTCTGCATCTAGTGCTTTCGAGGAAGGGAATCCCAAAGATTCACAACCGTCTGAAAGATTAGATTAGATTACTTACAGTATGGAAACAGCCCCTTCGGCCCAACAAGTCCACACCGCCCCGCCGAAGCGTAACCCACCCAAACCCCTACATTTACCCCTTACCTAACACTATGGACAATTTAGCATGGCCAATTCACCTGACCTGCACATCTTTGGACTGTGGGAGGAAACCGGAGCACCCGGAGGAAACCCACGCACACACGGGGAGAACGTGCAAACTCCACACAGTCAGTCGCCTGAGGCGGGAATTGAACCCGGGTCTCTGGCGCTGTGAGGCAACAGTGCTAACCACTGTGCCACCGTGCCGCCACGAATAAAAAAATTCCCTCATCTCTGTTTTAAATTCCTTATTTTTAACCTATGACCCTTTGTTCTAGTTTCCTCACAAGAGGGAGCATTGTATAAAAATTCATCCAGTCCAGATCCCTCAGGACCTTATACATCTCTTCTAAACTCCAGAGGGTACAGGACTAGCATGTCTATTCTTCCCTTATAAGGCAATCTACTCATTGTAGGTATCTAGTAAACATTTTCTGAACTGCTTCCAATGCATTAACATCCCACACCCATTTCATCATTTGTATCATTACACCCATATCATATACCCATTTGTTCCCTTCTCCCTCAAAATGCTTGATTAGCTTTTGGTTTAGTGTATCTACACTATTCTCTTCAATCGCTCTTTGTGGCCAGGAGGTCCACATTCTTTTCATTTGTTGTTTGAAAACGTTCTGTTTGAATTCCATTTTGGAATTCATGGTGACTATATTCATGTTCTAGTTACATGCTACCCTGCAAGAAGAACCATTCTTTTTATATCCTCTCTCCTATATCTTCTATAGCTAGCATCCAAGTTCAGCAGATAATAGGAAAGGCAAATAGAAAGTGGACTTTATTTCAAAGAAAATGGAGAATAGAAATAGGGAAGTTTTGCTAAAACTATACATGGCACTGGTCAGAACACAGCTGGAATACTGTGAACTGTTTTGGTTCCTTATCTAAGGAAATGTATTGGAAGCAGTTCCAGAGAATGTGCACTAGGTTTATCCCCATTATAAAGGGATTTCTTTCTCACAAGCAGAAATTGAATAGGTTGGGCTTGTATTGGAAGGAGAACTTATTGAAATATACAAGATACTTAGGAAGCTTGACAGGATAATGGTGGAACAAGTTGTTTCTTCTTTTGGGAGAGCCTAGGTTCATGAGGTTGGTATTTAGGCACACTCTGAAGTAAGAACGTGAGAGGCATTTCATAGAATCCCTATAGTATGCAAGCATTTGGCCCATCGAGTCACACTGACCCACCGAAGAGCATCCCACCCAGACCTAACTCCCTACCCTATAAACCTGCATGTCCTCTGTTTAATCCACTTCACCTGCACATCCCTGGACACTATGGGGTAAATTGGCATGGTCAATCCACCTAACCTGCACATTTTTGGACACTGGGAGGAACAAAGAACAAAAACAAAGAACAAAGAACTTTACAGCGCATGAACAGGCCCTTCGGCCCCCCAAGCCTGCACCGATCCATATCCTCTACCTAAATCTGCTGCCTATTTCCTAAGGATCGAAGTATCCCTTTGTTCCCTGCCCATTCATGTATCTGTTTAGATACATCTTAAATGATGCTATCATTCCTGCCCCACCCCCTCCGCAGGCAACGCATTCCAGGCACCAACCACCCTCTACGTAAAGAACTTTCCATGTATATCTCCCCTAAACTTTTCTCCTCTCACTTTGAACTCATGAGCCCTAGTAATTGAGTCCTCCACTCTCTGGAAAAAAATTTCTTGCTATCCACCCCTCTCATGACTTTGTAGGCCTCAACCACCTTCCTTCCAGGAAACCAGAGCATCCAGAAGAACTCCACATAGACACAGGGAGAATATGCAAAATCAACACAGGGTGAGTTTGCCCGAGGGTGGAATCAAACCCAGGTCCTTGGCGCTGTGAGTCAGCAGTGCTAACCACTGAGCCACCGCGCTGCCCACAAACAAGCAGCAGAAATTGGGATTATGGATTGGGTGGAAATTTAAAATTGAAAAGGAAGGAATTCTGGCCTTGATGCACCTTCAATTTAGGCTTTACTGCTTTAATAAAGACAAGACCGGTGTGGAATAGGGGTGATTGTCAAGAAACAAATCTAGTCACAGGAGTAATTTAAATATTTTTAATTAACAATTTAAAAAATTAAATATTACAATGAGGCTGTGAACTTCGTATTTAACCTTCATTTCACATGTAACCCTACACAGCCAATTGGTTTGAACGTCAGGAAACACAGGAGGCAAAGAAAGGTGAGCAAGGCTCAGTGAGAGAAGCACACAGACAAAAGAAATGAAATAAAACTAGCAGGGAATAATGCAAGAGAAAGAAACAGAATGAAAGCAGCACACAGAAAAGATTGAACCCAGCCCACTGAAACAAGAGCACTGGAGAAACTGCTTTTGACACTTTGTGCAAAGCCAGAGGAGAAACTATATTCCACGCCTTGCTGGGAGGTCTCAGAGGAAAGTCTACTTCATACACAGATTAAACAGGTCAAATGTGACAAACCAAACCGGTTGGATTAGATAGACCAGCGCGAGGGAACATGTGTGACCAATATACATGACAAAGCAGAAAATACATCTTTCTGAAGGAAGCAAATAATTTAATGCATGTATAATACATATGTCATATGTCCAAAAACATATTTGGCACACTTTGTCTGTCACTCTGAATAATAGCCAATATCATTGTATTCAGCCTAAAATCTATTATAACCTCAGCAAATTCATTACGTATGACTAGGTCATTACTTGCACATGATTGTCAGTTTTTCTCCATCTAACCCTGACTTTTCAAAACATTTTAAGTTAATTACAAAAACTGATTATATCCAACTAGAATGAAATGTGAAAACGCTTTTAAAAATTACCCATTCAATTAGGATAACTTACACTTTCTCTCTCATACTCAACTCTCTGAATAAGTGCACAACAATCTTAAGAGATTTGCATATTAACCGATTCTCTCCAAGAACGTACTTCTTCAAAGCTATCTTGAACCATTTAATCGACTCATCAATCAAGCAAGCCAGGGTTCTCATCTGCAGTCTGACCTGTAACTAAATCCACGTTCATTTCAAAAGTGCAGAACAATTATAGGTTTAAAGATATCCATATACTCACATTTTATTTTACAAAGCACAATGTCCCACATCAAATAAAGCGCACACTTACCTCAAAGAGGACCACAACACACTGATTTATATGGATTTACAAAAAATACTTGTGTATTTAATAGGTCATATTTTGGATGCTATATTCATATATAAGCAAATTTCTATTAGGGGATGAATTTGCTTGCCTCAATTTTAATATCCATATGAATAGCAATAAATCACAATGGAACACATAGGGAACTTGGGAATCAAAAAGTGGAAAACAGAAACCAAAGTTATTATAAATTGTATCAAAAATTACTAATTAAAATTAACTAGTCAGCAAACAGCTTCCAATAATAAGTAGCTGAAATGGAACTATGTTGTCCCAGGACTTTATGTTATTAGCAGTATGACTGACCACCAAAGAACAAGCAGAATCAAGGGGCTAAATAGTCTTCTGATGCTCTGATATTCTTTCATATGTCAGAACTTGCTGTTTACAAATCCAAGGCATAATTCTATCACCCTCTACACTCCTTGTGCAACGGTGAGAAAGTTGCAAAACCATGGCGAGAGTGAAAAAATGAGATTCCCATGTTGAGAAAAAAAAATCCAATTTTCTGCTTTAGGATTTAATGGCTAGTGGAGATTCTCATTATTGTATGCATGCATTGACATCTCATTCTTACCTAATCTTGTCTTACTTAAATACAGCTTGCAATTTTCTCAGCTAACAGTAGGCATGCAGGTCCTGGGCCTCCTCCACCATCACTCCCTCACCACCCGACGCCTAGAGGAAGAATGCTTCATCTCCGCCTTGGAATACTTCAACCCCAGGGCATCAATGTGGACTTCACCGGTTTCCTCATTTCCCCTCCCCCCAACTTACCCCAATTCCAACCTTCCAGCGCAGCACTGTCCTCATGACCTGTCCTACCTGCCAATCTTCCTTCCCACCTATCCACTCCACCCTCCTCTCTGACCTATCACCTTCATCCCCACCTCCATCCACCTATTGTCTTCTTGGCTACCTTCTCCCCACCCCCATCCCCCTCCCATTTATCTCTCCACCCCGGAGGCTCCGTGCCTTCATTCCTGATGAAGGGCTTTTGCCCGAAACGTCAGTTTACCTGCTCCTCGGATGCTGCCTGACCTGCTGTGCTTTTCCAGCACTGCTCTAATCTAGTAATGATGTCAAGTCAGAGCAGTTACCTGGCAGTGGCAGCTCACCGACAGTTCCTTGGATATCCATCTCGGACAGTGTTCCACAACATCTTGGAGCATTCTCCAGTTACAGTGACCTCTTGCACACATCATCCATTGAAGTCGGCATCAGCAGAGCACTGGCCTCACCAGGTTATAATGGCATATCTGAGAATAGCTTTAAAATACAGTTCCTCGTGACTGTACTTTGAAGCTCATCGACGCCTTACATTCCAATGCTGGTGCCAAGCTGCTTTGCAAGCACAGATAGACAACTATAGCATGCATCAGAACAGGATGCATCTCAGGGATACCTAGCTTGCTTTCTTAGCGTCCATTCACTTTGGGCTTACTTGGATGCTTACAGTTTCTCTGCAGACAGATAGCCAAGCAGTCTGTCATGTTTCCCATCAGTAACAGTCAAAGGGCTGGACATGTTGTTGCATGCTGCATACTGTGTCAATGTCACAACTACATTTTGTGCAAGCAATATACTGAGCAAACATACTTGCATATTCTTGGCCGTGTCTGAAAGTCTACGAGGAGCAATCCTTAGTCCAGTTGATGGAGTCTTTGATCAGTCAGAGGCCTGTTCTATTGTCAGTCAGGAAAGGTGGTGCAGAGTTTGGAGTAAGTGAGTAGGAGGCTCAAGGGGCAGGAGAATTAATAGTTTGGAGAATGGGGTAAGTAAAAGCCATTGAGGGGCAGATGCTGTGTTTAAGGTTGAGAGCGGTAGACAATGAAGCTTGATGGGTGTAGCAGTAGAGTTAGACTGAATGCAAGATAGCAGCAATAGATGGTGTTACTAACCGTGGGGAAGCAGCAGAGCAGGTTATTAACCTTCAGACTATGTTCACCGTACACTGACTGGGTTGGATACCTGAGACCAGGCTGACAGCATTTGAAATGGGGTACAGTTCGAGTTTAAATATGGTGAATTTGCTAAGGTCCCAGCAGCAGCTACTGAATGTAAGATTATGTGAGAATGGGCCTGTGGAGAAAGTCTGCATATTCAATCAGGGTGAGAAAGGTAAAAAGTACAGTGAAAAGTCATTAGGGCTCATGGAGGGAAACCCTTCCAGATACTGACACAAATACATTTTGGGAAAATTCCACACAACACTTCTCCTTCCTTCTCCAACGAGTGATGATGAAAGCACAAACATCTCAGGAAACCAAAATGAGTAACATTAGAAGTAATCTGATGTAGTAGCTTGGATACACTTCTTTCTTAAGTACTTTTTGTTGGAAATAAAATGCATGTTCATTGCCTTCATAGTGCAGATCGCAAACACTGCAGAAGAAAAGAAATAGTTTGTTGTGGTATGATTGCATAGATCTCAGAAAGGCAGTATGGCACCTATATGACAAGGAGCCTTCCAAGGAGTTAGCCAATCCTCCCTGTTCATTTCCTTGGTATCTGTCTTCCATATGTCTTTGCCTGGCCTAATGCATTAGCATAGTGCCAACACAATGGATGATGGACAGTTGCTGCCCTAGGAGTCCCAGCTTTGAGTACATCACCAACATTCTGGTCTGACTGGTAGACTGGAGGCAGAAAGGAAACCGGAAGAATGGAAGTTGTTGAAGGAAATAAGCCATCATTCTAAGATTCACTTGAAGACAGCAGAATAGGTTCAATTCCATGAAAACACCTCATTCTTATGGGGTAGTCCTCAGAAATCCCACTGTCTATTGAAGGACAGACTGCTGAACTGCACAGAGCTTCTGAAATTCTCCTCAAGCTCTGGTATCTGCAGCCATGACAACGGCAGTCTGAGTTTGGAAGTTGACAAAATGAATTTGCATGCCCTCAGTCTGAGCGACAGCACTCAAACATGAAGCAACATCTTCTTGGGCCACAATAGAATAGAATAAATAGCAATTTATTGTCACTTGTACTTATGAAAATATAGTGAGATGTGTATAGGTCACCATAATTCAATGCCATTTTAATTGCAGAAATTATAAAAAGAAATAATTGAGACCAAGTTAGGACAAAGTTCATCTCCTGTTCCCTCCACAGCTCCTGGGTTTCAAGAGTGGACACCAGTAGAGGCTACAGCATCGGCCATCAGCTGGTGCATCATATAAAAATCCTGGAAATCTAAAACTAACACAGGGATTTCCGGAGAAACTCAGGTATGAGTGGAGTTGAAACATTAACATTGTTTCTCTCTCCACACATGCCGCCAGACTAGCTGAGATCTGCTTCTTGGTTGGGTCCATGATTGTTGAGTTGCATTTTACTTACATGCTGGAAAGAGTGGGCTTCAAGCTGTGCACAAAGCACTGTGCCAAGTTTGCGAAAGATTTTTCGATGTTACTTGAGAGTGACCACTGGCGTTCTGAGAGATGTGACAAGGCATCGAGCAGTTCAGGTGCATACCTATCTTTCTGTATTCAGTGCCTTCAGACTACTCACCTGCATATGAAACTTCACCCTCTGTCGAACTGGCACCTGCATTAACCTGTCTCCCTACTGTCACTCATGCCAAGCGGCTGACCATGGAGAGATCTTGTCTTGAAAGAGCATGCAGTGTCAGTCTCTGAGGTAGCTATGAGTGTGATTTTTTTTCTTTCCTTTGCCATCTCTGGATACCTGAAAGGGGAACGGCAAAAGTAACCAGAGGTTGTGGGGAAGTGAAAGGTACGTTTGCGTTCAATCAAAAGAAATTGTGAGATGAACTGAAAAGTCAGAACGAAAATTATACATGAGAATGCCATCATCGTCAATGGTTTCATTCTCCTCCTTGACCACAGCTTCAGCCATGTCTTTCACATGATGCCAAGAATTGTGTGCTCCATGGGGCCATGCCTGTCCCCTGCTGATTAGGTGTTGCTGCCTGTTGTTGGGTGCCATCTTGTCCGACAAAAGAGAGAGAAGTGTGGTAGTAAATGTGGTGCCATCTGCTTGTGTAATGTGCCTTTCATGTTTGCATGTCTGGCAATTTATACATTCTGAGATAGCAATATGAGTATGACCTGAGGTTGTGAATGTGGGTTATGAGTTGTAGTTGATAGATTGTTCGTAAGTGAATGTAAGGAGTTTGATGAATTGAGTGGTGAGTGATGCTAGTTGTAAGAATAAAGCATTGAAGATACATTCACTGACCTTGACCATCTGAAATAGTCATGCATGCTTCGTAGCATTGGGGAAACATCTGCTCCCACTGCTTTTGCAATATCTGCCAGGCCTGAATATAGGACTTCCCTCTTCATTTCTATTGGTAATCTTGCAGCATTGTCTCATTCTTGTCATGGCATTACTCTGTACGTTTTCACGCTTGGGTATTGGTCCCCAACTACTTCCAGTGCCTGTCACAGAAAAAATCCATTTTGTTTTTAAGCAATACTGGCTGCTTTAAGTGGTGCTAGTATAAACATGAGTGCCCAGCTGAGGCATGTAGCCCACTCACAACACAGTTAGCACTGCCTGAGGCTGATTCCACCATAATAAACAGATAGCATGAAGTTTTGGTGCTGTCTGCATCAGTTCATCATACATTGTGAATCATGCACTTATACAGTTATACAGGGCCTTGGTCAGGCCAGACCTAGAATATTGTGTGCAGTTTTGGTCTCCTTTCCTGAGCAAAGGTGTTCTTGCTCTTGAGGGAGTGCAGAGAAGGTTTACCAGGCTGATTCCGGAGATGGCGGGACAAGCATATGAGGAGAGATTGATTAGGTTAGGATTTTTTTCACTGGAGTTCAGATGAATGAGGGGGGAATCTTATAGAGGCATATAACATTCTAATAGGACTAGACAAGGTAGATGCAGGGAGGATGTTCCCAAAGGTGGGTCCATCCAGAACCAGGGGGTCACAGTCTGAGGAGTTGGGATAGACCATTTAGGACGGAGATGAGGAGATATCTCTTCACCCAAAGAGTGGTGAGCCTGTGAAATTCATTACCACAGGAAGTAATTGATGCCAAAACATTGAATGTATTCCAAAGACAGCTAGATATAGCATTTGGGGCAAATGGAATCAAAGGTTATGGGGAGGAAGCAGGATTAGGCCATTGAGTTGAACGGGGTAAAAACAATGACTGCAGATGCTGGAAACCAGATTCTGGATTAGTGGTGCTGGAAGAGCACAGCAGTTCAGGCAGCATCCAAGGGGCAGTAAAATCGACATTTCGGGCAAAAGCCCTTCATCAGGAATAAAGGCAGAGAGCCTGAAGGGTGGAGAGATAAGCTG
>NC_057719.1:28433893-28440400 GCF_004010195.1 Chiloscyllium plagiosum
ACACAGCCTTAGAATTAGAGGGGGTAAATTCAGAACAGAAATGCGGAGACATTTCTTCAGCCAGAGAGTGGTGGGCCTGTGGAATTCATTGCCACAGAGTGCAGTGGAGGCTGGGACGCTAAATGTCTTCAAGGCAGAAATTGATAAATTCTTGATGTCACAAGGAATTAAGGGCAACGGGGAGAATGCGGGTAAGTGGAGTTGAAATGCCCATCAGCCATGATTGAATGGCGGAGTGGACTCGATGGGCCGAATGGCCTTACTTCCACTCCTATGTCTTATGGTCTTATGGTCTAATAGGAGGGTGGGGAGTATTTGTTTGATATCATCAGCAACAATTTGTATTTATATAGTTCCTTCAACATTCCATGGTGCTTTACAGAGATGTATGAGGCAAAAATAGATGAAGTGCAATATGTCAGGTGAGCAAAACATTGTCAAAGAGATTGCTTTAAAATTGGCACTAAAGGAGGAGTTTATCTCTCCACCCTGGAGGCTTCCTGCCTCTATTCCTGATGAAGGGCTTTTGCCCAAAACATCGATTTTCCTGCTCCTCATGCTGCCTGAACTGCTGTGCTTTTCCAGCACCACTCTGATCTAAACTAAAGGAGGAATGGAAGGTGAGGAGGAGTTAGAGGCTCTTTTAAAATTCTTCCTGTATCCTTTCAATTCCAATTGACATCCACCTCTTGTGCACACCTACTACACAGGACACATATACAAAAGCCCAGTCTCTAACTCATTCTTGAATGCTCTGGGAAACCTATTAATTCTCATATTAATACGAACTGTGTCAATAATAAAAAAATAAACTTGCCAACATAATTTTTCCACTGTTTTAACCTGTAAGTCACTATGTAACTTTTATTTGAAAACAGCACCAATTTCCTCAGAGTTAGATATGCCAACATTAGAAAATTATTCTTATATAGATTTATACTTACTAATAGTGTTCAGGCAAGAGATTACATTTTTGTAAGTTTTGTTTACAGAAGAAATTATTTCCATCTCCCCATTTACACACCATCTCCCCACACAAAACTGGTGTACTTACAGAGGTACTGTCTCTGTAAATAAACATTGTTTTCTGACATCTGCTTCTAATCACATAAAAGCCCATAAAAACCAAACATTGCATATTTGTGGCCAAAGCCAGGTAAAATGATAAATTACTGTACTAAAAAATACCAGGCAGCAAATTTAATTGGAAGCCTGTTAACTGTACTCACCACAAGAGGTCAATGTAGATCTGTGTGGTCTTATGCAATAGAGTTATTAACAGTAAGATTTTGATGTTGCCTGAAGCAGCGACTTTTTTTGAGGATTATGGGTTTACCTCTAGCATTAGATGTTAATAGTCACATGAATTATCTTTGTGTCACATTAATATCCATTAATCAGATGATTAAGAGTGAGATGTTACAGTATGTAATTCTTGAAAAAAGACGATTTAAATAAAATAGATTAAGGGGGAAGTAAGAGATTACAAAGATTGGTAATAGAATGGGAAATGTGATGAATGAGTGCCAAGATGCAGCACTAGTGTAATAGTAAAAAGGCTATTTTACATTGAAGATAGAGCTTTAACACAATGTCTCCACAGTTTCTATGTGCAGTATGTGTATCCATGTTTGCCCACATTGTAACTATTTAAAAAGTCAAGGCAATACCTAAATAGAACATGTTCCACACAATGACCGCACAGCATTGTTTTAGTTAGTCTAAACACTGTCACCAAGAATGCTTTGCATAGTTGATCATTAGTACAATTATATAAATCGTTTAAGGAATATACTGTACATAAATGATGGAACTGGTCATTTCCCATGCAGGATGTAAGTAAAAGTAAAGAAAATTTGATCATAAAAATTAGGAGTTTTTGACTATGTAAAATAGTATATCTGCAAGATTTGCTGTCAACACCCAGACAAAGAATTAAACAGTGCATGCCACGTGTCACATTAGAAGCAATTAAATTTGGCATTCTGTGCATGACATTAATTTCGTTTTAACCCCTTCCTCAAGTTGCACTACAGTCCACTATAGGAAAAGTGAGATAGCGTAAGGAAAATATTCACATCCTGAAAAAAGAAATGCTTGACATCAAATTTATTTTCCTCTTCAGGAATTAGAGTGCTCTGTTTGATGGCATGGAGTTTGACCAATACCAACCATCTTCATCTATTTGGCATGACTATAAACCATTTGATTGTGAAAACCATCACAGTTAAGCCAAATGAGTCCATACAATCACATTTATGAACATATACATGCGCTTTCCACCAGGGTCACTTAATAATGGTCAGGAACACAAACTGAATCTGTCCTTCAATACAGCTTGTGCTTTCATTTATATTGCGTCTTTCACAAACTCTAATGTGTTTATAGTCTACAAAGCCCCATTGAAGGCAGGCATAGTGCAAAAGTAGGACAAGTAGATGACAATTTGCATGCAAGGTTCAACAAACAATAATTTGAGAATAAATAGGTGATCAGCTTTGTTCAATACTGGATGAAGGTTAAATATTGACTAAAATACTGGGGAGAGAGGCAAAAGAATCAAAAGTAAAATGAGCAAAATGAATTTGAAGCAGAAAGGGATTACTATCTGGAAAGCATAGAATATGGTTGAGGCAAATCCAATCATTACATTCAACAGGGAACTAGGAAATTATCTGAAGATGACAGCGGGAAAGTGAAGAGTGGGATTGGCTGACTTGCTCTTGCGGAGAGCAAACACAGCCATGATGGGTTGAATGGCAACCTTCTATATTCTATGATTCTATTCCTTATGAAATCAACTGCCTCAGCAGCAGCAGAGGGTCAAACTGGACATTTTTTTCCAAATAAATGACACAATTCCTGCTTGGTAGTGCATTTACCAACTTCCAGATAGACAGCCTGTAAGTAGTGCACTCATGACATGCAATGCAAACACAGTGTCACCAAAATGGAGTGAAATATGGTTTAGCCCACAGTGGTTACTGAAATTTATACACTGTATATTTTGCAGCAATTTTAAAACTAAATTTTAAATAATTTTGTGAGAGGATAGCACTGTAAAAAATCTTTTCAGGAATTTCATGCCTCTTAGTAATGTATCCATCTCCATTACACACATTGACAGATGGGGCATATTGCCAGAAGTCCTTTTAGCCCTCAATAAGAAAAGGAAAGATTATAACCATTATTATCAGCCTAATTATTTACTGTTCTGTGATGATCTCAACCTTTTCACTTGACTTTTAAGAACCATATGCTGCAAATTTATGTTTTTTAAACAAAAGCTCTTTTTTGGTGCTTAATTTTTTTCTAGGAAAGGCACAGCTTTCTGCTGTTGTTCAGGGTCAGTTGCCATAACCCCTCTCACTAATACAGCCTTTGGGAGCAATACAGAATTACATTCTGGAGAAGGGCACCGTGCAGAGATTTGCTACCTTTATTAATAAGGCTTCACAAACTCTACGCATGTGTCACAGGGTGAAAAGTATCTGAAGGTGTTATAATAGATTTCTTTGTACTTTCATAGTCAGTGTGTTATAAAATCATAAAACGCTTGTCAACGTCTGCAGTTAACAGATGTTACTTCACTACTGAGAGATGACATCTATCTTTCTGTGAGAATGCAATCCAAAGTAATTACTTTGCACTAAAGTCATCACTAGCAGTACATTGTTCCATCAAGCCAATATTATGCAAGTGTAACACATAGCCCTATAATTTTTATTGCAGGGATCTATCCCTCTCATAGGCACAAATGGAAATATCCTGTTATTTATATACATTGCAATGTGAAACTATTTAATGGAACAAAGCTCATACAAGGCAATAAATCTTCATTCAAAAAACCCAAAATTATTTTTAATACATCCAGCCGGACATCAGTTACAGCAATAATTGAATGCCTTTTGCTGTTGAATTAAATTACACCAACACAATATTTTATAAAAGCCGAGGTGGTCAAATACTTATTGCAAACCTGAGGTAGATCTGCAAACTTCACAGCTTTATTCAAAAGATAGAAGGACAAACTCATTAACATAAAAGGAACCAAGCTATTTCCAATTCCATTTGGTGTGCTCACTGCTTATTATAGAGTTACTATATTATGAGCAGTCAGCATTGTCTAATTATAGAAAAGTCCAATGCTCAACAAGGTCCATGTCCCCCCTCCCCCAAAGGTAATAGCTGCAAACATAATTGCATAGGAAACATGCAATACTAACATAGAGGGAACAATCACATTCATCTCTACTTGGGACTAACATATATCCACCTTGTTGAATGATCGTGTAAAAAGCAGATGTTTTCTCCTTAACGCGATCATAAGGAAAAATCTAATTTGGCCTGCATTATACCCAATCTTTTTGAGGAAGCAGTCGCACAGCAGTGATGTCACTGATCCGGTAAACCAGAGGTTCGAGTCTTGCCATGGCAGCTGGTAGAAATTAAATTAATATATCTGAAAAGCTAGCTCTGAAAATGGTGACCATGAAACCATATATAACACCAGCAAAGTCATTCACTCTTAACTGCCCTCCAGAATGACCTAGCAAAGCCTCTCAGGTGTGTCAAACCGCTGGAGAAAAATCAATGAGGAATCACCACCGGCAAACCCAGCCCTGTTCAATTCTGCAAAGTACTCCTTACAAACACTTGTAAACTTGTTCCAGCATGAGGAAAGCTATCTCACAGACAGGCCACGAAACAGCCCTCATCTATTTGTAGTCATAGAATCGTGTCTTACAGAGAATCTGTCAGAAACAATCACCATCCCGAGGTATTACCTCACCGAAAGTGGTGATACTATGGCATATCTTCAGGATGAAGTTATCCCGGGCTTCCTGAAAATTTACTCTGGATCCCATGAAGTCTTATGGCATCAAATCCAACATGAGCATGGATTATCACCTGCTGTGCAGTTCCCCACTCCCATCTGCACCCCGTCTAAAGAATCAGTACTCCTCATGTTGAATACCACTTGGAAGATGTACTGAAAGTGGAAAAGTTTCAGAATGAATTCTGGGTGGAGGCTTAAACGTCAATCACCAAACTGGCTCAGTAGCAGCATACTGACTGATCTGGCTTAATCCTAAAGAGCAAAGCTGCTAGTCTGGGCTTGCAATAGGTGATCAGGCAACCAATAAGAAGAACAAATCTGCTGGTTGTTATCCTCCCAATTTACATATTGGGGTTGCATCTGTCACCACACTGAATATGAATGTATCTGTAGGAGTGAACACCACACAAAATCTGTCTTTACCACCCCCATTCATGTTTTGTGGCACTACAACCATGTTAAGTGGAATAGATTTCAACCAGATGTAGCAATTCAAAAACTGCATTCATGAGGCACTCCAGGTCATCTCAGCCCCAGCACTGTAATCAACCACAATCTGTAACCCTGTGATCTAGTATATTCCAACTTTACCATTGTCATTAAGCTGGGGGATCAGCCTGGTTCAATGAAGAGTGTAGGAGAACACTGGAGCACATTGAAAGTGCGATCAAGCAATTATACAGCAGTAATGTGCTCACTGACACTTAGCTTGGATTCTGCTACCTAGAGCCTCGTAGCTTCAGATCTCATTACAGCTTTGATCAAACATGCACTGATGAGCTGAATCCCAGAGATGAGATTCCTTTTAGATTAAAATCGCATTTGACTAAGTATACAATCAGAAGCCCTAGAAAAACTGGAGTCAAACTCACCATTAGTCGGCAAAAGTGGTAACTGTGCAGGTTTTCTCTCTCTCTCTCTCTCCTGCACTGTCTCTCACCATGTGCTTCCTTTATCTGTTCTTCTCCCTTTAAAACTGCTGTTGTTTTGACTTTTTTTTTCCAAAGTTCCAAAACAATGCAACAGCATTTAAAACAGTAATTGCTGCTCCTGGAATTCGAGGAAATCACCTCCAGCACCCAAAATACCTCAAAAAAAGGAGCAGCTCTGACAGGCAAAAATTTTTCCCGTCCTCCATCTTGTGAGACATGATTTCCCACACACATTGGAACCAACGACATAGGAAGGGAAAAGGTTGAGATTCTGAAGGGAGATTACAGTGAGTTAGGCAGAAATTTGAAAAGGAGGTCCTCAAGAAAAGTAATATCTGGATTACTCCCAGTGCTACGAGCTAGTGAGGGCAGGAATAGGACGATAGAGCAGATGAATGCATGGCTGAGGAGCTGGTGTATGGGAGAAGGATTCACATTTTTGGATCATTGGAATCTCTTTTGGGGTAGAAGTGACCTGTACAAGAAGGACGGATTGCACCTAAATTGGAAGAGGACTAATATACTGGCAGGGAAATTTGCTAGAACTGCTTGGGAGGATATAAACTAGTAGGGGGGGGGGGGGGGACCCAGGGAGATAGTGAGGAAAGAGATCGATCTGAGACGGGTACAGCTGAGAACAGAAGTGAGTCAAACAGTCAGGGCAGGCAGGGACAGGTTAGGACTAATAAATTAAACTGCATTTATTTCAATGCAAGGGGCCTAACAGGAAAGGCA
>NC_057719.1:28443152-28511738 GCF_004010195.1 Chiloscyllium plagiosum
CAGAGGGTGGTACGTGTATGGAATGAGCTGCCAGAGGATGTGGTGGAGGCTGGTACAATTGCAACATTTAAGAGGCATTTGGATGGGTATATGAATAGGAAGGGTTTGGAGGGATATGGGGCGGGTGCTGGTAGGTGGGACTAGATTGGGTTGGGATATCTGGTCGGCATGAACGGGTTGGACCGAAGGGTCTGTTTCTATGCTGTACATCTCTATGACTCTAGTCAGAATCATACAAAGGAAGATGGCTGTTGTCATTGGAATTCAATCATCTCAATCCTGAAACATTGATGCAGGATTTCCTCAAAGTAGCTATTTTCAAATCAATGTGTTCAGAGATGTTTATATACACTTCTGGGTGCAAGAAGGACTTGAAGCCAGCCTGCCTCAGGAGTCACTAATTCTTCAATGTAACCTACTTTTCTCATCAACCTGTCCATGGATGTTATTACATAGAGTTATAGAGTCATAGAGATGTACAGCATGGACACAGACCCTTCAGTCCAACTCGTCCATGCCAACCACATATCCTAAATTATTCTAGTCACATTTGCCAGCAACTGCCCCATATATCTCTAAACCCTTGCTAGTCATATACCCATCCAGCTGCCTTTTAAACTGGTTATTGTACCACTCTCCACCACCTCCTATGGCAAGTCATTCCACACACGCATCAACTTCTGCGTGAAAATGTTACCCCTTAGGTACCTTTTAAATTTTTCCACTCTCACGTTAAACCTATGCCCTCCAGTTCTGGATTCCCCAAACCCAGGAAAAGATCTTGTCTATTTACCCTATTTATGCCCCTCATGATTTTTATAAACCTCTATAAGGTCACTCCTTAGCTCCAATGCTCCAGGGAAAATCGCCCCAACCTATTCAGCCTCTCGCTGTAGCTCAAACCCTCCAACCCTGGCAAAATCCCTGTAGTTTTTTTCTGAACCCTTTCAAGTTTCATAATAGCCGGGAGACCAGAATTGTACACAATATTCCAAAAGTGGCTGAACCAATGTCCTGTCCAGCCGCAACATGACCTCCCCACTCTTCTACTCAACGCTCAAACTAATAAAGGCATGTATACCAAATGCCTTCTTCACTATCCCATCTAACTGCAACTCCACTTTCAAGGAATTATGAAGCTGCACTCCACTGTCTCTTTGCTCAGCAACACTCCTTACCATAAAGTGTTTAAGTCCTGCCCTGATTTGCCTTCCTAAAATGCAGCACATCACATTTATCTAAATTAAACTCCATCTATGAGTCCTTGGTCCATTTGCCCATCTGATTGAGGTCCCAATGTACTGGGAGGCAACCTTCTTCGCTATTTTGGTGCCATTTTGGTGTAAATTTTGATATCATCTGCAAACTTACTAATTAAAACCTCCTATGTTCACATCCAAATCATTTATATAAATGACAAAAAGCAGTGGACCCACCACTGATCCTTGTGGCACACCACTGGTCACAGGCCTCAGCGTGAAAAACAACTCCCCACCACCTCTCTCTGTCTTCTACCTTTGAATCAGTTCTGTATCCAAAGGGTTAGTTCTCCCTGTATTTCATGAGATCTAACCTTGCTAACCAGTCTATCATGAGGAACTTTGTCAACAGCCTTATTGAAGTCCATATAGATCACATCTACCGCTCTGCCCTTATCAATTCTCTTTGTTACTTCTTCAAAAAACTCAATCAAATTTATGAGACATGATTTCCCACGCACAAAGCCATGATGACTATCCCTAATCAGTCATTTCCTCCCCAAATACATGTAAGTCCTATCCCTCAGGATTCATCCTACAACTTACCTACCACCAATATCAGGCTCACTGGTCTGTAGTTCCCTGGCTTTTCCTTGCCACCTTTCTTAAGTAGTAGCACCACATTAGTCAAATTCCAGTCTTCCGGCACCTCACCTGTCACTATCAATGATACAAATATCTCAGCAAGGGGCCCAGCAATCACTTCCTTAGCTTCCCACAGAGTTCTCGGGTACACCTGATCAGGTCCTGGGGATTTATCCATCTTTACGCATTTTAAGACACCCAGCACCTCTTTGAGGGGCCATGTTCTCTTCCTAGTTACCCTTTTGTCCTTAATGTATTTATAAAATCCCTTTGGATTCTCCTTAACCCTATTTGCCAAAGCTATCTCATGTCCCCTTTTTGCCCTCCTGATTTTCCTCTTAAATATACTCCTACTGCCATTATACTCTTCTAAGGATTCATGCAATCTCTCATGTCTATACCAGACATGTGCTTCCTTCTTTTTCTTAACCAAAACCTCAATTTCTCTGGTCTTCCAGTATTCCTTACACCTATCAGCCTTGCCTTTCATCCTAACAGGAACATACTGTCTCTTGTTATCTCATTTTTGAAGGCTTCCCATTTTCCAGCCATTCCTTTACATGCGAATATCCACCCCCAACCAACTTTTGAAAGTTCTTGCCTAATACCATCAAAATTGATCTTCCTCCAATTTATAATTTTAACTTTTATATCCGGTCTATCCTTTTCCATCACTATTTTAAATCTAAGAGAATTATGGTCGCTGACACCTCAGTCACCTGACCTGCCTTATTTCCCAGAAGTAGGTCAAGGTTTGCACCTTCTCTAGTAGATACATCCATATACTGAATCAGAAAAGTTTCTTGTAAACACTTGGACAAATTCCTCTCCGTTTAAACCATTAACTCTAAGGCAGTCCCAGTCTATGTTTGGAAAGTTAAAATCCCCTACCATAACCACCGTATTATTCTTACTGATAACTGCCTCTGGAACATGTGTGACATGGACTAGGAATTTATTAGCACAGCAGTAGGGACACTACCACTGCACACTACAATCTCTGCTTCTCAGTGCCCTGGACTTAATCATCTTCCACTGCTTCATCAATTATCTTTCCTCCACAGTACCATCAGAACTGAGGATCTTTCTGATTGTACACTGTTCAGCTCCACTCACAATTTCTCAGATACTGAATCAACCCAGGTCTAAATGCACCAAGATCCAGGCATGGGCTAATATATGGAAAATAATATTTGCATCACATAAGTGCCAAGCAATTACCATCTCAAAAGAGAATCTTACTATCACTACTTAACTTTCAATAGCATTATCATCACTGAACTCCTCACCGTCAACATTAGTTGAGTGTTACTATCAACCAGAAACTGAGCTGGACCAGTACATAAATACTGTGGTTACAAAGCAGGTCTGACGATTCTGTGTTGAAGAACCAACCTCCTCACTCGCCACAGCTTGTCCACCTTCGACCAGTCCAAGTGAGGCGGGTAATGGGATATTCCCCAGTTGCCTGGCTGAATACAGCTCTAAATGTGTTGCTGAAAAAGCGCAGCAGGTCAGGCAGCATCCAAGGAGCAGGAGAATCGACGTTTCGGGCATGAGCCCTTCTTCAGGAATGAGGAAAGTGTGCCAAACAGGCTAAGATAAAAGGTAGGGAGGAGGAACTTGGGGGAGGGGCGTTGGAAATGCGATAGGTGGAAGGAGGTCAAGTTGAGGGTGATAGGCCGGAGTGGGGGTGGGGGTCTGGCGATGGAGGAGTCCAAGGACCTGCATGTCCTTGGTGGAGTGGGAGGGGCAGTTGAAGTGTTGAGCCACGGGGTGGTTGGGTTGGTTGGTCCGGGGGTCCCAGAGGTGTTCTCTGAAACATTCCGCAAATAGGTGGTCTGTCTCCCCAATATAGAGGAGGCCACATCGGGTGCCGCCCCCACCCCCACCTATCACCCTCACCTTAACCTCCTTCCACCTATCGCATTTTCAACGCCCCTCCCCCAAGTCCCTCCTCTCTATCTTTTATCTTAGCCTGCTTGGCACACTTTCCTCATTCCTGAAGAAGGGCTCATGCCCGAAACGTCGATTCTCCTGCTCCTTGGATGCTGCCTGACCTGCTGCGCTTTTCCAGCAAAACATTT
Source organism: Chiloscyllium plagiosum (assembly GCF_004010195.1). Lineage (NCBI taxonomy): Eukaryota > Metazoa > Chordata > Chondrichthyes > Orectolobiformes > Hemiscylliidae > Chiloscyllium > Chiloscyllium plagiosum. The sequence goes on from NC_057719.1 coordinate 28,447,084, forward strand.
TCAGCTCTGATCTCCAGCATCTGCAGTCCTCACTTTCTCCCTGAATACAGCTCTAACAATACTTAAGAAATTTAAAAATATCAGGGACAAAGATGTCTGTTCGATTGTTTCCACAAATGTTTAAACCCTCTACCACACCCGCACAAAGAAAATAGAATCATAGAACCTATAAAGGGTCGAAGCAGGCCATTTGGCCCATCGAGTCTACACCAAACACCCAAAGAGCACCCTACCCAGACCCACCCCGCTACTCTGTGCATTCCACTTTGCCAACACATTGCTGGACACTTTGGGTAATTTAGCATGGCCAATTCACCTAACCTACACATCTTTGCACAGTGGGAGGAAATTGGAGTACCCGGAGGAAACCCACACAGAAAGTGCAAATTCTACACAGTCGCCCGAGGGTAGAATCAAACCCTGGCACTGGGAGACAGTAGTGCTAACCACTGAGCCACCGTGCCACCCCATTTACAAGATACACTGCAGCAACTCACCAAAGTTCCTTTAACAACACCTTCTAAACCAGAGTCTCCACCATCTAGAAGGTCAAAAGCAGCAGATGCCTGAGAACATCACTAGCCAATTCCCCTCCAAAATACTCACAAGCCTGTTTTGGAACTATATCATCATTCCTTCACTGTCATATTAATCAAAATTCTAGAATTCACTTCCTAGCTACACTATGAGTTAACCTACACCCTGTACACTGATGGCCTCACCATCACCTTAAGAAGTATTTAGTTGAGAACTTGAAATGTCATGGCATACAAGGCTACAGGTCAACTGCTGGAAGGATTAGGATAAGTGTTGGTCCCAAAAGGAGGAGGCTATCAGAAGTGGAAGATTTGTAGGGAAATAGCTCAAATCAAACATCATATCAAGATCTAACAATCTATTCAGGTTTCTCAAATCAAAACCTGAATATCATTGGCTTTTGAATACAGAAAGAGACAGGATTCTATATGTTCCATATTTGGGAAAACATTTCAAACATCACCATGATTGGAAAAGCTTTAAGATACATACAGACACATATTCACAGGTACAGACAGGGTGGGCCGAAGGGCCAATTTCCATGCTGTAAAGCCTCTTTGACCCTATGCCTCAGCATCAACCCATTGCTTCTCTCACAGTAACCCTCCATAAATATTGTTCGATCTTCCTCCCTATACAAACTATTTCTCACACTCCCTTTCTACATCTTTTTGTAGATGATGACAGTGTAGATCTCCAGGGAGAGGCAGAGAATGACACAGCACCGTGATAACCATCTGTTCATGACCTCTAGCATTGTGTGCCTTATTTGGTCGCTGCGGAAGTCTTGTTTCAGGAGGCCACACTTTTCAGCAACAACATGCGGGAAAGGTCTCAGCTTCCTAATATATTCTTGCTCGCACATATTGCGAGAGCTGGTCTTCTGCCCGTATGTTCGGAGTCTCCATCAAGCTGGACCTCTGCTGTGGCCAGAGGGGAAGATGTTGCTGCCACTTATGCTCCTGTTGCTGTAACTGTTGATGTTACAATTTTTCTTGTTCCTCCTCATAAGAGATCCAATGTCCAGCTTCATAAGTGCTCCCATGCTGCAATTAAGCATGGCATCTGACCACCCTGATTCCTCCTACCCTGGGGACTATACTGAAGGTGGGAGATCATTCAATGATGCATACATCCAGACATATATTGGCAACCTTCAGACAGCTATAAATATGACGATCAATAAAAGAGCGAAGGAAGCCAGGAATGTACAAGAGGCCAGAATTGGACGATTCTAATACTCACATTCTCCTATTTGTTGTTCTTCAATGCTATCCATAGCCGTGACAGCAAGGATGGAAGTCTGCTGCACATTATAGTCTCAAAATGCAATTCTCACAAAGGGACTGTGAGAATTCATTTGCATGGGCTGCAGATCACACAAGGACATGGGATTTAATGCTGCTTCAATATAAGGCATGTTCCAATTTGAAATGTAAAAGGGCAAAAGGATAATGTCTCAGGCTAAAGACTGAGAGAGGTAAACAAAGCTTCATCAAAGACCTGAGTTTTTGAACAGGTTTTTACAGCAGAAATTTGTAGAGAGGCAGCGGTTTCAGGAAGGAATTGCCAAAGAGCAACATCAAGGAACTTAGTTTGAATTGACAGGTTACATAAATCTAGCTCATATTGCTTTGAAGTTGTGGGTGATCTGAAATGTGCTTAAAATTCTAAAGTGATCCAATAGGGTTGATACAGGTAAACAATTACTTTTAAGCAGTGAATCCAGTCAAAAATAAACTTAAACATAGAACTAAGTCATTTAGGAGTGAAATCAGGAAACATTATAACATATAAAGGGCAGCGGAAATCAAAATGCTGCGGACACTGGATCAATTGAAATTTTCAAGACCGAGATCAATACATGTTTTCTCATTAAGGCTATCAAAGGATATGGAGCACAGGAAGTAAGTGGATTCCACAAACTGATGAGTAATGATTTAGATGAATGGAGAATAGGCTTGAGGGGCAAAATGGCCTTTTCCTTTTCCTGTAGCTCTGCTCAGAGTCAAATAGCTACTGGAGATGTAAAATAATCTGGTTTCTACTGAGGAAGCGGTGAGGAATTCAATCTGTGACAAACTAGGAGAATATTCATGGTGGGCGCTGAAAATAATGGCTGAAATCATTTCAATGTCAATTTTAGCTCATCCAAAACTTGACCTGACAGCCTGTAAGTAAAATAGGGATCAAGAAGGGTGACAGACAAATAATCAGAGTAGAAATTCACCAATGTCTGCAGCTGATGTCACTAGCAAGGAAGAAAAAGTGGATCGAGGATATCTTTACTGGGAGAGCCCAGGAGTGCTGTTCCTTAAAATAACATAAGGAATAGCGAGGAGCCAAGCTGATTTTGGACAGATTCTACTTCCAAATGTTACCTCTCCATGTAAAATGCAGATTGCTAACTTGTAAATGTATATTATCAATGAAGGGACAAGTGATTTAAGAAATGAGATGGTGTCTTTTCGCTAGGTTGGAAGACTTCAAGTCTAGGGGATACATGCTTCGGGTGAGAGGAGAAAGATTTGAAACAGAAATGAGGGGCAACATTTTTCCACAGAGACTGGTTAGTGTGTGGAACAAACTGCCGGGGATGGACGTGGGAACAGTCACAATGTTCAAATGACCTTCAGATGAGTACATGAATAAGAGATGTTTGGATGGATATAGACCAAGCGCAAGCAGGTGGGACTGGATTAGTTTGGGATTATGGTCAGCACAGACTGGTTGGACTGAAGGGTCTGTTTCCATGCTGTATGACTCTACATATATGAGCTCTGAGTGCCCTAAATCACAACGTTAATTTAAAGGAATACTGCCGTTATGTTGACAGTGGAAGAAAAGTCGAATAGTCCTATCACGTGTAATGTTGCATTTTAATAGGTGTTAAGCCAAAGTAAAAGGCCAAGTATTCTGCTTTCAAACTCTATGCTTGTGGTTTTCCACTATATTACAGCAGCATTAATTTGCATCAAATGTCCTAAATTGAAATAAATCCTGATATTTGTTAGACTGGAATAGCCTTCATTCAGTGTCAGTGAGGTCAGTCTTCAAGTTGCAGTCTGTGGGAACTGTTGTGGTGCCTCTTTGTCTGGGCCTCTGTCTAACTGGAGTAAGGTTTCACGCACAGCCTGAGGGCTAGCAAAACAGCTGCAGGCAAACTGCAACGTTCCTCCAATTACACAGTGGAAATGGCGACTTTCTGGAGAAACATTCATTTTTCATAAGAGCTGGTATTCCGTTGGTCATGAGCACTGCTGCCTCACCAGGGTTTTTCCCAAGGATCTGATCACATTCCCTGAGAAAAAAAACTGCTGAATTTTTTTAAAAAATAAGGCACTTTACTCTTGCAATAAAGACATGCATTCCACTCAAATTTTACATTAGGTTGATAAAAAGAAAAAACCTTGCTTCATATTTTACACAATTAGACCAACGGCCAGCATAGTTTATTACACACTGATAAATATGTATTCAGCCAATCAAAAAGAAAGGTAACAAGAAAAAATTTATTTATATAGCGCCATTAACACAGTAAAATGTCCTACATGCTTTACAGGAGCAATTATCAAACTAAATTTGACATTTAGTCACATAAGCCAGGTAGGCTGATATCATTACTTCAGCTAATTGAGCAATAATTATTTAATTTCAATTCTCTTGCCAGTTTTATGCACTGTTTCAAGTTGATTTGTGACATCATGCCTAGCCCCAGCCAGAGGTAAATAAGTGAAAAGGTCCCAGGTTTTGTGTCAGTGATTCCTTTGTGACCAGTCCTTGGGGAGTTCACAAGAACGACCTGGGATTGCTTCAGATTTCCCTCTATCCTTAAGGGAAAGCAGTCTGTACAGGTTTGTTTCCTACCAACCCTCCCACACGTGGCTATGTATTTCTCCTAATTTGGAATTCTGTTATAATTGGGAACTCTTCAATTGTGATTTAAAAACCAATTTCCAGGATCATTTGTTTCATGAGTGTTTTGAACAAACCCTCAGAGAGTGCAGCTATCAGACTCAGACTACTATTATCCTTCGAGCACAAATATTGTGTAACATTTGGATCTTATTCATGAACAGTTGGTAGCTCCTAGTAAACATAATACTTGCCCTCTCCCCCTAATTGCTTAATGTTCTGCCAGGAGATTTATCCAATTAAGTCATTTTCATTGCAACGAGCAACGGATCAGTTTCACTTTGCAATCAATGTGCATTTTCCCCCCCTGCATTTGGGCCTATTTCAAAAGAATATCACAAACATTGATTCCATCACTGAATTTTGATCCTCACCAATAATGGTGTCTTCTGTCGTCCTGTCAGTCAAATCAATGGAAATTTGGATTATTATTGACTGAAACAGGAAATGGAGCTTTCATGGACTATGCAAACAAATGCACAAAAATTTGAACACCAAAATGTTACACAGATGAGTAGTCACTGCAGAAAAGAGAATCTATTCAAGCAAGCTTTCTATATATTTACACACATAAATAAGAAATGAGAGGAACTACAGCAGAAAAAAATACTTTAAACCTATTAAATTCTGCAAACACGTCTGACACTGGAGAATTTGGTAGCTAAGATTGAACTGTTGTCTAAATCATTGTTGAAAAATATGCAGCTAGCAAACAAGTTAAAATTGTGCAAAATGGGCATTTTTAAAATTGTGTATAAAAGACTATTTCTGTAGCCTCTGAAAGATGCATCCAATTCTATTGGTATCAGCAAGCACTTAAAGATAACAGCTGGTCCATCACTTGGCCAGAAAGATTTAGAGGGTACACCAGACCTTCCACATGACTGCAAGAACATCAAAGGAGAAATGTCCTGTCTTCTCTTTGGTTGGTGTTGGAATAGAATAGGTGCTAAAGTGGCTTAAAAATTGATTCAGAATGACCCGATTGTAGTTGGACTTTACAAAAAGCCTTAGATGCAAACTAGGCTCTGTTTTAAAATTGTACTAAAACACGAGTGCAAATTCCAAAGATTATTGTCATCACTGTTTCACTGTTAGCTCAACACTAAAACTGAAGATCGGTGGAGATCCAAGATGGCGGCAGTCTGAGTGGTCTGCTGTGCTGGGCTCTGTGCCATACCCCCAGGCAAGGTGGAGCTTTATCCTCCCTTCTGGATTAGTGGTGCTGGAAGAGCACAGCAGTTCATCCGAGGAGCAGTAAAATCGACGTTTTGGGCAAAAGCCCTTCATCAGGAATTCCTGAACTGCTGTGCTCTTCCAGCACCACTAATCCAGAATCTGGTTTCCAGCATCTGCAGTCACTGTTTTTACCTTTATCCTCCCTTATCAACCATCCCCAGGAGAAAAAAAGTAGTAGTTTAAACTTGCTGACTATTTGGAGTTGCTGAAATTGTGTGGGACAGCTTTATGGCCAGGATGAAGTCGAATAAAGGGGCCTAAAGGAGTACAGCAGACAGGGCACTTCCCTATTGCATCGAGGGTGCCTGCAGCCTGTGTTCAAACTCCTGGGGCAGCCCCTTTGGACCCAGCAGGACAGTATCATTTACTCGTGGAGTTTGCAGCAGTTGAGCCACTGTCTGCCATGCTAGAAAAGCATGAACAGAAAATCCAGCTGCTGTATTGAAGAATGGAGGCAGTGAAGGAGAGGACCGCAGCATCAGAGACCGTGGCGGACGTCTCAGGAGAAAGAATCTGAAAGCTGGAAGAACAGGTTCGGCTCCTTCAGGATCAAGTTGACGATCTTGAAAATAAAAATAAAAGGAAAAACATACATATCGTGGGTCTCCCAGAAAGGGAGGAAGGCGAGGACCTCGTCAGGTTCCTGGAGGGGTGGCTCCTGAAGTTCCTGGGGTTGGAGTTGGAGTTGGGCCTGGTAAGCGCGGAGCGGGCCAACTGGATCACAATGTGCAGGACGGGCCGGACCCGTGCCCCCACGTGGTCCTAGTGCAGCTCCTGTATTATAAAGAAAAACAATTAATAGTTGAAACAGCAACAAGACTGGGAAGGAATTCACAAGCTTTAATGTACAAAGGCTTAAATATAATGTTCTTTCAGGCCTTTTCAGGAGCCCTAATTAAGAAGAAAAATACATTTGATGATGTCAAGAAAGAATTCAGGGACCTGAACATTCAGTACTCCTTGAGGTACCCAGCCGTGTTGCGTGTCGCCCATGGGGGGACGATATGTAACTTTGACTCCGCAGAAAAGGTGAAGGACTTTGTGAAGTCTTTAAATTGAAGGGTGTAAGGGTGGAGAAGGACCCCATCTCTCTCCTTTTGGGCCTACCCATTGTATTTCCTGCAGACGTGCATAAGAAAAAACCTTTCAATATTCTCACGTTCTGTGCAAGAAAGAATATCTTGCTAGGTTGGATATCCGAAAATCCCCCAGGCCTGTCGGGTTGGCGGAAGATTGTTATGGAGCATATTCCCCTGGATTTTCTCACAAATATGGTACACCACAAAACTGAGAATTTTTACAAGACATGGCAGCCCTTTTTGGAATTTCTGGACACAGATTTATCTGCCACACTAACAAGGGCTTTTATATAGACGTAACGATTGTGTTTCACAAGTTCAATATCCAGGGAGGAGGAACTGTGAATGTCTGAGTGTTTTGTTTGGCTAGACTGAGTTATTATTTATCTGTTGTTGGTTATTTATTTATTCAGTTAAATTGCTAGTTTAGGTTTATTTTAATTTTATATTTTTTGATATATGTTTATACATTTGTGCAGGAGGGTGGGTTGGGTTTTTTTTTATTTGGGTTTATCTTTGTACTGTTTAGAATTGCATTGTTTTGTACTTGTTGTAATATTTTAAAAATCTGTTTTTTCTCAATAAAAATATATTATCAAAAAAGATTGAAGGACCTGAGTCAGGGTGGGAGGGGAGGGGGCATCATTGTGGACAATGGTTTGGGCTTTTTATTACCCCTTTTTTTACTTCCCTCTCCCCCTTTCTTTTTTGTGGTTATTGGTTTTATATGTACAGTTTTGTTGTAAAATTGTAAAATTGGAATTATTTTAGATATCGATCAGTTGGATATTATCTAGGGCTCCTTTTTTTGAACTGCTGTCCTTTTGATTTTGATGGCGATATCTGTGGTTAAAATGGGGGGGGGAGGGGATGAGAATCTATTGTTAGCTTTCAGAATGTAAATAACAGGTTTTCCTCATTTGAGAATTGCCCGGGGCTAGGGCATGGCCTCAGCTAGAGGGAGTTAAGAAGGCAGTAAGGATTGGGAGGGGTGCCCCCTATGGGCAAGGGGGAATATCTCAAGCGAATTGGGGGTTATTTGGCTGTTAGCTTCAGTTAAATGTAGTTTTTTTAGTTGTAGTTGGTTTCATAGGAATAGTTTTTAGATCTCATAGAGTTAATATCTTTGTAGCTCATCATGCCTCAGATAAGCTCCCTTCTCCTGGGAAACCACGGGCTACCCTGGATGACCATGGCTAGTGATTTGTTCAGGTGTGCACCTGGAATATAAAAGGGAACCATCCTCCTATTAAAAGAAAGAAGGTCTTATAAAGCTTTAGGAAGGAAAGGGTGAACATTGCCCTGCTGCAGGAGACACATCTAACTGATAAGGAATATCTGACACTGCAGCAGGGGGTGTTATGACAGGGTATTTTTCTTATCCTTCAGCTCTACAAGTAGAAGAATGGCTATACTGATAAGTAGGAACCTCCCTTTCCAGGTAACGGAGCAGATTAAGGATGAACATGGACGTTTTATCATTCTTAAAGTCCTAATACATGGAGAAGAGTGCGGCATTTTGAATGTATATTGTCCCCCAGCGCACCTTCTTAAATTTCTAATTGATGTAGTGGCTAAATTAATGAATCTTGGGGTACACCAAACGATTATAGGAGGAAATTTTAATTGCCTAATAGACCCAGAGATTGACAGGGTGCCAAAAGGCCTGGCAGGTGCACCAGTGCAGTCTAAACAGTTGGCGGACATGTACAATGAGTTGGGACTAGTGGATGTGTGGAGGTATTTCCAGCCTAATGGAAGAGACTTCACATTCAATTCCAACCCACACAAATGCTATACGCGAATTGACATGTTTTTTATGCCACCTGACGGTTTGGACAGAACATTGGTGTGCAAAATTGGGAATATAGTTGTTTCAGTTCATGTGCCAGTGTATTTAGATGTTATAATCAAGGGTAGTGGAATGAATGCACATCACTGGCGCATGGATCCATTTTTGTTAAGGGATAGCAAATTTGTTGAGATTACAAGAGAGTTTGGGGCCTTCTGGGATATCAACTCAGGTATGGCTAGTAATCCAGCAACTAAGGGAGGCAACTAAGGCATATTTACGAGGCTGCTCTCTGGGCTGCTCTCAACTTAATGTATACACAAGTGGCTAAAAAAGAGGTCTCCTTTGCCAAACAAAGGTTGTTCGAATTTGGAGATAAGCCTGGTAGATATCTGGTTTATTTGACTAGGAGGAAAAAAGCTTCCCAATCTATTACGTCTGTTAGGGAGAAAGTTGGTACGATTACCCGTGAATTGAAGAAGATCAATGTTAGGTTTAGGGAATACTTTGCAGAGCTAAATTGGTCGGGGCGGGGGCGAACACAGTACAATGGGAATGCAGTCCTTTTTTGAAAATCTGGACCTCCCCAATATAGATACGCAACCTATAACGATACAGGAAGTGCAGGGCGCAATAAGGCATCTCCAAGGTGGCAAAGCACCAGGACGAGATGGATTCCCAAGTGAATTCTAAAAGGAATTCATAAACATGTTAGTGGAGCCACTTTTTTTTTAGATTACATTACATTACATTACAGTGTGGAAACAGGCCCTTCGGCCCAACAAGTCCACACGGACGCGCAACCCACCCATACCCCTACATTTACCCCTTACCTAACACTACGGACAATTTAGCATGGCCAATTCACCTGACCTGCACATCTTTGGACTGTGGGAGGAAACAGGAGCACCTGGAGGAAACCCACGCAGACACGGGGAGAATGTGCAAACTCCACACAGTCAGTCGCCTGAGGCAGGAATTGAACCTGGGTCTCAGGCGCTGTGAGGCAGCAGTGCTAACCACTGTGCCACCATGCCACCCACTTCTGGGGATGTACAACTATTCTTATATACAGGATTATCTGCCGCCTTCTCTTAGAGGGGGCTAATATCTCCCTCATTTTAAAGAAAGGGAAAGATCCCGAAGAATGTATTTCATATCGACCAATTTCACTTTTGAATGTAGATTTCAAAATTTTATCCAAGATTCTGGCTCTAAGGTTGGAGAAGGTCCTGCCCCATATTATAAAAGAAGACCAGACAGGTTTAGTTAAGGGCCGTAGCTCCTCCAACGATATCAGGAAAGTACTGAACACAGTGCAGGTATGTCATCAAAGATTGATTCCGGGTTTGGTGGTCTCTCTAGATGCAGAAAAGGCGTTTGATCGGATAGAATGGCCGTATCTATTTAAGGTCCTGAAGCTCTTTGGTTTGAGGGGATCCTTTGCCAGATGGATAGAGGTACTGTATAATGATCCTAAGACGGCAGTCATTACAAATGGTATTAAATCAAATAACTTTAATAGAGGAAGAGATAGTCGACATCGGTGTCCTTTATCACTGCTGCTATTTACCTTAGCGATTGAACCGTTAGCCGAAGCTATCAGGAGGGATCCTGAAATAGTAGCGCCAAAGGTGGGAATGGGGGAGTATAAGATCACCCTATATGCTGATGACGTCCTTTTATTTTTGGCCTATCCGGAGAACTCTGTTCCTTGACTGATTCAAACAATTAATTCAAATGGTGGTTTCTCGGGTTACAGGATGAATTTTACAAAATCAGAAGCCATCCTGTTAGGGAGATTAGTGGAGGTGCCCAATCTGAAGGATGGAATGCAATTTCCGTTTCGATGGTCACCAAGTGGTTTTTTTGTATTTGGGAATTTTTATTAACCCTTCTTTCCACCAGCTGTATAAAGCTAACTTTGTACAACTACTAGAGAGGATAAAACAGGATTTGCAGCGGTGGGAGGGTTTACCATTATGGTTGGGATGAATAGCCCTGATTAAGATGAAGGTTCTTCATCGACTGCTGTACCCCATGAGAATGCTGCCATTGTTACCCAGACAAATGTTACGGAGGCTCAATGGTTGGCTAGGGTCCTTTATTTGGTGCCACAAGCAACCTCTGATTAAATTCACTAAATTGCAGCTTTCACAGGGTGAGGGAGGGGTGGATCTTTGAGATTTGAAGAAATACCAAATAAGTGCCCTGTTAACATATGTTGGTGACTGGGTACGGGGGCATTCGGTGTCGATTTGGCTTGATATTAAAGCCTCACAGTCAAGATGTCCTTTAATTAATTTATTATTCATGGACAAGATAAAATCCATGACCCAGCAGTGCGAAAGTCCAATTATTTTAAATACAGTGAGAGCCTGCAGGATAATGAGGCAAGACAAGGACAATTAGTCTAAGACTTAGCCATTTACCCCATTGGTGGGAGCCCAAGGATTTAAACTTGGGGCAATGGATTCCGGCTTTAAGGCATTGGAGAATAAGGGAATCTCCTGTCTGGGAGACTTATTCTGGAGCTGGGGGTGGGGAGGTGCAGTACCTGATGTCATTTAGTCAATTAAGGTCAGAAATATGGATTGTCTAATAGGGACCTTTTCCGATACTTTCAGGTAATGGACCATATACAGAGGAGGACCACTCTCCTGGTCCAGTGTTACACATCAGACGTGGAGAAAAGAATACTCTGGTGTACGGGTGCTCTTTCACTCAGTACTTTATATTATTTACAGAAAGGTCGCGCCCTGGGGAACATGAAAGGACGTGAAATCGAGAGTTAGGAGAGGATATTTCATCAGAGGTATGGGAAGACATTTGGGGGAATGTAAGGAAAATCTCAGTATGTAACAGAGCGCAGGGCATGCAATTGAAGATCTTACATAGAGCTCATATGGCCCCAGAGAGGACTTCAAGAGAGGAGTATCACCAGGGTGTCCCAAATGTAAAATTACTATAGGCACTCACACACACTGCTACTGGTCATGTTGTAAGATCCAGAGATACTGGAATGCTATAATAAGGGAGCTAAAGGACATCCTGGGGATTGAAATTAACGTAGGTCGGGTAATTCTTCTTTTGGGGTTGCCAAATTTACCCTCTCTGGGGGAACATGGGAAGAGATTATGTAACATTCTTACCCATTGTACTGAATTGGACATCAGAGAAACCACCAGGTCTTACGGGGTGGTGTAGGCTGGTGGTCTCCCCCAAGACTACCTCACAAATATGGTGCACCACAAAACGGAACAGTTTTACAAGACGTGGCTGCCCTTTTTAAATTATATTGACACATACTTATCAGCAATATTAATTAGGGCCATGGTATAGCCATGGGGATCAGTATGGGTGCCTGTGGGGCCCCAGGAGGAGGAGACTGGGGGAAAAAGAATACGGGTACTGTAGATAGTGCTCCCAGGGATGGGAGTCTCAGTGGAGGTGTGATGAGTGAGGTAGAATAAGGTAGAAATAATGAGATATTATTTAAGTTAGTTGACTTTAGTTTAAGTTGTATTTATTTAATATGTTTGTAGTTTAGTTTAAGTTAAGTTAATATGTTTGTTCTGATAGAATAGTAGGTCGTTCATTAACAATAGTATTGTATTATGGCTTTGTTGTACTGCCTTTTTTCTTTTTTGATGGTGTTATTCTTTTTTTCATATATAAATGTTTGGTAAAAGATTTAAAAAGGTTTTCAATAAAACTATTTAGAAAAAAAACCTGAAGATCAGTGATAGCCATGTACTCCGATTCTATTTTCCTGTAACCTTCATTTAACGGGTCTTAAATATTTTGAATTAATCAATTTGAACCAACATTAATAACCATTTGAATTCATTAATTTCCATATTTTGATAACACTTTGACTCGGAATACGTCTACTAATTTCCTCCTTTATAGTTTGAGTATTAATTCTGCAATGATGATTATGCTATCTTGCTTCTTCTCAGGCAGTCCCTGGTTAGGCTGGAAATCTGACAGAAATGTTCAGCACATCAGGCAGCATCCATGGAGAGAAAGAGCCTGATTCCAATTCTGATGATGTTACAATGATGGGTCAGAAGTCTGAAATAGTATGGATGTTTTTAATCATTCATTTCAAAATGTGATTTTCTTAACAGAAGATTGCTTGATAGCAAAATAATTGGAATGTAAAAGAAAATCCATGCAGGACTACTGAGATGTAACACCCAAGCAGATTGGACTTTAGTAACGACAAAGATCATAAAGGGTTGATGACCCTTTACTCGACGGTAAACCATCCACTACAGATTAGGTTTTTCCCTGTGAAGAATACACAAGGATAGGGATTTAAAAAAAGAGTTTCAACTCTACTTGAGTTGACTAGTGAGACTGAATGCTTTCATATGTACCAGCCTGTGTTCGAGAGTTAACATGCTGCGAAGGTCACAGCCAAAGAACTATCCCTAGTTGTCCCTGTGTTGTAGGTTAAGACTTTTACTCACTTTAAGTGCTAGACATCTGCAAGTTAACAGCCGGGCTTAAGGCAGTTCCTCTCTCACTCAATTAAATACAAGAATCATAGTAAAGGAACTTTGATCAGCACATAAAACCAAGAATCAAAAATCATCTGTTCAGCTACCAACATCGATAACACCAGTAACTTCTACTGCAAAAATTGCAATGTTCAACTATCTGCTCTTCACAAACAATTTAGAGACTGATTCTTTTTTAACTTTTATCCATTTGGCCTTTTTTTTCTAATTTGTATGTGTGCATTGTTTTACTAATTTCTTTTGCATTTAGTAATTAATAAATTCTTTCTTTGCTGTTCAAGAAACCCTGGTTAAATTGGCTCTGTTTAAAATACAAGTTCTTTTGATGAAAGACACCCACATCATTAGCCATGATCTTATTCAATGGTTTGAGAGGCCAAACAGCCTATTCCTGTACCTGTTTCTCATGACCTTATGCTCTCATTTCATCCTGACCTAAACTACATAGTCCCGCACACCTACCAGCCACCTCACACACCTGCCACTTTACACCTGCCAGCCAACTCACATACTACCTCTCTCACATCACCTACCTCCTATCTGACTCTTCTGCCATCTAACTTTCCTGCCACCCTCCCACCTGCGACCCCACACATCTCTCAGCTCTCCTACCTACTAGATTAGAGTGGTGCTGGAAAAGCACAGCAGGTCAGGCAGCATCCGAGGAGCAGGAAAGTCGACGTTCGGGCAAAAGCCCTTCATCAGGAATAGAGGCAGAGTGTACCTCACCCACTATTACCTCATCCATCTGCTATCCAAGCCTCCTGTCACGTAACCCAACCTGTCACCCTACTTATCCATATCTCATCCACCTACCACCTCACCTAATTGCCATCCTCCCATGTTCAATTCACTCATCGGCCACCCTACCAAACTGACATTTTACCCTACCAACACTGCCGCCTACCATCTCACTCAACGTCCTTACCTTACCACTGTACCTATTCACTCATTTGTCCAATCACCCATTCACTAACACTCACACTCACTTCCCCTGACTTTATTCCACTGGGGTCGAGGGTGTGGTGCTGGAAAAGCACAGCAGGTCAGGCAGCGTCCAAGGAGCAGGAGAGTCGATGTTTCGGGCATAAGCCCTTCATCAGGAATGCCCGAAACTTCAATTCTCCTGCTCCTCGGATGCTGCCTGACCTGCAGGTACTTTTCCAGCACTACACTCTCGACTATAATCTCCAGCATCTGCAGTCCTCACTTTTGTCTATTCCACTGGGACTGTGTTCCCGATGGAGGACATCATCTGCATTTCTGGGATAATGGGGCTCACAACTTTTGAGCTGGAACCAAGTTGGGTCAAGGTTCCCGTGGAGTGGTATTATGGTGATGAGTTCTTCTCCCTGGGAGATCTGAACAAATCTGTTTAAACACATTAATACATCAGGAATTTGCTTCTAAATTATGTGATTCAGAAATGAAAACAGAAAATGCTGGAATTACTCATATATTTGGCAACATTGCTGGAAAGAGAAACAGAGTTAATGCATCAGATCATGGCCCTTGAGGTGATTTTGAAAATGTGTTGACTCCACTGGCCTGCTTACAATGTGAAGAAAATGTTTTAATTCTTGCACTTATGCAGTTTGCACAAAATTGCATTTGCAAAGCGAAAAGTATATGTCTGATTTGTATGGGTAAGTTGTGAGGCTAGCCTACTTGTCTCAGAACAAAGATAGTGGGCCCAATACAAGGATAACTAACTCACTTTGTAGTGGTGGAACTTCCAATATAAATGAGTGGGTCCCACTGCCTCTGAATGTGACACTGCCTATGGAGCTGCATGGTCTGGTTGCATTCTTGATATTGAGATTTGCCTGAAGATATTGATTACATCAACTGCTTGATTAGTTTAGATTGAATATGCAACATTATTCAAAGCTTATTTTTTAAATCCTAGCAAGTAAAACAAACATAAAGGACGAACAGGGAGATGCATGAAGATCAAGATTATTGACTGCCTAATTAACTGATCAAGAAACAAAACATTGAGTGTATGTCACAGTTAGAAATAAAAGCAATTAGTCTAAGCTACTGGAAGGTAGAATTCCTCACAATTAATTTGAGTCAAGGAGCAGTGTACACATTTACAAAATAATCTGTCTAGTGAAAAATCTTTGCACAGGGACATGCAGGTCTTAATCCCTGGGTGAATGGCAAATCACCCCTTTCAGTACAGCCCTTAAATCCAATAAAAAGATCAATGTTTAACATGATGTCTGCTGAGGGAGACTGCGCAATAGCCATCAAAATACAGTTTCACCACAAATGGGAAGTTACAACTCTGCAAACATTCATAAGTGAATGTTTTTGCATCTCTTTAGGAATCGTTAGTTGTAATCAAATTATGGTTGCATCAACTACTTGATTAGTTCAGGTTTAATAGACAGCATTATTAAAGCTCGTTTTATGCATTTTTGGGTTGAGAAATGGCATGAATGGAAATTTTGAAGCATTCTGAGCAGCTGATAGCATGCTTTCCATTCACATTTTCTCATCAGGATTGTGGTTGTTAGGGTTAGACTTCACTGCTTTAAAGTTTTGATGCATGCAATGCAATTTCCAATTGCAGTTTTGTATTGAACATTCACCAATTGATTTTAGCTATTTCCAGGAAGGAATCACATCAAACCAGACATAAAGTCTATAATGTTAACTGTTAAAGATTATATGGTGGCCTCTTTCATCAAAAAAACTATACAATCCAAAGAAACCTCTGTACACATCTGATGGTTTTTCCAGCAATAAGCTGGGATTGAAGAATCTGTTAATGGTGAATGCACAATCCAAGATCAATAAACTGCAATCAATACTTTAGATATCACCGTGCCTGCACTTTTCTGTTGATACAAACTATAGACTTCAGTAACATCAGCTTGTTTACTCTATCACCTTTTTATTATATCTGTTCTCTTATAAAGGACCACTCTTTATCTTAGATGCTGTCTTAGAAATATTGTAGCCTCAGGATCTTTTTGAATGTGGCAAGGTTTGCTGTAATTCTCAAAGGACTAAAGTGTTATAGCAAACACATATTTTGGAGTTTGCCAGTAGATTTGAAATATTCTCTGGTAGCTATGCATTCTGGGGAATCCTTCCACAGCCCCAAACAAAAATTCATTTAAAACTGGATCTTGTTGGCAGTAAACAGGATGTAAATGAGTTAATGATGTCATCAAGAACAATGTGGTAGTGTAGGTGAAGTCAGTCATAAGAATTTGGGAGGTGTCATGCTGATGGGGTTTGCAAAGTTGAGCTCTGCATTTCAGTATAGTAGTTACCTCAAGTCTATGAACAGTAATTTGAGGGACTGTCGTTGGTGAATAGATTGAAGCTGTGTCGGTCTGTTTAAGAACTGCACCAAAGAAAAGAATTTAAAAGTTTGAGCCACATAAACTACCATTTCCAACAGTGAAACCCTGCTGCCTGAAGGTTTCTGCAGAGTGGTACCACTACAGATACGTAAAGCTCGCACACTAGTAACACCTGGCACTCTCAGACTGCATCAGATGCTGGTGGTCTATCAGATTAGTTCCTATTAGAGGTTTGACTCCAGAGAGTGAAATTCGAGACATTGGAAACTCCATTAGTAAATGTAAAATCTCTGGTGGGCAGGGGAATACTTTAAAGTAAATTAGAAAGAAGTATTTGCAGCTCAGAGTGAGGGTTGCTGCCATAGCAGGTGGACACCATGAGACACAGCTACTGTAAGGGAAATCAAGGGCCATCAAAATAATTTAAACCAAGATCAGTACATAGAAAATGTTGTAAAGCCAGAATTAAAAAATAAAGGGGCAATTTAGAAGCCTGTCCAGTAAAATAAATACACTTCTGGCAAATCACTAGGAAAACCAAATCAGGAAATCAACTCGATACAGGTACCCATTGTGGTTACTACAGCATTAATATCCAGAAGTACATTGAGTGGTTATTTGTGAGCAAAGAGCAAAATTGACAAACCATATAGAAGTCAAATAATCAGACCATGTGCAAAAGCAGCAGTATTCAGCTAAAGAAATCGTATGAAAATAACTGAGTTGCTTTTTGTATCCTTTCTTACTTATCTCTACTGCTGAAACAGTTCCTGAATAGTAAAATACTCTGCTACTTTCCCAAATTAGACACTTGCTATATATGGGCCTGGACATGAGTGCTTGCATGAGTGCATTAGTGTTTATGGACACCAACACAAATAAGCTGAATCCTGCTGTATGGCTCACTTCCTATTTATGTGTATAGGTTTGCTTGGGTTGGTGATGTCATTTCCTGTGGTGACATCATTCTTGTTCTTTTCTCAGGGGTGGTAAATTCATCACAGGAAATGACATCATCACAGGCTAAACACGTAAAGAGAAAGTGGGCCAGACCACCAGTGCTTCATCCAGAGGCTCACTGATGATGATACCTAGTATGTTGATGAAACATCTGCAAACGAACCTTCCAGCTCAGCGACCAAACCTACATCCAGATCCTCAACCTGAGCTAAAAATTTTCTCAAAACCCGCTATAGTCCAACAGGTTTATTTAGAAGTACTAGCTTTCGGGGCACTGCTCCTTCATCAGGTAGCTGTGGAGCAGGATCATATGACACAAAGTTTATAGCAAAGGATCACAGTGTCATGCATGCAACTGATACGATCTATTGAAAAAGCCTAGATTGCTGTCAAGTCTTTCATATTTTAGAATGGGTTGCAGGTTTCAGTTCATTAATATGTAAATCCCAGAACATCTTCCGAATCGCATTCTCAAGATAACTTAAGGTTTATAAGAAAAGGTAACATCTCAGGACTCAAACTGAGGAAAGCCAGCATGGATTTGTAAGGAGCAAATCATGTTTAACTTAACTGTGTAACAAGCAATCCCTGGGTCAGATTCCCAATTTCTCAACGGGCTACCTTTATCCATTAAGCTCCAGGCTAAGGAAGGGAGAACACTCCCTCCTTAAGTTTTCACTCGCCCACATGGTAGGTTGCAACAAAGTTAATTTTAAAAGATATCTTTCTCCCAGACCCAAGTTGATTTTGCTTGTAAAGGAACCAGTTTATTAATTACTAAATATGAGAAGAAACGGTAATACAACTCAGATGTAAGCAGGTTAGAAATTAGGCAAAAAGGTGTACAGACAAGTCTCTCAATTTTTCATGAAGAGCAGAAACTCGAACATTGTGGCTATTGCAATGGAGGTCACTTGTATATTGATGTTGATATTTTACTAGCTGGTTTTGAGATTTTTGGCATTGAATGTTGATTGAAACTTTTGTTCCGATTCATTTCAGCTGATTGGCTGCACTCAGTGTTAGAGGTGGTTGTAGTGATTGTAATAAGGTCAGCCAGATGGACCTCATAGAATATGAGTTCTTTGATTGGGACTGTTAATCTAGTTCAATCAGAGAGCCCTGGCTGACAGATATAAACAGGAGATTCAGAGTCTTCTCAATTTAGGGGACTGACTCTGTGCTGGCTGGGCCACAGTCAGTATGTAACTGTTGCTATTGGTTTCTGCTTCTTTTTTGGGGGGGGGTAAACCTGATTTCTGAACTGGCTGAATTATTTGGCCAGTTTGTTAACTGGTATTCCTTTAGTGAGGACTGATTTCTAAACTCCTGATGCACACAATGTGTTTCAGATGTAACTCAGTTCTCATTAGGGGATTGTTGTTTCACTGGCTGGTTACAGCCTGTGTGTTACTTTTTTCTCTTTCACTATGAGGGTGGCACGGTGGCACAGTGGTTAGCACTGCTGCCTCACAGTGCCAGAGACCCGGGTTCCATTCCCGCCTCAGGCGGCTCTCTGTGTGGAGTTTGCACATTCTCCCCGTGTCTGTGTGGGTTTCCTCTGGGAGCTCCGGTTTCCTCCCACAATCCAAAAATGTGCAGGTTAGGTGAATTAGCCATGCTAAATTGCCTGTAGTGTTAGGTGAAGGGGTAAATGTAGGGGAATGGGTCTGGGTGTGTGGCGGGTCGGTGTGGACTTGTTGGGCCGAAGGGCCTGTTTCCACACTGTAAGTAATCTAAATCTAAATAACAATGTGGATTTTGTGGCAGGGCTTAGCCCTTGGACTCTAGGTTTCTTTGTTTTTTGTATGCGTCTTCACTGTTTTTTGGTGGTTGGACTGAGCCCTTGTGAGAAAATACATCTTACCAGATGAGTTGTCCCTGTGGGGAGGCCTAGCCCTGGAACTGGGCCTTGATTGAACACCTGTGTGTGTGCTGGAAGGTGAGCACTTGCTGTATCGTGGAGTTTGGGACTGGACCCCGCCTTCGGGAGCGGACCAAACCCCTGTGAGTTAACTGCACCTTTACAATGTACTGTGCTCCTGTGAGTGGGCCTGGTTCTCTATGGATGGACCAGGACTCTATGGAGACCGAACACCTGTGTGCTGTGGGGTGTGCACTTCCTGCCTTCAGGAGTGGACTCTGCCCTCCGTTGTGGACTCTGTTTTTAGCAACAGACTCTGCAGTTTGGAGTGGAATCCATTTCTGACAATGCACCTTGTATACTGGAGTGGACTCTGTTCCTGGGAATGGACTCTACATTTGAAGAGAACTGTTTATGGTATTGGACTCTATGTACCAGAAAGGACTCTGATTGCTGATAATTGACTCTGTTATGTTGCTTGTCAGGGTTATCATCTGCACTGTCTCCCTGGGTCTGGCAGGCCTTACTGTGAGCTAGGAGGCTCATGGGTCTTCCTGAAAGCTGTCATCCCGAGAGCTGGAGGGTGGGTAGGCCACCCCGATGCGGGTTGCCACAAGAGCCAGACGGTGGGTAGGCCGTTCTGAGCGCTGTCATCCCAAGAAGGGGTAATCAGGACGGGCTGTCCTAGAGGTGGTCGGAAGCTGTGTCAGAGTGGTCGAGAGCCAGAAGGCGCGTAGGGGCAGGCCGAGATCCGGAAGACTTGTGGGCTGCCCTGCAGGGGAAGGGGACGGGCTGTCCTCGAGGTGGCCGGAAGGTGTGTTAGGGCAATCCCCGGGCCGGATGGCACATCTGGGTGGGTGAGAGCCCAATGGTACGTAGGGCAGACCGAGAGCCGTAAGGCAGGTAGGCTTTCCTCAGCGCTGTCACCCCAGGCGGGCACCGGGGTGGGCTGTCCTATAGGTGGTCAAAAGATGTGTCAGGGCAGATCGAGAACTGGAAGGGGCATGGGCTGCCTTAGAGTGGCTGAAAGGTGGGAAGGATGGAGGGGGGCTTGCTGGTATTCTGGGGCTCTGTATTATATGCACTGTTTCTTATGTACTTGGACCATCTTGTATGTACAAATGTCATTGTTACTGTTTTGTAATGATTGAAACTAGGATTTGAGGTTTGTCCTCATTTCCCTGAAAACAGGTTGAACGGTAGGGTTTGGGGCCTGGCTTTGCTGCTCCTCTCCCTTGTAAAATTGCTATTTCTCTGTATACAGCTACTAATGTTAATTGTTTTGTAAACTGTGAATTGTTTAATAAAATTTAAAAAAAGGAGTGTACACTTGTGGCTGATTGAATCAGTTGAACATCGTTTCAAAGCTCTAGTCGTTTTGCAGTGCTGTTGCTTAGTTGGTTAAAATAGCTGTCTAGCGGAGATGGGATCCTGGTCTCAAACCCCGGTGGAGCCTGTACCTTACTGTGCCTTCTTGCAAATGCCGTGTTACAATCCACATGCTCCATAGCTCAGGGGTTAACGCACTGGTCTTGTAAACCAGTGGTTGTGAATTCAAATTTCTCTGGGGCCTCTTTGCATTTAGCTCTGTTGCCAAGCCCTCCCTCAGTTTAAACACTGTCATGTTGTCAAAAGCTTGGGAATTAATGTCTGAAACACCTTCTGAGGAAGGGCCACCAGGCCCATGTTGTTAATTCAGATAAACAGGAGTGTCAGAGGTTCTGTTCACTCTGAGAGCTGGCTCTGAGGAAGTAGATCAGTGTCAACAACTTGCCACTTGTAAACAAAGGGTGACTTGGTAATGGAATACTGACCTGTTTGGAGTTCTTTCAGTGGGGATGAGAGAAAAGCACGCTCCTCAAGAAATTCACTTGCAACAGTCATCTTTGAGTTAGGGGGAAGCACTTCTGGCATCTTGCTGGTTTTGCTCGGCAATTCAAGAGCCAGCGAAATCTGTCCCAGAGGTTTTGACTGGGTTTAGATGACTGGCAGAGGCAGAGGCAAGGTTTAACCCTTAATGAGATGCTGAGAGACTGTTTGGTATGTGGGATTAATGATGTAAAAGTGCTTAGTTTCTACTTCAAACACTACAACTGCATTTATCATTGGAAAATGTGGCAAGTGGAGCATATGGGTTGCAGGGTATTCTGATTGGAAGTAGACACCCTCGCCGGTCTGACTGAGTTTAGGGAATACCACTTGAGTGAAGGCAATTGTATGGTCTCACTCAGGACATGTCCTCACCAGAGGGGCTCTAGGTCAGCCCACAGCAAAACCCCAAAACAAAACCAAGATTTGGCTAAACGTTTACATTTTTTTTCAGGATCCTGGTCAGTAAGCCATTGTAGTTGCTGGTATGCAGACCTGAGACAGCAAAAAAGTCCCACTAGATCTAAATGGAGCAAAAGAACTCCTAGGCCAGTATCCAGGAGAGTGCACACCCTGAAAAGTCCACCCACAGCTGGTTTGGAACAGTTAAATTGCTTAGCAACATCCAAAGTAGAACCAATCAAAATAAATGTCTGGTCACATGTTCCCAGGAGGACCAGTTCTACCACAGAACATACCAGATGGCCTCCTTCTTGAATGACCGCAATTTCCCCACCCACGTGGTCGATGAGGCCCCCCAATGCATCTCATCTACTTCCCAAACCTCTGCCCTTGAAACCCACCCCTCCAACCGCAACAAGGACAGAACCCCCCGTTCCTCACCTTGCACTCCCCCAACCTCTATATACACCGCATCATCCTCCACCATTTCCACCACCTACAAATGGACCCCACCACTAGAAATATATTTCTCTCCCCACCCCTATCCGCTTTCCGTAAAGACCACTCCCTCCGCGACTCTCTTGTCAGGTCCATGCCCCCCACCAACCTACCCTCCCCTCCCCACAAAACCTGCACCCACACCTCCCTCCTCACCTCTGCTCAAGGCCCTAATGGAGCCTTCCACATCCAACAGAGTTTACCTGCACTTCCACATGTCATTTACTGTATCCGTTGCTCCCGATGTGATCTCCTCTACATTCCTATCTGACCTATCATCTTCACCCCCATCTCCACCTACCTATCACACTCTCAGCTACATTCCCCCCAGCCCTACCCTCCTCCCATTTATCTCTCCGCCCCCTTTGTTCACAAGCCTCATTCCTAATGAAGGGCTCTTGCCCGAAATGTCGATTCTCATGCTCCTCAGATGCTACCTGACCTGCTGTGCTTTTCAAGCACCACACTCTTGATTCTGATCTCCAGCAACTGCAATCCTCACTTTCTTCTGGTTACATAGTCACCCAGTTCTAAAGGATGTCGGTATCTGCGCAGTTGTTTCATTGATCACAAAGCCAGTTTTTAACAAATTTCCTTCTGGACTTTAACTCTTAAGTTTTGTGCAAGACGACAGCTAGACTGGGAACCTTTATCAGGGAATCTTTGCAGATTAAGGGTACAACTTTGGTTCTGTTCTCTTATGAGAAGCAGCTGATTCAGTTACTCACTGATTGTTGTAAAAGTCTTGGGCCCTGACTGTGTCTCACACCTGCACACGCACACACCATGGGTGCTGGGGAAAAAATAAGCACAGTTAGGTGGTAGTGTAAGGGTTAAAAGAAAAAAAAAGACTATCAGACATCCTCTTAAAAAAAAAAGCCTTGGGCCCATGCTTGAGAAAGATTGACCCTAGATTGGCTCAACATTTTTCTATTAGAAAATGGCTGCCTGAGTGAAGTCCTAATGAAATACCTGGAGATATTTCAGGAAGGTCTGGGGACAATTAAAGATGCCAAGACCACCTTTCATGTTGACCAGGAAGCAATTCTACAATTCTGCAAGGCCCGCTCAGTGCCATTTGCCTTACGGGCAAAAGGAGAAGCAGAAATCAGGAGGTTGGAAAGTGAAGGAATCATCAAACCAATCCAGTTTACAGAGTGCGAAGAACCAGTCATAGCAATTGTGAATGCCGATGGGTCGGTTCGCCTTTCTGGGAATTTTAAACAGTTGTTAAACTGCATTTTGCAGCTGAATAGATACCCAATCCCTCACATAGAGGATTTATGTGCAGAGCTGGCAGTGGGGCTGTCCTTCACTAAGTTGGGCATGAGCCATGTGTACTGGCAACTGTAGTGAGATGAGGATTCCCAGCAGTATATATTAATTAATACAATTAATACCCATAACGGTTTGTACCAATATACGAAACCGTCATTTGGGGGATCATCAGTCTGTGCAATGTTTCAGTGGACGATGGAGAACATTTTAAAGGTCTACCTCAGGGTGCCATTTATCTATATGATGTGCTAATAACAGGGAAGACTGATAAAGAGCACTTAAAGAACTTAGACATAGTCCTTAGACATTTCCCCCAGGTGGGCGCACACCTTAAAAGGGAAAAAATGTATGCTCTAGGCACACCAAATGACCTCCTCGGGTTAAAGAGTCAACAAGACAGGGTTACACTTGTTGGAAGATTAAGTGAGGGTAATCAAAGGTGCCTCAGCTCCCACATCTGTACCAGAGCTTAGATCTTTCCTTGGGCTAGTGAATTATTTCCGAGATTTCATACATTAGCTGGCCTCCATCCTGGCACCTTTGCATCAATTCTTAAAAATGGCCTTGGAAATGGTTATGTAGCAAAGCTATGGTTATCAGGGAAGTGAAGAAACAGTTATCATTCTCTAAGGTGTTGGCACATTATGATCCCAGGCAAGATCTGGTATTGACATGTGAAGCCTCCCTGTACATCATTGGGGTAGTATTAGCTCATAGGTGGCCCAATGGAGAGGATCGCCCAATATCATATGCAACCAGGACTTTGACCAATGCAAAGTGTAAATATGCTCAGATAGAGAAGGAAGGTTTTGGCAGTCATATTTGGAGTCAGGAAGGTCTACCAATACCTTTACGGACATAACTTTGTAATCATAACGGATGACAAACCTCTGCTATGTCTACATAAAGAGGACAAGGCAGTGGCGCCCATCGCTTCGGACCGAAATCAGTGGTGGACTTTAGTACTAGTGCGTATAATTACAAGTTGGAACACCGTCTGGGAAGCCAAGTAGCAAATGTGGATGCATTGAGCTACCTCCCACTGGCAGATGCACCACCACTGGAAGAGTCAGTAATGATTTTAAATTTTCCTGACACACTTCCACTCACAGCTGACAATATATACTTTGAATGCAGAAAGATCCAGTCCTGGCAAAACTGAAATGGCTGGTGGTAATGGGGGAAACCAAAAGGCTGTCACAATCAGAACTGAAACCTTTTTAGACCCGGAGAGACCAGATCATTATCATGGATGGCATTTTATCATAGGGAGCAAGAGTGATTGTTCTGAGTAAAGGTTGCTGCCAGTACTGGCTAAACTCCACAAGGGTCATCCAGGGGTTTCCAAAATGAAGATGTTGGCAAGATGTTATGTCTGGTGGCCAGGACGGGATGCAGAAGTAGCCATGTTGGTGGGGCAGTGCCCAAAGTGCCAACAAGGACAAAAATTACTGCCACAGCTCCCCCACATTTATGGTAATGGATGGGTAAACCCTGGACTTCAGCTATGCATGTCCTTTCATGGGCTCAACATTGTGGATGCCCACTCAAAATGCTGGACATGCATTGAGTTAATTCGTCAATCATGGCGGAACAATAGAAAAACAATTCGTACATTTTGCAATACACGGACTCCTGGAAGTGTTAGTCACAGATAACAGGCCATCGCTTACCAGCAGGGAATTTGAGTATTTTCTAAAGTTGAATGGTAATCGTCACATAAGAACAGGTCCATTCCATCCATCATTCAATGGTCTGGCAGAAAAAGTAGTCCAAACGTTGAAGGCAAGCTTAAAGAAACAGCCTACAGCTTCACTAGATACCCAACTGTCCCAGCTCCTAATTGATTGTGGGACCACCCTCACAGAACTACAAGGATATCTGCAGCAGAGTTGCTAATGGGGAGAAGACTTTGCACCAGGTTACATCTGATCTTTCTGGACCTGGTGGGGAGGGTGAAACGGCATCAGGAATGCCAATGTCGGACAAAATAGTACGCTTTATGAGAGAGACAGTTTATTTCAGGGATCGATATTTAGTGTAGGAATGACGAGAATGGCCCTGCATGGATAAGAGGCATGGTCAATGTAAGATCAGGTCCAGTGATGTATAAAGTTCGGGTAGGTGTGACAGCCCTGAACAAGCCCGACCATATGAAAGCTGCAAATTCAAGCAGAATATGTCCAGTTCCTTGACTGCCCTTCGGACTGTCCCAGAACCTGTGGTTCTCCCTCTCTGTCAAGCATTGAAGATACCTTAGAATCTGAGATAGACACGGCAGATGTCTCAGCCTAGATGCCTTTCTTGCCTGCAGAGGAGGATGAATTTCTTCTGAGATGCTCTGGGAGCAAGAGGTGAGCTACTGTGCGTTATATACTGCCCGCATCAGAGGCAGAGTTGGAGGACCTGGTGCTATAATGCCCCAGAGGGAGTTACAAAAAAAAAGACCTATTTCCTCAGCCTCAGATAGAGAGGGCTGTAGTGATTGTAACAAGGGCAGCCAGGTGGACCTTATAGAATATGAGTTCCCTGATTGGTTCTGTTAATCTAATCTACTCAGGGAACACTGGCTGACAGATATAAACAGAAGAGTCAGAGGTTCTGTTCATTCTGAGAGTTGGCTCTGAGGGAGCTGGATCAATGTCAAAGACTTTCCACATGTAAATAAAGGGTGACTTGGCAACAGGATGCCGGCCTCTTTGGAGTTATTTCAGTGGTGTTTTCTCTTTCCTATATCTGCAAAGCAGGAACGTTTAAATGGCTATTCTCAGAGCTACAACCTTCACAACACAAAATGCAGAACACTAACACACATACCAGGAAGTTTGCTTTCAACACCACTTTTTCTATTCATTTATGGTATGTGAGTATGACTGGCTGGGTCAGCATTTATTAGGCAGATGCTGGAAACCAGAGTTTAGATCAGAATGGTGCTGGAAAGGCACAGCAGGTCAGGCAGCATCCGAGGAATAGGAAAATCGGGCAAAAGCTCTTCATTAGGAATAGAGGCAGGAAGCCTCCAGGGTGGAGAGATAAATGGGGGTGTGGGGCTGGGGAGAAGGTAGCAAGGAGTATAATAAGTGAATGGGGGTGGGGATGGAGGTGATAGGTCAGGGAGGAGGGTGGAGCGGATAGGTAGGAAGGAAGATTGGCAGGTAGGACAGGTCATGAGGACAGTGCTGGGCTGGAAGCTTGGAACTGAGGTAAGGTGGGGGGTGGGGAAAAGAGGAAACTGGTGAAGTCCACATTGATACCTGGGGTTGAAGTGTTCTGAGGCAGAAGATGAGATGTTCTTCCTCCAGGCGTCAGGTGGTGAGGGACTGGCGGTGGAGGACACCCAGGACCTGCATATCCTCCGCAGAGTGGGAGGGTGAGTTGAAATATTGGGCCACTGGGCAGTGGGGTTGATTGGTGCCGGTGTCCTGGAGATGTTCCCTGAAGTGCTCTGCGAGGAGGCGTCCAGTCTCCCCAATGTAGAGGAGACCACATCGGGAGCAACGGATACAATAAATTAGATTAGATTACATTACGTTACAGTGTGGAAACAGGCCCTTCGGCCCAACAAGTCCACACCGACCCGCCGAAGCGCAACCCACCCAGACCCCTACATTTACCCCTTACCTAACACTACGGGGCAATTTAACATGGCCAATTCACCTGACCTGCACATCTTTGGACTGTGGGAGGAAACTGGAGCACCCGGAGGAAACCCACGCAGATACGGGGAGAACGTGCAAACTCCACACAGTCAGTCGCCTGAGGCGGGAGTTGAACCCGGGTCTCTGGCGCTGTGAGGCAGCAGTGCTAACCACTGTGCCACCATGCCGCCCATTGGTGGATGTGCAGGTGAAACCTTGATGGATGTAGAAGGCTCATTTGGGGCCTTGGATGGTGGTGAGGGAGAAGGTGTGGGCGCAGGTTTTGCAATTCCTGCGGTGGCAGGGGAAGGTGCTAGGACAGGAGGATGGTTTTCTGGGGGCGTGGACCTGACCAGGTCGTCACGGAGGGAACGGTGTTTGCGGAAGGCGGAAAGGGGTGGGGAGGGAGATATATTTCTTGTGGTGGGGTCTGTTTGGAGGTGGCGGAAATGTCAGCAGATGATATCATTAATGCAAAGGTTGGTAGGGTGGAAAGTGAGGACCAGGGGGGTTCTGTCCTTGTTATAGTTGGAGGGGTGGGGTTTGAGGGCAGAGGTGCGGGATGTGGATGAGATGCGTTGGAGTGTATCTTCAACCACGTGAGAAGGGAAATTGCGATGTCTAAAGAAGGAGGCCATCTGGTGTGTTCTGTGGTGGAGCATTTATTGTCCAGACGCAATTACCCTTGAGAAGGTGGTGGTGAGCTACCTACTTGAACCATTGTAGTCCATTTCCTGTACATGGATCTACAATGATATCAGGGAGGGATTTCCAGGATTTTGACTCAGTGAAATAGAAAGAACAGTGAGACATTTCCAAGTCAAGATTGTGAGTTGCTTAGACAGGAACTTGCAAGTGGTGGTGTTTTCATGTACCTGCCACCATTGTCCTTCCAGATTGTAATGCTTGTGGGTTTGGAAAGTATTGTCTAAGAAGTGTTAATAATTTTCTGCAGTGCATTTTGTAGATATTGCTGCTACTATGCACTGGTGGTGGAGAGAGTGAATGTTTAAGGATGTAATACCAGTTAGAAAGAATGCTTTGTTCTTGGAGCTGGACTCATCCAGGTAAGTGGAGAGTGTTCCATCACACTGCTGACTTGTGCCTTGTGCATGATGGACAGGCGTCAGAAAAGATTTACAAGGATGTTGTCAAGTTTAGAAGGTTTGAGCTATAGGGAGAGGCTGAATAGACTGTTTTCCCTGGAGTGTCGGAGGCTGAGGGGTGACCTTAGAGAGGTTTATAAAATCTTGAGGGGCATGCACAGCGTGAATAGTCAAAGTCTTTTCCCTGGGTTGGGGGAGTCCAGAACTAGAGGGCAAAGGCTTAAGGTGAGGAGCGAATGATTTAAAAAGGATTGAAGGAGCAACCTTTTCACACAGAGGGTGGCCATGTATGGAATGAGCTGCCAGAGGAAGTGATGGAGGCTGGTACAATTACAGCATTTAAAAGGCATCTGAGTGGGCACATAAATAGGAAGGGTTTAGAGGGATATGGGCCAAGTACTGGCAAATGGGACTAGATTAATTTAGATACTGACCAGCATGAAAAAGCTGGACTGAAAGGTCAATTTCTATGCTGTACATCTCCATGATTCTATGACAGGCTTTGGGAAGTCAGGTGGTGAGTTACTCACTGCAGTATTCCTAGCCGCTGACCTGCTCTTGTAGCCACTGTATTTATATATCTAGTTAAGATCAGTTTCTGATCAATGGTAATCCCCAGGATGTTGATAGTGGGGAATACAGTCATGGTAATGTCATTGAATGTCAAGGGCGGTGATTAGATTCTCTACGGGCATGGTCATAGCTTGGCACTTGTGTCATACAAATGATACTTGGCACTTGTCAGTTCAAACCTGGATATTGTAAAAGCCCTGCTGCATTTAGACATGGATTGCTTCAATATCTGAGGAGTCATGAATGGTGTTAAATATTGAGCAATCATTGACAAACATTCCCACTTCTGATCTTATGATAGAAGGAAGGTCATTGAAGCAGCTAAAGGTGGTTAAGTCAAGGATGGAAGAACTCCTGTAGAGGTGATCTGGAGCTGAGATGAATGACCTCCAACAATCAGAGCCATCCTCGTTTGAGCCAGCTATGACTCCAAACAGCAAAGAGTTGTTCCCAGCTACTCATTCACTCCAGTTTTTCAAGGGCTTCTTGAAGCCATATTCAGTCAAATACAACCTTGACGTCACTCTCACCTCACCTCTGGAATTCAACATTTTTATTTATGCTTAAACTGGACTTCAGGATTTAAGTTATGTTAGGCCTGTTTTCTACAGAATTTAAAAGGTTAAAAAGTGATCTCATCAAAGTCTTCAAGATGTTCTCAGGAAAAGACAGGGTAGATAAAGAAAAACTATTCCCAATGTTGGAGATTCGATAACGAGTGGGCATAGCCTGAGAATTAGGGCCAGACCATTCAGGAGAGATGTTAGGAAGCACTTCTATACACAAAGTGTGGTAGATAATTGAAATGCTCTTCCCCAAATGGCAGTGAATGCTGAATTATTTGATAATATTAAATTTGAGACAGATTTTTTAACCAAACTTATTGTGGGATATGGGCTAAAGGCAGATATATGAAGCAAAGTCACAGATCACGCATGGTCTTGTTGAATGGTGGAACAGGTTCAAGGGGCTGAATGGCCTGCTCCTGTTCTTATGTAACTAAGACTGTAATGACGTCAAGAGCTGAGTGGCTCTGGTCGACCCAAACCTATGTTTCAGTTAGGACTAAACAAGTATTGTTTGATTGCATTGATTATGGCACCTTTTATCACTTTACTGATGATTGAGAGTAGATGGGGCAGTAATTGAATGGGCTGCATTTGTTTGCTACCTGATGAAGGAACAGTGCTCCGAAAGCTTGTGTTTTCAAATAAACCTGTTGGATTATAACGTGGTGTCGTGTGATTTTTAATTTTGTGTACAGGGCATGCTTAGACAATTTTTCACATTGTTGAATGGATGCCAGTGTTGTAGCTGTACTGGTGCAGCTGGCTAGAGGTATGTTCTGGAGCACTATAGTAGCACTGCCAGAATGTTGTCAGGGCCCACAACCGTTGCAGCATCCTGGGCCTCCAACTGTTTCTTAATACCATATGGAGTGAATAGAATTGGCTGAAGACGGGTGTCTGCAAAGCTGTTGGTCTCTGGAGAACATTGAGATGGACTATCCACTTGGCATCTCTGGCTGAAGTTTGTTATAAATGCTTCTGTCTTATCTTTAACATTGACGTTCCCCCATTATTGAGGATGGGAGCATTTATGGAGCCTTCACCTCTAGTGAGTTGTTTAATTATCCACCACCACTCACAACTGAATGTACCAGGGCTATTGACCTTAAGTCTGATCTATTAATTGAGGAATTTGTTTGGCATACAAATTGTCCTATTTTGTGGCTTCACCACATTGTTTTTAGGTACGCCTTGTGCTGTTTCTGACATGCCTTCTTACACTCATCCTGTTCTTGTTTATTTTTGAAAGGGGGAAACACAAAAAAGTCACTCACAGACTGCTGTCTTTTTTTAACCACAATGTTTACAGTCTGAGATACTCCCAGGAGATTACATGTTCAGTACATAGTGTATTTTCTCTCTTTGAAGTCTACTTGACAATTCATCAGGCGTGACATTCCAGTGTCTCTTTCTCCAGGCAGCAACTGAACATACATCTGCAGTCAACCTTTTGCTGCATGTCCTTTTTTTTTAAGCTAAAGTTCAACATGCCTATTGATATGACAATTACAGTCAGATATATGCAGCATAGAAACAGACCCTTCGGTCCAACTTGTCCATACTGACCAGATATCCTAAACTAATCTGTTCCCATTTGCCAGCATTTGGTCCATATCCCTCTAAATCCTTCCTATTCATATACCCATCTACATACCTTTCAAATGATGTAATTATACTTGCCTCCACCACTTCCTATGTCAGATCTTACCATATATGCACCACCCTCTGTGTGAAAAGATTCGCTCCTCAGGTTCCTTTCAAAGCTCACCTTAAACCTATGCCCTCAAATTTTGGACTCCTATACCCTGAGAAAAAGACCTTAGTTGTTCACCCTATTCATGCTATATTTGTGCACAATAGCTGTAATAAATGTCTGTTGGATTCTTTAATATCACAATAACTATGTCCAGTTGTTCAGATTACAAGGGATCATATAAGCATTGTGGTATTAGGAAAAATATCCTGCTGGACTTCAGGTTACCAACTCCACTTCGGAAAAAGGATCTTCAAGTAAATAATTATTTAAAGGAGACTCTATACTGTCTCTTTATTCTCATCTTTTTCTTTTCATTTCATTGCCTTTCTCTGAGAGACAGAGGGGATGTTTGAGTGTACTGTCCTTTAACCTATTGAGCTTGACGAGTGAAGAGTTGCTGAGTTGAAAAATGTGGTGCTGGAAAAACACAGCAGGCCAGGCAGCATCCGAGGAGCAGGAGAATCGATGTTTCGGGCATAAGCCCTTCTTCAGTTTCCTGAAACGTCGATTCTCCTGCTCCTCGGATGCTGTCTGGCCTGCTGTGTTTTTCCAGCACCACATTTTTCAACTCTGGTACTCCAGAATCTGCAGTCCTCACTTTCTCCTAGTGAAGAGTTGCTTCCTGGGGAAAGATTTCCCTCAGACTGCATAAATCTGTGTCGCTGAGCTGTGTCATGAATATATTGAGTAGATGGCTAGTGAGCTGAAGTGTCAGCCTTCAACATAACTCAATCTTAAATAAACCCTTTAACCTTCTGCGTTTGGATCAAGTATTACTAATTTTCAAAAGGAAAAAATTGTGGAATAGGTAGAAGTAACTCAGCTTTCATTATACTTACATGAGCAGTTTTGTACGAAAATAAAATCTTGGCAAATTCTTAGAGACAGCATGAAAGTATGTTTGACGTATGCCAGCCACAGACACATGCTATACCTATGAATATGCCACCGACTTGCAAGTCAGGTCCCTGGAGATTCTGTGGTGCTTTGCCCAGAAAGAAAGTTGGGAAATACGGTCATGATTGTAGCAATGAACTGAGATTTGACTAGAAACAAGCCCTTTTTTTAATGAGCACATAATATGTCTTCCAACATCTATAAAAAAATTCAATTAAAGACTTGTTGTAGGTATAAACACCAGTAACTCTATCTATAGATGATCACTAAAATGTATTTGTCTCTTTATGTAGAAGAATTTACTACAAGCTGTTCTAATAAACAGAATTCATAGCGCCGCATAACCAGCTGTTCGAATCAATCACACTGTATCTCTGTCCTCCTCATCACTCAGTGTCACTAACATTGAATACATTTTTATAGCACTAGGAAACATTTTGGCATCATGCCAAGCGCACCACATCATTTATCAAACAGATGATTTATTAGCATTCACATTTAAAACTAATTTGTTAGCTTCACGTGATAATGATTTCCACATTGGACGCATTACTTGCAGAAAAAAAAAAGCTTTTCTCCTGACGGGATTATAGTCCTTGAGTTTCCCATGCACACTTATGTTTACTCATAAGAATCCACAAAGGCAGACTTTTTACAAGCCATTTTATCTGTTGAGAGGGAGGAAATTATTGTTCAGTACCGGAGTAATATGATCATTCGCTTTTTTTGTGAGTCTGCTTCGTCTCTTGAGAGGTATAAATAAATATATTGTGGAGATTAACATTTGACAATTATAGCAATATATTTGACAAAAAAAAATCCCTTTTTTGTCAAAAGGATCATGTCAATTTTCAGAGATTTTGGAATTACAACATTTCTGGTTTACTTATTCACCAGTAAAATCAAATATTTTTTATGCTGAAACATTCATTTGACAGATTGTATATAATGTTCAGGACAATGGTGATATGAGGAAAATCTTTTCCATGTAGCGAGTGGAATCTAAAATGAGCTGCCTGAGAGTTTGGTCGAGGTAGAGTCAATGGAAGTTTTCAAAAAGGAATTGGATCATTATTGGACAAGGAGAAATTTGCAGCCTAGTGCCATTAGATGAATTGACCTTTCAGAGAATAGTACAAATATAATGGGCTGAATAGCCTGGTTTAGCGCTATACAAATTAATGATTCTACAAAGAAAAATTGCAATTTTTGAGGTGTCATATACTCTTTACTCCTATATTACAACAGTGACTGCACTCCAATAAAGTACTTAATCCACTGTAAAGCATTTCAAGATCCCCTAAATCTGTAAAAGATGCCAGATAAAGGCACACCTTTCAAAATAGATTCTATGAAGAAAATGGTATTTTGATTATCGTTTTAAAGTTTTGGCTCATGAATTGTGATGCTGTTATTAGAACAACAAAGATATTGCTAGAAGTATCAAGAGTTGCTCACTTACTGAAATACCAGCCAAAACAAAACAAGTGCTTAAAGTAAAAGTTTAAGCTAACTTAGAAACTATCTACTTTGCATCTTTAGCTTTTTAGTTCTTTCTTCTTCTCTAGTCTCATGTTTCTCCAACCTTATTTTATTTAACTAGTTTTAAGCAACTTGGTCCAATCTAGTAGGAGAAAGTGAGGACTGCAGATGCTGGAGATCCAAGTTGAGAATGTGGTGCTGGAAAAGCACAGCTGGCCAGGCAGCATCCGAGGAGCAGGACAATCGATGTTTCGGGCGTAAGCCCTTCATCCTTTTCCAGCACCACACTCTCAACTCTGGTCCAAACTAGTAGTCTACTCTTTAGTTACAACAGCACTACTATAAACGTATTTTAAGGCTGTCCTTACTCTTAGTTCCAGATGTTTATTGTGAACATGGGAGGATATTCAAATTAAAAGGTCTTAAAAAGGCTAAAAGCTTCTGCTAAATAGTTGAGTTGTCAGCCTGTAATATGAAATAGCAGTAGAAATAGACTATTCATCCCTTGCATGTTCTCCATCATTCAATAAGGTCGATTTATGTTTTGAAATCCAATTCCATCGAGCGCCGAAAACCATTGATTTCTCAGTCTTACCAAGAATCTATACACCTCTGTCTTAAAAACATTTAGTTACTCCAACTCCATTGCATTCTGAAGTTTTCGTAGAAGCAAAGGTAACAAATTCACACTTTAGTGTAATGAAACAGAAAATAGATGACCTACTATCAGACAAGTAATCTCATTAGTAGCATGAAACACAATCAGAATTAATGCATTCTGACAGTGTTATTATGAGGAGCTTTGTAGGCAGATAGAGAGAGTGACCATACTTTCATTTTGCTTTTTGATTCTAACTCAGCCTCAAAAGGAATGACACTGTTCTCCTTGGCAACTCTGTGAAGAGATTTGAATAAAATTAGTCTGTGCTTGCTTCACAGGTTGCGAGTCCATAGTACACAAAAGAATAAAAGTGATACAGTTAACATCAAAGGGCAGTTCAGTGCATCAACAGAGTAATCAGATTATAGAGTGGTAGGGACACCACTTAATTATCAAACTCATGCCTAATTTGACTGTGTCTTGCTGTTAGAAGCACAAAATCATGTGAGGGTCTTAAATACAAAAGCCATAAGGAGCGACCTCTCCCCATAGCTCAATGGGTCAATGTAGGCTGTGGTGTTGCATTGATGGTGTCAAATATGCTCTTTAGTCAATGTTAAGTTAGTTAATCTTGGTTGTTGGCTCTGTGGTTGGTCTCAATATATGAACATTGAGGAGAAACAAAAAGTAATAGCGTTATATGTTCCCTATTTGAAAGATGGCGGCGGTCAGAAGTAAAATAGAACTTCCTGCTCTTACTTAATGACTCAACATTTGTCTGAAGTAGGGAATTTCATGGACAAAGTGAAGAAGAGATTGGGGCTGAGATTTTCCCAACCTATTAGCTGCAAAGCCTGTTAACACCCAAGTTCAAACATAAAGAAGGATTTTTTTTATAGAATATTCTTATTTCTTACTGAATAATGTTTAAATGAGCAAATAAACTAGGAGTTCTGCCAGGTTTGAAGTTTTGTCTGTGTAGATCTTTTTCAAGAAAAGGAAGGCAAGTGGTCTTACATCCTCCTAAGCTAGGCAAATTGGATGAGCAGCACTGACAAACAACGAAAAACTACCACAAAGAGATATCGAAAGCATTTCACAACTGTATACATAGACAAAAATAGATTCAAACTCAAAGATGATGGCTTCAATCTTATCAACATTAATGGGAAGCAATTGCAACTCATCCAAAACAGGATGTCAGAAAAGTAGTTAGACAGCATTGAGAGCAAACAGCAGTGTTGAGAGAGGTGGTGGGGAGATAAGAGGTTGGCACCACAGCATAGATGTGGAACCTGACCACATTGTTCTGGATGGCACCCCAAAATGAAAGCAGTAGTGGAAGAGTTAGGTACCAAAGACAGAAGTTTGAAAAACTTTAGAGGTAATGGTATCAACTTACATGTGCAAGCACTCTTGATGCATTCTTACACATATCATGTGTAATTTGGAATGTGGTCCTGAAATATGGACGGATGGGTTGAAACACCAAGAATTTTGGATCACCTTCTCATTGGCAACTATTGATCCTTCTTCAAATATCGTGTTTTGCTGGTACCACAACCTGAATAATTTTTCATTTTTCCATATTTGATTAACATTCCTTATTTGAAACAAATCAGAAGGTATAAAACTGAAGAATCATTCAAACATCAGTAGTTTTGCTCAAATCTCTGGGAAACTGGAATGCAAGAATTCTATAAACTTACAATTCATTCAGAAGGAAAAAAATTCCAGAGTGTGACTAAACCCTAACCACTCGACTCCTGGAGGAAGAATGCCACATCTTTCGCCTTGGGACTCTGCAACCACACGGAATTAATGTGGATTTCACTAGTTTCTTCATTTCCCCTCCCCCCAACTTATCCCATTCCCAAGCGTCCAACCTGGCACCACCCTCTTGACCTGTCCATCACCTTTCCTATCTACCTGCCCCACCCTCCTCTCCTGCCCATCACCTTCTCCCCCACCTTCATCTAACTATTGCTTTCCCAGCTACCTTCCCCCACCAGCCCCATCCCCTTCCCATTTATCTCTCAGCCCCCTGGCCCATAAGTCTCATTCCTGATGAAGGGCTTATGCTCGAAACATCAATCTTCTTGCTTCTCTGAAGTCACCTGACTGGCTGTGCTTTTCCAGCACCACACTCTCAACTCTGACCTCTAGCATCTGCAGTCCTCATTTTCTCCTAGAAGGAAAAAGTTTGTCTAAATTCAATGATTTATTTGAAGTAGGTAAGACAACATCAGAATTTTTAAACAATAATTCCAGTTGTATGGCTGTTGCTTGCACTATATGTTACTTGCCTATTTTATTGCTACGATAAATTATTAACTGTGTGAATCCCAGCGTGCAGTGCCACAGTAACAGAGATTAATCTTTGTGGACTGTCAATCCAAATTGCACGTTCCCAGTTTTCAAAGGACATGGCACAGTCAGGAGATCCGCCCCCATTGTTACCACCGCCGCAGCCATTTCCACCCCCGTCATCACCTACGCTACAAGTTCTGCCACTTCCACCCACTGTGTCATTACCAATGCCACGCATTCTGACACTTCCTCCCCTGCAGCTGCTGTTATTGCAACCACTTCCGCCCCCACTGAGGCCACTCACNNNATTACTTCCATAAATAACGTCAGCCCTGGTCCCCCCCACTACCACACCTACTCCAGTTATAGTCTCCAGCTATAGACTCCCAGCTCCAGCCCTACACCAGGTCCTAGCTTCCAGCATGCCATGTTTTCACTATCCCTCCAGACCTCCCTCTCACTGAGGACGAACGATCAGTCCTCAGCAAAGGCCTTACCTTCATCCTCTTCTGCTCCCAGATCAACAAATTCAACACGCTTTGTGACATTGAACACTTCTTCCAGCCTCTCCACCTCCGAGCTTACTTTTTCCATTAAGACTCCTGTCCACCTTCCGAGGACCCCTGTGTCCACCTCCAACACACTGCATCCACCTGGACACACTGTGCGGATTTATTACACATTCTCAATCTCTTTATTTCCAACTGCTGTCGGGACATTGACTGCCTCAACCAGTCCACCCCCTCACCCACTCCAACCTCTCACCCTCACAAGGTGCAGCCCTCCACTCCCTCTGCTCCACCTCAACTTCACCATCAAACCAGCGGACAAAGGAGTTGCAGTGGTAGTTTGGCGCACTGACCTCTACACCGCTTAAACCAGGTGCCAACTTGAAGACATCTCCGACTGCCCCTCGACCATGACCCATCACCAAACCATCATCTTCCAGACCATACACAACCTCACCACCTTAGGGGATCTCCCACCCACAGCTTCCAACCTCATAGCTCAGGAACCCTGCAGCACCTGGTTCTACCTCCTACTGAAGATCCACAAACC
Organism: Chiloscyllium plagiosum; assembly: GCF_004010195.1. Lineage (NCBI taxonomy): Eukaryota > Metazoa > Chordata > Chondrichthyes > Orectolobiformes > Hemiscylliidae > Chiloscyllium > Chiloscyllium plagiosum. The sequence continues at coordinate 28,484,360 of NC_057719.1, forward strand.
TGACTACCCAGGCCAACCTGTCATCTCAGCCTGCTCCTGCCCCACCAAATTCATCTCCACATACCTCGATACTGTCCTAACTTCCCTGGTCCAGGAACTCACCAAATTCGTTTGTGACATCACCCAGGCCCTCCACCTCCTCCAAGACTATCGTTTCCATAGTCTCATCTTCATCATGGACATCCAGTCGCTATACACCTCCATCTGCCATGACCAGGTCCTCCAAGCCCTCCATTTCTTCTTCTCCTGATGTCCCCACAGGTAGACTTCCACTGACACTCTCATTCATTTGGCTGAACTCACCATCAATAATTTCTCCTTCGAATCCTCCCACTTCCTCCAGATGAAAGAGTAGCTATGGGCACCCAATTAGGCCCCCGTTGTGCCTGTCTCTTTGTTGGCTACATGGGAACAGTCCAATTCCTCAGTTACACCGGCACCACTCCTCACCTTTTCCTCTGCTACATTGATGACTACATCGGCGCCACCTCGTGCTCCCACGAGGAGGTTGAACAGTTCATCAGCTTCACCAACACATTCCACCCCGACCTTAAGTTCACCTGGACCATCTCAGACATCTCCCTCCCATCCTGGACCTCTCCATCTCCATCAATGGAGACTTACTCAACACTGATATTTTCTACAAATCAACTGACTCCCACAGCTACCTGGATTACACCTCCTCCCACCCTGCCTCCTGTAAAAATGCTATGCTTATTCCCAATTCCTCCGCCTCCGTCGCATTTGCCGCGGAGTTCCACTACAGAACAGACCAGATAGCCTCCTTCTTCAAAGATCGCAATTTCCAATCCCACATGGTAGATGATGGCCTCCAGCGCATCTCACCCACTTCCCATACATTCGCCCTCGAACCCGACTCCCCAACTGCAACAAGAACAGAACCCCCCGGTCCTCACTGTCTAACCCACTAACCTCTGTATACATCCACCATTTTCACCACCTACAAATGGACCTCACCACCAGGGATATATTTCCCTCCCCACCCTGATCCGCTTTCCATAAAGATTGTTCCCTCTGTGACTACCTGGTCAGGTCCATGCACCCCCCAACAACCCACCCTCCCCTCCTGGAACTGTCCCCTGCACCGCAGGAATTTCAAACCCTGCACCTACACCTTCCCCCTCACCCACATCCAAGGCCCCAAAGCTTCACCTGCACTTCCACATATGTCATTTACTGTATCCGTTGCTCCCAATGCGGTCTCCTCTACACTGGGGAAACAGGACACCTACTTGCAGAGCACTTCAGAGAACATGTCCGGGACACACACACCAACCAACCCCACCATCCCGTGGGCGAACACTTCAACTCCCCCTCCCATTCTGCCAAGGATATGCAGGTCCTGGGCCAACTCCATCGCCACACCCTTACCATCCGACACCTGGAGGAAGAACACCTCATCTTCCACCTCAGGACCCTCCAACCCCATGGCATCAATATGGATTTCACCAGTTTCCTCATTTCCCCTCTCCCCACCTTGTCCCAGTTCCAACCTTCCAGTTCAGCTCCGCCCTCATGACCTCTCTTACCGTCCATGTTCCTTCCCACCTATCCACTCCACCCTCCCCTCCAACCTATCACCATTAACCCCATCTCCATCCACCTATTTCACTCTCAGCTATCTTCCCCTGAGCCACCCCCCCCTCCCCTCCCATTTATTGCTCCACCCGGAGATACTAATTTAGTATTTTGCATCAGTGTTTACTGTGGAAAAGGACATGGAAGATATAGAAGGTCAGGAAATAGATGATGACATCTTGAAAAATGTCCATATTACAGAAGAAGTGCTGGAGATCTTGAAACACATAAAACTGGATAAATCCCCAGGACCTGATCAGGTGTACCATAGAACTCTGTGGGAGGCTAGGGAAGTGATTGCTAGGCCTCTTGCAGAGATATTTATATCAATAGTCACAGGTGAGGTGCTGGAAGATGGGAGGTTGGCTAACGTGGTGCCACTGTTTAAGAAAGGTGTAAGGACAAGCCAGGGAACTATAGACCAGTGAGTCTGACGTCGGTGGTGGCATAGGGACAGGATGTACATGTATTTGGAAAGACAAGGACTGATTAGGGATATTCAACATGGCTTTGTGCGTGGGAAATCATGTCTCTCAAACTTGATTGAGTTTTTTTAAGAAGTAACAAAGACGATTGATTAGGGCAGAGTGGTAAATGTGACCTATATAGACTTCAGTAAGGCTTTTGACAAGATTCCCCATGGGAGACTGGTTAGCAAGGTTAGATCTCATGGAATACAGGAAGAACTAGACATTTGGATACAGAACTGGCTCAAAAGTTGAAGGTGGTATTGGAGAGTTGTTTTTCAGACTGGAGGCCTGTGACCAGTGGAGTGCCACAAGGATCAGTGCTGGGCCCTCTACTTTTCGTCATTTATATAAATGGTTTAGATGTGAGCATATAATTAGTAAGTTTGCAGATGACACCAAAATTGGATGTGTAGTGGACAGTGAAGAAGGTTGACTGAGATTACAATGGGATCTTGATGAGATGGGCCAATGGGCTGAGAAATGGCAGATGGAGTTTAATTTAGATAAATATGAGGTGCTGCACTTAATGGTAAGGTCTGAAGGAGTGTTGCTGAACAAAGAGACTTTGCAGTGCAGGTTCATAGCTCCTTGAAAGTGGAGTCGCAGGTAGATAGGATAGTGAAGAAGGTGTTTGGTATGCTTTCCTTTACTGGTCAGAGTATTGATTACAGAAGTTGGGAGGTCATGTTGCGGCTGTACAGGACATTGGTTAGGCCACTGTTGGAATATTGCATGCAATTCTGGTCTCCTTCCTATTGGAAGGACGTTGTGAAACTTGAAAGGGTTCAGAAAAGATTTAGAAGGATGTTGCCAGGGTTGGAGGATTTGAGCTATAGGGAGAGGCTGAACAGGCTGGGGCTGTTTTCCCTGGAGCGTCGGAGGCTGAGGGGTGACCTTATAGAAGTTTATAAAATCATGAGGGGCATGGATAGGATAAATAGACAAAGTCTGTTCCCTGGGGTGGGGGAGTTCACAACTGGCGGGCATATGTTTAGGGTGAGAGGGGAAAGATTTAAATGAGACCTAAGGGGCAACTTTTTCACACAGAGGGTGGTGTGTGTATGGAATGAGCTATCAGAGGAAGTGGTGGAGGCTGGTACAATTACAACATTTTAAAGGTATCTGGATGGGTATATGAATAGGAAGGGTTTGGGGAATATGGGCGGTGTGCTGGCAGGTGGGACTATATTGGGTTGGGATAAGTGGTCGGCATGGACAGGTTGGACTGAAGGGCTTGTTTCCGTGTTATAAATCTCAGTGACTCTCTGACTCTATGACATGTAACAACAATTAATCAAGCAATAAAGAAGAAAAGCATAAACAACTAAATCTATGAGGATAGAGAACTACTTATGACAATATAAAGCTACTTGTATTACCTCCCCAAGATATATCAAATTGTTTTATGGCCAATAAGGATGTTTAGAAATAGTGTCTACTGTAAAGACTCTACCAGTCATCTCAACCTCATCAAAAAACCAGGATTCCCCTGGTTCTTGAACTATCGAGTAAAACTGATAGCTTTGCATAATTACAGGAGGCTTGGGGTTGTATTATTCCTTAACTAAATCCATCAAATCTTGGAAGGTTTTATTATCTGGTACCTCAGGCAGATTTAGGCTTTGAATAACTGAAAAAGCTGCGGGTCCACAAGCTGTCAGGAGAATTATTAATTGTTTACATCTGCACCAATGTCATTTGCCTGGAAAAAAATAATGCATTCTTTCCACATACTGGGTCCAGTCTTTAACTGCAGGATTGAACAAGTCAAGCTTTCCAAATAACAGCATGATGCCAGAAATGCTTATCCCAATTCAAATTGACTGTTGCGAGCGAGTTTCTTCAGGGGCATGATTTTCTCTTGTCACCAGTGAAATAATTCCATGAAGGCCGGTATACCATCACCAAGTCACCCTCTATTTACATGTGCATAGTACATGATACTGACCCAGCTAGCTCCGAGCTGGTTCTGAGAGTAAACAGACCTTGTGACACTCCTCTTTTTATCTGTCAGCCAGATCTCCCTAATTGGACCAGGTTAACAGCGCCTGTTAAAGCAGCGTTAGGAATGGGGTAACGTGGGAGTGGCTTGGTCCTTGTTCAGGAGCACTCTGGTTTCGGCAGCGGATGGATGGGGAGACAGAGCATAGTGTATATAGTAACCTCATATACTAGGGACTGTGGAGGGACAATAGACAATAGACAATAGGTGCAGGAGTAGGCCATTCAGCTATTCGAGCCTGCACCGCCATTCAATATAATCATGGCTGATCATTCCTAATCAGTATCCTGTTCCTGCCTTCTCTCTATAACCCTTGATTCCACTATCCTTGAGAGCTCTATCCAACTCTTTCTTTAATGAATCCAGAGAGTGGGCCTCCACTGCCCTTTGGGGCAGAGCATTCCACACAGCCACCACTCTCTGGGTGAAGAAGTTTCTCCTGAGCTCTGTCCTAAATGGTCTACCCCGTATTTTTAAGCTATGTCCTCTGGTTCGGCACTCCCCATCAGTGGAAATATGTTTCCTATTGCCAGAGTGTCCAATCCTTTCATAATCTTATATGTCTCAATCAGATCCCCTCTCAGTCTTCGAAACTCAAGGGTATACAAGCCCAGTCGCTTCAGTCTTTCAGTGTAAGGTAATCCTGCCATTCCAGGAATTGACCTCGTGATGTCTCATATAGACTGCTTTATGGGAAGCTGAGGAGATATGAAGCTGATGGGGCTCACAGGAAGGGCTATCAGAAAGGAGATCTGGCTGTTCAGGCTCTCACCAACACATTGAGGCGAAAGTTGAAGAGTGTTCACCATGAGTTTCCATTGTATAGAAATCAAAAAATACACAACACAAAATTACTTCAACTACACCCAGACTGGGTGGGGTAAATGTATCAACCTGTGAGGAAGGGGCTGCCCAACCCACTACTGTAAGGCCCTTTAGAGAGAAAGTACAGTGCATGGAGTCCCTGGATTGTTCAGGACACAGACTTGCAGGTCCCCTCATCCCTGGAGACCGTACAGCATTGGCTCTCTGTATACTGTCTATGCCATTGCCCCAGACACTGATGATCATTTCATTCACACCAATAGTTTTGGACATAGAGGCCAGGGAAAGATGAGGCAGGTCTTCAAATGAGAGGCAATGATGCCAACATAACCAATTGCCTCAATACTTCTCCATAATGCAGCAGCTGGATCTCAGCATAGACACTGGACATCCAGTCAGGATTGAAATCAGGCATCACGCTGCAATTGTTACATTGGGGCCCACGCAGAGACTCAATAAAATGGATGCAGTGCAAAACCAGTCATATTTATACAAACGTAATACTCTATACAGAGGGCACTGTCACTTATGTCAAAATATTGCCTCAGAAAGGTTTTCTTACTTTCTCTCCCACTATGTCTTAGGTTACTCATGGTTCCACAGCTGAAGTGAAAGGAACCTCTCTGCAGTGGAGCCAGCTGAGAAGCTGTGAGGTTATGTTCCCAAACTTACTAAACGTGACATTACAACTGAGGTGTTAGAATCTGAGCTGGCAGTGGGTATAGGAGACAGCCTTGCCAGTGCTTTCTCTGAGGCCTCAGTATCAAGAAATTGAGGAAGTGGCTTCTGGCAGAGCAGGTTGTATCGCCGCAGAGGCCACCAGTACCTACAATACCCAAGGGAGACCAAGTGTCACAGGCAACAGTCAGAAGTGTGTAATGAATGAGACTGACAGCAGGGTTAATGTGGTAGTTACAGTGGAGTAAGAGTGGTACTTTCTTAGCTGGCGGGAGATGGCTACCATAACAACCCCATCCTTCCGCCACCTCACACACAAGTCAGCCCCCTCCCCAAGCAGTTCCGGTCCTCTCCTGTGAGAAATAGGAGCCTCTCCTTTTGGGATGTGGGTGGGGAGGGGCTGAGGAACCTGATGTCTGGCACCTTTCCACTCATCCAGGCCCTTCACTCAGATTGTGAGATAACATGAGAAAAAGGGAGTGATTGAGCGAGTTTGAAGTGGCTGGCACAGCTGCTTATGCTGTTTGCCATTGACCTTTTTATGGCCATGCCAGCCACTGCTTCAGACCGGGAGGGAGGGGGCAGGGGGTGCTGACCACAAACCAGTTTGCAGGTAGGGTCTCGTGTCAAGGCCTTCTCTGCCTCTCCCACACCACCCCATCCACTGGGACCTCCAAATCCCTGTCGGTGAATCATGGTGCCATCTCCCCTTCTCCGACATCCTGAGAATGTCTGTGTGTCACCACTTAGGCCAGCTATGGAATGCCAGTGCTCACCTGGGTACACAGTGGGCTATGGAATGAACACCAGGGATGTTGGTCTTTTAGAGGCTATCCAGTGAGTGGTGAGTTCTTCTGGGAATGGCTCATACTAAGATGGAGATAGAATTAGATAAGATTAACTCCATCTGAGTGGGGTAGGTAGTTAATGAGGCGAGTTTGGCAACAAATCTCATTCAGCCTGTGGTGGAAAACACTCCAAAAAAAATTGACGCAGCTAGCACCCAGCCAAAAACATATGCAGCTCAGCCCTCTGTGTTACAATAGTGTTGGGGCCCAAATGATGTGATTAGAGCAGGAGTGATTAATTTTATTTTGGCCCCTTCTTGATCTGAGCAAGTGTTTGTCACAAATCAACCAAGATATCAGTATTTAAGACAGCAGTGCATGGGAACAATTCATGCAAAGTGTGATAATTTTCCAGTAATGATTTGAACCCTGTACATAAATCATTCAACTGGGTGGGCTTTATTAAATTTGAGGTAGTATCTTTAATCATAACCTGCAATGTAGCAGACAGAGAAAACCAAATATGAACTTTTAAAAAGACGACTGACCTCTTATCAGCAACTGGGACATCTCACATATATGGCAATATGTATGGACAACTCTAAACAGAATGTGACCCTTACTCAAAGAGAAGTCATTGAATTAAAATCATTAGATAGGGGATCATTTTACCATAGTTCACATGGCAATACTAGTAACTCAGGGTTCCAAATAAGCATTGGCTTTATTACGTCAATGAAATTTGATCTTACCAGGGATAAAATATCATGGGCATAAAAAATAAATAAGTGTGCTTTGCTAGGGATTAGGAGTCCTAGTGTGAACCTTAGCCTAACATCCACACCCAGGCTTCCCCCTGCAGTGTGCTGGTAGTTGTGATTACAGCACCACATGGAGGGAGCTCCTGACATTATTCATCTGCAAGATCTCCCAGAGGAACTGACATTGATAGTGGCTGTGGTGATGTGCCAGGCCATCCAATCCTCTCAGCTCTGATCGGGGGTCACAAAGGTCAACATTGAAAATAAAATTGATGAAAACCAACATGATTTCCTGCGGATTTACACAAAAAAGATTTCTTCCAGTAATTAGCAATGGATGAAATGATGATGAATAATGTGGTTAGCTATTGAAAGAAAATTAACTCCTTACTTCCCTTCCTTCTGGAGGGGCTTTACTTGTGTTCCATCAGGAGCACAATCATTTTCAATTCTTGCAACCTCATAAATTTCACCACAGATAGATCATCTGGCTCTCTGTGCAGATGCACATAGGAGCTATTTGTTCTAATCCTTTTTTCAAACATTTTTCCTCTAACCTTTTAATAACTTCTTTTTCCATAAACATTTAACTCTTTAAATATTATGATTGACTTGGATTTCAATACAACTTGCGAAAATGCATCTGTATCTCAACAGCCTGTCAGTCAGGTTGAAAAGTCTCTTTAGATTTATCAGTGGCATGAGCTTAAAGGGCTTATTACAAACTTAGTGAAAGGATGATCACAGTTTTTGGAATAGCTGGACCATGTTGTGCAGCTTTGACTCCTGCCCCCGGTTTGTGTTCAGTGTCTCTGATCTGAAAAATCCTGATGCTAGGACGCAGAAGTGACAGATCTACCATGAGACTGGAGACTGCACGTCTCCTCTATCTCATCATTATGCCTGAAATCCAGATATTCTAGCTAACAAACCCTGATCTACCACAATCTCTGGCCACACACTGTGCAGAGATGGACAAAGTGCAAGCTCACACTAGTGCTCTTGGATTTGATCCAGGGAGAACCTAAGAACAGGAGCAGGAGTAGGCAATTCAGCTTCTGAAGCCTGCTCCATTGTTTAATATGATCATAGCTGACGTCATATTATCCTCAACTGTACTTTCTTGCCCACTCCCTTTAACCCGTTACTAATTAAAAATCTGTCTATCTTCTCCTTACATTTATTCTGTGTCCTGGAGTCCACCGCTCTCTAGGGGGGTGAATGCTACATATCTGCTCCAAGAAACAACTTCTAGTAGACAACTTCTTCCTCAGGACTACCCTTGACAATTTGACGAATCCAATCTATATGCATGTCAAAATCATCCATGTCTTTCTTGCAAGCCCTCAGTATTTCTTGGTTTATACTGTGTCTGACTGTGGAACTACTTTTATTCCACAGGAAAATCTTTCTCTTGCTATTTCAAATTTCTACCCAGACTGGTTGTACTTATTGATCTCCAATGCCAAAATCATTTCTCAACAGCACTGATCTCTTCCTTTACCAACGAAGCCACATAAACTTCCTTTTCCTTTCTATCTATCATTCTAAAACACTGAACATTCTTGGATATTCAGCTCCCAAATCTGGTCTCCCTGTCACCACATCTCAGTTGACTCACTAAGTCATAACCATTTGTCTCTATTTGCCAAATGAAACTCATTTATTTTACAAATAAACACAGTGGCTACAAGAGCCGGCCAGAGTGCAGAAATACTGCAGCGAGTAACTCACCTCCTGAATCCCCAAAGCCTGTCCACCATCTACAAATCGCACTTTAGGAGTGTGATGGAATACTCTCCATTTGCCTGGATGGGTGCTGTTTCAACACATTCAAGAAGCTTGACACCATCCAGGACAAAACAGTCACTTGAATGGCAGCGCACCCACTTACTCCACTACCAACAGCAAATAGCAGCAATGAAGATGCACTGCAAAAGTTTCCCAAAGATCCTTTGACACACCCTCCAAACCCAAGACAACTTCCATTCAGGACAAGGGCAGCAGGTACATGGGAACACCACCTCCTGCAAGTTCCCCTCCAGCCACTCACCATCCTGGCTTGGAAATATATTGCTGTCCCTTTACTGTAATTGAGTCAAAATCCTGGAAGTCCTTCCCTAAGTTATTGTAGGTCAACCTATAACACATGGACTGCAGCAGTTCAAGAAGGCAGTTCACCACGACAGCCTAGCCACTCTCCCTTACATCAAAGACATCTCAGAAATGACCTCCTGCAAGTTCCCCTCCAGCCACTCACCATCCTGGCTTGGAAATATATTGCTGTCCCTTTACTGTAATTGAGTCAAAATCCTGGAAGACCTTCCCTAAGTTATTATAGGTCAACCTATAACACATGGACTACAGCGGTTCAAGAGGGCAGTTCACCACGACAGCCTAGCCACTCTCCCTTACATCAAAGACATCTCAGAATTGACTGCCAGACTACTCAGACCCCTTGGCATCATGGTAGCCCACAAATCTACCAACACACTAAAACAGCAGCTAATGAACTTGAAAGACCCTATACAGGCAATTCAACCTGAACTCTATCAACAAACACATTGACTTGGATCCCATTTACCACCCCCTGAGAAAAAGTAGAGGAAATGACATCACCATAGGAAATAACATCACCACAGGAAGTGACATCACCAACTCAAAGAAACCCAAACATATAAATAGAAAGCAGAAATTATCAGCAATGCTTTGTCCGGATGCTCACTAAAGATGTTACCTTGTATGGTGATGAAACGTCTGAAAACGAACCTTCCAGCTCAGCGAGCAAACCTACATCCAGAACTTCAGAACAGTGTTCCAATCAGACGAGTACATTAATTTCCAAGTATTACTTTTGTTTAAAACAGGTTCTTCCCTATTAGTTCCAAAAGCATTCAATTTTACCAATTAAAGCAAAATCAAATGAAACATGATGGAAACTGCATAATTATTTTTACTCACTCATGGAATGTGGCTAGCATTTCTTGTTCCCGAGCTGCTCTTGAGAAGGTGGTGGTGAGTTATCTTCATGAATTGTTGCAGTGCATGTACTGTAGGTTGATCAGTGTCCTGAGGAAGGGAATTCCAGAATTTTGACCCAGCTCTAGTAAAGGAATGATGATATATTTCCAAAATAGGAGGTGAGTGACTTGGATGCAGGTGTTGGTATTCCCATGTATTTGCTTCATTTGTCCTTCTCGACAGAAGAGGTTGTGGTTCTGAAAGTGCTATGTAAGGAGGTTGGCAAATTTCTGAATTGCATCTTGTGGCGAGTACACACTGCTGCTACAGAGGATTGGTAATGGAGGGAGTGGATGCTTGTGGATGTGGTGGCCAATCAAATGGGCTGCTTTGTCCAGGATGGTATCGAACTTCTTGAGTGTTGATGGAGCTGTACTCATCCAGGCAAGTGGGGAGTAGTCCATCACACTCCTGACTTGGGCCATGTAGATGGTAGACAAGTTTTGGGGAATCAGGAACTGAATTACTCCCTACATTATTTCTGGTCTCTGACATGTTTTTGTAGCCATTGCACTTACATGGTGAATTCAGTTTCTGGTCAATGGTAATATTGGTAGGGTGGGATTCAGTGATGGTAATACCATTGAATGTCAAGCGACAATGGTTAGGTTGTCTAAAGTAGACAGGGTGGTTAGGAAGGTATTTAGCATGCTTGCCTTCATTGCTCAGACCTTTGAATATAAGAGTTGGGACATCATGTTGAGGTTGTACAGGGCATTGCTGAGGCCTGCTCTGGAGTACTGTGTGCAGTCCTGGTCGCTCTGATAGAGGAAGGATATTATTAAATTGGAGCAGGTTCAGAAAAGATTTATCAGGATATTACCAGGAACGGAGGGCTTGAGTTATAAAAATAGGCTGTATAGGCTAGGACTTTTTTCACCACAGCGTGGGCTGTTAAGGGGTCACCATATTGAGCTTTATAAAATCATAAGGTGAATAGCAAGGATTATTTCCCTAAGGTGTGGGAGTTCAAAACAAGGAGGTATATTTTTAAGGTGAGAGGAGAGTTTAAAATAGGACATGAGGGGCAACTTTTATACATTGAGAGTGGTTAATGTGTGGAATGAACTGCCAGAGGAAGTGATGGATGCAGATGTAGTTACAACATTTAAAAGACATTTTGATTAGTACATGAATAGGAAAGGCTTGGAGAGATATGGGCCAAATACAGGCAAGTGGAACTAGTTTAGTTTGCAAACATGGTCAGTGTGGATGAGTTGGACTGAAGGGTCTATTTCCATGCTGTATGATGCTTTGGTGGCCTTTCCCAGGATCAAGAACCCCCAGTGGCAGAAGTCCCAGCTGCCAAGAGCTGCTGGCCAATCAGTGGCTGGCAGCTGTGTTTTACTGCACAGTGCCACCAGGAAGTTGGTGTCTGCTACAAGTAATGCACTCAAATCCCAGGATCATGTGGGGACCAAGGCCACATGTGAATTTAGAATTCTAGAATTAGAATTAACTCTATAATCACATGTACTTACGTGGGTACATTGAAAAGTTTACAGATCATCACTTAGGATGCCATCTAAGGTACCGAGATAAGGATTATTAAGTACAAATTCTTAGGGAAAATGTTAGAAAAATAAAAAGCCCAGCAATAAATTAGAAAAATAGAGAAATAAAAATTCAAAATACCAGTTCTTCCAAACCAGACGGTACCAGGCTTCACCTTGAATGTGGCTAGGGTTGAAGGTGAGGGAGGGTAATGGATTTGGGTGGAAGATGGCATGGAAAAGGCTTGTAGATGAAGCAGGGATGGAGTTTGGCAGCAAAGGCAGGGCTTGCCACTGATTTAGATTAGATTCCCTAAAGTGTGGAAACAAGCCCTTCAGCCCACCCCAACCCTCCGAAGAGCAACACACTTTCCCCTACATCTAACACTATGGGCAATTTAGCATGGCCAATTCACCTAACCTGCACATCTTTGGACTGTGGGAGGAAATTGGAGCACCCGGAGGAAACCCATGCAGACACGGGGAGAATGTGCAAACTCCACACAGACAGTTACCTGAGGCAGGAATTGAACCTGGGTCCCTGGTGCTGTGAGGCAGCAGTGCTAACCACTGAGCCACTGTGCTACTTGTTTGTGATAAGTGTGCTAATCCCCAGGTCCATCGGTATGCTTCATAATGTTGAAAAGAGAAAGCATTCCAGGGAGCTGGTGAAACAACTTTAGAAAATGAACAAGATTCAATATTGTTCGCTCAAAAAGGAACAAAGATATACCAGTTACAATTTGTTATGCTAATTTATTGACAGAAATTATTATGTAACTTTGAAACCACATAAGCATGAACTTAAAATCATAGAATTAACAGTATTTGAAGAAGCATGTCATGTATTGTACCAAAATGTTATTTATATATATCTTTGCCTCCGTTTCCACTTCTTTTCTCACTAGTATATTTATTCTCCTGAATTGAATCCTTGTTTGATTTCTTTTCGAACCATCTTATACTTTTTGCATCAATAATCATGTCTGTTAAAGCATTTAGTCCCACAAAAGGCAAACTGCATCTTCATGGGATAATGGAGGGGAGGTATTTGCTGCATTTCGATGATGTGGACTTACGCACCCCACAGTAGATCACAGTGTAATGGCATCCCAAACCCAACAGGTCCTTGGGTCGTTGGGTTTGGGATCAATTTCAGCTTCGGAACCAGGCCCAAGGTCTGACAGTAACAGCCAATGGAGAAGGGAACCATAATGATGCAAGATATACCTCAGGGAAAACCAATCTTGTAGAAGGGTTTCAAATAGACCTGGGTAAGACATGTGCAGACTAAACTCAATAGCACCTGAAAGTGAGCAAGGAGACATTGATTCAGATTATGCTATGCCATTGGCAACATCATGCTGCCTGCTGTTTTCAATAATTTCAGTGTTGAAAATTATAATAATGAATAGTTAGCATGGATTTCAAAAGTGAAAATCTCTGGTGAAGCTGATTGAATTTTTCAAGGAAGTAACAGAGAGAGGAGAAAATGGTAATGATAGCAGATGTCATTTAATTAATTCAATTAATAAGGTTAGAGAATATGAAATCAGGAACAAGGGGCAGAATGGATCCCTAGCTGGCTTCAAGACAGAAACAAGTGTGTGGGAATAAAGGTTAGTTTTTCACTTTGGCAGCAGTGGAATGTGGTTTTGTACACTGCTGGGACCATTGAAATGCACAATTTATGTTAATTCATGTTAGCACTGCTGCTTCACAGCGCCAGGCTCCTGGGTTCGATTCTACCCTTTGGCGACTATCTGTGTGGTGCTTGTATATTCTCCTCGTGTCTGCGTGGGTTCCCTCTGGTGGCTCTGGTTTCCTCCCACAGTGCAAGTTAGATGGATTGGCCATTGCTAAATTGCCCATAGCATCCAGGGTCATGCAGGTTGTTGGGTTAACTTTGGGAAATGGAGGGTTACAGTGATGGGAGGTGTCTGGGTGGGATGCCCTTCAGTGGGTCGGTGCGGACCCGATGGGCTGAATGGCCTGCTTCCAAGCTGTAGGGATTCTATGGACTTGGACTTGAAAACCTAAATTTGCACGTGACACTAAATTACAGGGAGATAGTGACTACTGAGAAGGGTTGTGATAAGTTACAGGAGGAAACTAATAAGCTAGTGGAATGGGCAAATGATTAGCAAATAATGCTCAACACAGATAAGTTTGAGGTAATACTTCTTGGTAAGAATCTGAAGGTGACTTATTACTTTGAAGGTGTGAAGAACAAAGGGTTCTCAGAGTACAAATAGATTAACCAATAAAAGGTGCACCATGAGTTGGTAAGGCCATGCAAAAAACAGACCTACCCCTCAGCTTTATTTCTCAATGGATAGAACTGAAAAATGGGAAGGTTATGCTAAACCTGCATCAAACATTAGTTGGATCACAATTTAAAAGTGTGTAGCTTTTGTCGCCATATTGTACTAAGCATATTAGAGACTCGAGAGAGAGTGCAAGGAAACTTATAAAGAATGATACCAGAAATGTGAGAGTTCTTATATGAATTCAACTTGATAAAAAGGTGAACCAGCTCCCCTTTTATTAACCTCTTTAGTTGATCATAACAATGTTTTAAGTTCTTCCTACAATAGGGTTACATCTTTCAGGGTTCACTTTAAATATTAATGATCTGGATGATACGAAATTAGGTGGACAGGCAGGAAGTTCTGAGGAGGTGGGGAGGCTGCAGAAAGATTTAGATAGTTTAGGATAGTGGTCCAAGAAATGGCTGATGAATATCAATGTGAGCAAATGCAAGGTCTTGTACTTCGGAAAAAAGAATACAGGAACGGACTATTTTCTAAAATCTGAGAAAATTCCTAAAGCCCAAGTATAACGGGATCTGGGAGTGCTAGTCCAGGATTCGCTAAAGGTTGACTTGCAGGTTGAGTCCATGGTTAAGAAAGCAAATGTAATGTTGTCATTTAGCTCAAGAGGGTTGGAATGTAAAAGCAGCGATGTGCTACTGAGACTTTATAAAGCCCTGGTTAGGCCCCATTTAGAATACTGTGTCCAGTTTTGGGCTCCACACCTTAGGAAGGACAGACTGGCACTGGAGCATGTCCAGCGGAGATTCACATGGATGATCCCTGGAATGGTAGGCCTAACATACAATGAACGGCTGAGGATCCTGGGATTCTATTCGTTAGAGTTTAAAAGGTTGAGGGGAGATTTAATAAAAACTTACAAAATAATGCATGGCTTAGAAAGGGCGGATGCTGGGAATTTGTTTCTGTCAGGTGGGGATATTAGGACCCATAAGCCTTAGAATTAGAGGGGGTCAATTTAAAACGGAAATGAGGAGACATTTCTTCAGCCAGAGAGTGGTGGGCCTGTGGAACTCATTGCCACGGAGCACAGTGGAGGCTGGGACATTAAATGTCTTCAAGACAGAGATTGATAAATTCTTAATCTCACAAGGAATTAAGGCATATGGGGAGAGTGCGGGTAAGTGGCGTTGAAATGCTCATCAGCCATGATCGAATGGTCTTATTTCCACTTTTATGTCTTATGGTCTTATGGTCTTCTCCAATTAAAATTTGTTTAATGATTTTTACTGTTATCCATCGGGAGACAATTACAAGGCATCCTTGAGTTAAAGGAAGAATAAGCTCATTACTTGCTAACCCCAAGAAAATAATCAAGGTGCTCCACCAAGCATGAGGCCATTATGCAATCACAAACATACAAACATACACAAAGAAACAAACATAGACATGCAAACATGCACGTACTTATACTCAGCACAAAAGGAGCATAAGAATACATACAGTTTCAAATCCTTTGGCTGTTTATAAGATATACAATTTTAATCTGTGATGCAATTGGTAGTTGGTTTAATGGACAACCAGCAATGGCGAATATTGCTCAGTTCAGTTCTGCAGTCTAAATTCCATCTCCTCTGCTCTGCTCTAACGGCCCCTTGAAATAGCAGCTTGTCTAAAATATTCTTTAGATTAGATTAGATTAGTTACAGTGTGGAAACAGGCCCTTCGGCCCAACAAGTCCACACCGACCCGCCGAAGCGCAACCCACCCAGACCCATTCTCCTACATTTACCCCTGCACCTAACACTACGGGCAATTTAGCATGGCCAATTCACCTGACCTGCACATTTTTGGACTGTGGGAGGAAACCGGAGCACCCGGAGGAAACCCACGCAGACACGGGGAGAATGTGCAAACTCCACACAGTCAGTCGCCTGAGGTGGGAATTGAACCCGGGTCTCTGGCGCTGTGAGGCAACAGTGCTAACCAATGTGCCACCGTGCCACCCACTTTGTGGCACTCCACTGGTCACAGGCCTCCAGTCTGAAAAACAATCCTCCACCACCACTGTATCTGTTTAAGTTATGTTTTCAGGCTTGATAACTGCTGAGTGGTTTCTTCTCCAAGAGTAAAGAGTAAAAATCGAAATGGAGATGATGGACTTTTCACAATTCCCAGAGAGGTTTGGCTAATTGGTTTTATTGGCTTTGCGGACAATGTGAATTTTAGCTTAGACTGTCTTTGACAAAAGATCATGTCAATTTCATGAAAGTCATTCAACTTGCATTGATCAACTGATTGCTATGGCCACTTTAAATCCATGTTTTGGTCCCTTTTTAAAATCGTTTCAGTCTATGAATATCTCAGTTATGAAATTGGTGACAGAAGTCAAAGATCCATTGTCTGCATTTTGTATCATTGTGACAGTACAATGATGGTACCTTTATACAATTCATTTCAACATAATGACATCTAGCTTGATATTTCTTTTTTATGTTAGAGATTATATTGGGAAGAGCATAATTAGAGTTCATCAACATGAAATAGTCACTAAGAAATCTACTTGGGGATTCAACAGCAACCTTTTTACCTAAGGTGTGGTGAGACTGTGGAAACTCTCTACCACCAGGTTGTAGCAGATGCACTTAAGGGGAGGCTGGATGAGCAAATGAGAGAGATATGAGTGAGTTATATTGAGGTCAGTTAGCCCAGTCTGCTGTGCAGAATGATACCAACAGTGTGTAACCTGTACTGGCTGAGGTTACCATGAAGATCCCACTCTCTCAACCTCACCCCATGCCTGAGGCACGGTGACCCTGAGGTTAAACCATCACCAGATGTCTCTCTGTCTAATGGGACAGCAGTCCTTTGGGACTATGGTGATTTTACCTATACTGAGAAATTTAGATGGGCAATAATGTCAGGAGACTCTGACACACTGACATGGAGTATTTCTATACTGTCCATATTTAAATAATCATATTTAACCATACTGTCGATTGGCTGGACTGAAGAAGAAAGTTTGCAGGGCTATAAAAAAAATTGGAGAGAGAGAGGATAGTTAAGTTGCTATTGCAGAGAACTATTATGGACTTAATGGCCTCCTTTTGTTTTATAACTATGATTTTATGGTTCTTTTGTAGATGCAGAGAGTACCTCTAGCTGTCCACTCTCGCATCCAGCAATTAGTTTTGTGTATGAAAACAAAGGAACGTTTTCAAATTAATTGGATGGTATTTCAAATTTTCAGAAAACTGTGGACAACAAATTACACTCATGAATATTCCATTTCTGTAAGAAAATATAAAACCAAAAAAATTCAGAAAAATATATGCCTCAGTCATTTTTGATTACTTTAACTCATCTATTCAAAATAAATCAAGGCTAACTCTGATAATTAACTTCTGGGCATTCAGGCCTAGAAATTCAATAAATGTGGCCATTTCACAAGCATTATATGGGAGCCAAAACAGATTTTAAAATTATTCTTGGTATGTGAGAGTTAATGACAAAGTCAGAATTTATTGCCATCCCTAACTGCTCTTCAGAAGGTCGTGGTGAGTTACCTTATCACAATATAGTTCTGAATCAGGATAACTTTGAGGAGACCTTACTAGCAATGGGTTCCCAGTGGCTGCTATCATTGTATTTCGAGGTGACTTTGAGGCAGATAGGTAGATTTTTAAACAGTAAAGAAATTAAGGATGATGGTGAGTGGACAAATAAGTGGAATTGAGTCCACAAAAAGATCAGCCATGATCTAACTGAATGGCAGAGCAGGCTCGATGGGCCAGATGGCCTACTCCTGCTCCTTTTGTCGTATTCTTGTGTTCCAGCCTGATCACAGGTTTAGAAAGTGTTTATGGAGATACTTTGACAAGTTGTTGCAGTACACTCTGTTACTGCTTGGTGATGGAGGAGTGGGGTGAAAATCAAGCAGGCTACTTTGTCATGGATATCATCAAGCTTCTCAAGTATTATTGGATTTGTACTCATCCAGGTAAGTGGAAAAAATCTGAATCACATTCCTGACTAATGTTTTGTAAATGGCAGACAGATTTTGTGGTTGAAAGATGTGAGTCACCAGCCTCAAGATTTCTTCTCTTTGTGACTTGCTTTTGTAGGACAGTTTTCCTACGACTACTCCAGTTGTCTTTTGTGAGCAGCATTCTGTGCTTCTAAAGGGTGCAGGAAATTTTCTTTCAGCTCTCTCATCCATAGGCTACCTGGCCAACTCTAAGCAATTCCTTCTGAATTGCAACTCCCTTCATTTCCCTCACCCCCCTCCCAATCATACCCAATTCTCCGGGGTCAATATAAGTGCCAATATTGACACACCTTGGCACCAAGTTCAGAGGTTCTTCACTAACGAGCAGTCTTGGTATGTACAGAAGGTACCTGCAACTCATCAGGCTGTCATAAATGAGGCCCAGTGCTCAAAACTGGGCAAGCCTTGGGCCAGTTGGCACAGAGCATTAATCCCTGCACAAAATGCATGCTGGCAGGCCAATATGAGCCAACGTCCAATCTAGACTCACATTAATTTTGCAAACCATGAAACAGATTAATCCTCAAATATTAATCCTGAAAAAAAACTGTTTCTCATATTGCAGAGACTAATGCATTACATATCAAACAGATTCAGGCTTCCAATATTCATCATCTCTCTACCCACAGCTCTCCCTCTCCCTGAAATAAACAGAATTGTACAGAAGCTCAGTTTCAGAATTTGCTGTTCTTATTTTTGTGAGCTGTGGACAGGTTTGTCAGTGATGCCACTGGCGGGTTATTTGAGAGAGTGACAGTTGGAATCCAGCTTGTTTCATTCCACATGCTGAGGATCAGGCATGTGGCTTCCACAATTGGAAACAGTAATATATGGGTGCAATGAGTCACTGTCTTCCAGGAAAACATTGCCTTAGCAACGTAAACCCATGTGACTTAGTAAGAGGCCAATTTGTTAGTTGATAGCCAGCCACAAAAATCAGGACTAATGGAGCAGTCAAACATTAACACCATTGAAAGGATATTAGGATATCAAATCATTTTTACCAAACAAGGGGTTTATGTTTCTCATGCCATCAATTTAAAGGAGATTTATATGAATATTTATTATAGTTGAGAATGATTGTAATTAATATTATAAATGGAGGCTTAACAAAAGAGACATTCACAAAGTTAAAAATGTACATTGTGATTGGAATAGATTTTTGAAAACTGGTGTGTTTCCTTATAAATAATTATTTTTAGTGAATACTTATTTTCAACAACAAAAATGATCTAAATGTATCTAAACTGTTGGGACGGGTTGCACCTTCCTCAATACAAATTTGCTTTTAACATACTGTCTCTTCCTTTTACCACCCTGCAAGTAGAATATGTGGGAATCCAGCTCCCGGACATCAGCAAGGCGACTTCGAAACGTGCTACTAATCTGAGATTTGTGAAGCTTTTTGAATTAGAAGCTTCCTTACTTTCCTGTGAACAAGATCAATAATGAAAACTTGTACCAGATGGATGACTAATAGAGGACTTTTCTGGATTAGACTGTAATCAGAATAATTACAAACACATTGATGTATTGTATAAAAATAATTCACAATGTAGGAAAGTCTTAGAATGATTAAAGATCACCCCTTTTATTAGGGTGGCTTAGGCAAAAGCAAGAAGTATGTTTTACAATGTTTAATAATTTTGTGAAAAAAAGCATCACCTAATTATCTGGTCTTTTTGTGGCTAAAATTAGCACACACAAGATAAAATAAATGAGTTACTAACAATGATCTTCCAACCACTCTTGTGGGAGATGCACACCACCCACTATGATGTGGCCTACATCAAAGGCTCTGAAATGTAACATTTCAGCATTTTTCAGTCAGAATTGAGGCAATGTGAGGCGTTACTGAAACAGAACTATGTGCATTGTGTCTGACTGCATTTTGTAAACCAAATTCACTAAAAAGAATGAAAGATGTTTTTTTCAAAGAATACTGAAATCAAGGTGTAACTCCCTCACTTTGTGCAATGAACAGAATTGCAAAGTAGTCCCAAAGACAGTCTTCCATAAATTGACTTATTCGTAGCCAAAATGATATTATACACTGGTTTATTAAGTTGATAGTTGTTTCTCCTTGAATAAATGCAGCAATTGAAGGGGAGGAGCACAGTCATTAGGACTGCAACAAAGTGAGATGAAAGCTGAATGAGTATAGACGTGATACTGAAATTTGATTCAAGTGGGAATTTTGTGCAAAGGGGGCCAGAGGTGAGGTTTACTGCAACAAATAAACACTCCAGAGTTAGAGGCGAGTGGAAGAGGAGAAAAGGCATAGTTCCAAGTTCGACCTGCAGTGAGACCAGTGGCTGAGTGATGCCACAGTGTGGAATGAGTGCAGAGAAAGAAGCTGATTGAATTGAATTTAGTGTCACGTGTACCGAGGCACAGTGAAAAGCTTTGTCTTGTGAGTGACGCAGGCAGATCACATATTTAAGCAGCATAGATAAGTAAATAGTAGATAAATAGCGGCATGGTGGCTCAGTGGTTAGCACTGTTGCCTCATAGCACCAGGAACCTGGGTTCGATTCCAACCTCGGGTGACTGTCTGTGTGGAGTTTGCACATTCTCCCTGTGTCTGTGTGGGTTTCCTCCAGGTGCTCCAGTTTCCTCCCACAATCCAAAGATGTGCAGATTAGGTGAATTGGCCATGCTAAATTGCCTATAGTGTTAGATGCATTAGTCAGGGGTAAATGTAGGGGAATGGGTCTGGTTGGGTTACTCTTTGGAGGGTCAGTGTGGACTTGTTGGGCTGAAGGACCTATTTCCATACTGTAGGGAATCTAATCATCTAATCCATAAACACAGGTACAGGCAAATGTTAGGAGTTTGTGAGTCCATTCAGTATTCTAACAGTAGGGTATGAAACCGGCTGGTGCGTGCGTTGAGGCTTCTGTAACCTCTCCCCGATGGTAGAGGTTGTAGAAAAGCATTGCCAGGCTGGGATGGATCTTGGAGAATGCTGGCGGCCTTTCCTTGACAGCGGGCCTGGTAGATGGATTCTATAGATGCTGGATTAGTGGTGCTGGAAAAGTACAGCAGTTCAGGCAGCATCCGAGGAGCAGTAAAATTGGGAGGTTGGCCTTTGTGATTGTCCAGGCCGAGTTCACCACTCTCTGTAACAGTCTCTGAGCTTGAATGGTACAGTTGTCATACCAGATAGTAATACATTCAGACAGAATGCTCTCGACAGCGCACCTATAAAAGTTGGCAAATTTTCTCAGCTGCATGAGGAAGACGTAACCAGTGTATCCACTTACTAACTATACCTCTTATGTTCACACCCATCACTCACATAAGTGATGAAAAGCAGTGGATCCAGCACCAATCCTCGTGGCACACCACTGGTCACAGGCCTCCAGTCTGAAGAGTAACTGTCCACCACCACCACCCTCTACCTTCTACCTTTGAGCCAGTTCTGTATCCAAATGGTTAGTTCTCCCTGTATTCTGTGTGACCTAACCTTGCTGACAAGTCTACCATGAGGAACCTTGCAGAACACCTTACTGAAGTCCATATAGATCACGTCCACCGCTCTGCCCTCATCAAGCCTCTTTGTTACTTCTTCAAAACACTCAATCAAGTTAGTAAGACATGATTTCCCACGTACAAAGCTATGTTGACTATACCTAACCAATCCTTGCCTATCCAAAGACATGTAAATCCTGTCCCTCAGGATTCCCTTCAACAACTTGCCCACCACCGATATCAGTTCCCTTGCTTTTCCTTACCACCTTTCTTGAATAGTGGCACCACGTTAGCCATTCTTCCAGCACCTCACCTGTGACTATCAATGATACAAATATCTCAGCAAGGGGGCCAGCAATCACTTCCCTAATTTCCCACAGAGGAAGTGCACTTCAAGACATCCAACACCACCTCCTCTGTAATATGGACATTTTTCAAGACTTCAACATTTGTTTCCTCACATTCTGTATCTTCTATGTCCTTCTCCACAGTAAACACTGAGCAAAATACTCGTTTAGTTTCTCCCCCATCTCCTGCGGTTCCACACATAGGCTACCTTGCTGACCTTTAAGGGGCCCTGTTGTCTCCTTAGTTACTCTTTTGTCCTTAATGTATTTATAGAATCCCTTTGGATTCTCCTTAATCCTATTTGCCAAAGCTATCAAATGTCCCCTTTTTGCCCTCCTGATTTCCCTCTTAAGTATACTCCTCCCTTAATACTCTGCTGAGGATTCATTTGATCTCTGCTGTATGTACCTGACATATGCTTCCTTCTTTTTCTAAACCAAAACCTCACTTTCTTTAGTCATCCAGCATTCCCTCCACCTACCAACTTTGCCCTTCACCCTAACAGGAACATACTGTCTCTGGACTTTTGTTATCTCATTTTTGAAGGCTTCCCATTTTCTAGCCTGTGAACATCTGCCCCCAATCAGCTTTCGAAAGTTCTTGCCTAATACCATCAATATTGGCCTTTGTCCAATTTAGAACTTCAACTTTTAGATCTGGTCTATCCTCTTCCATCACTATTTTAAATCTAATAGAATTATGGTCGCTGGCCCCAAAGTGCTCCCCCACTGACACCTCAGTCACCTGCCCTGCCTTATTTCCCCAAGCGTATGTCAAGTTTTGCACCTTCTCACATAGGTACATCCACATATTGAATCATAAAAATTTCTTGGACACTTAACAAATTCCTCCCCATTTAAACCCTTAACACTATAGCAGTCTCAGTCTCTGTTTGGAAGGATAAAATCCCCTATCACTGCCACATTATTTTTCTTACAGATAACAGATCTCCTTCCAAATTTGTTTCCCAATTTCCTGCTGACTGTTGGGGGGGGGGGTCTATAGTACAATCCCAATAAGGTAATCATTCCTTTCTTATTTTTCAGTTCCACCCAAATAACTTCCCTAAGTACAACTGTAATGTTATTCCTTATCAAAAACGCCACTCCCCCTCCTCTCTTGCCTCCGTTTCTATCCTTCCTGTAGCATTTGTATCCTGGAACATTAAGCTGCCAGTCCTGTCCATCCCTGAGCCATGTCTCTGTAATTGCTATGATATCCCAGTCCTAAGCTCTTAACCATGCCCTGAGTTCATCTGCCTTCCCTGGTAGGCCTCTTGCATTGAAATAAATGCAGTTTACTTTACCTAATTCTCTGCTTTGTTTCTGTGTGCCCTGACTGTTTGACTTGCTCCCTTCTCCAACTGTATTAGTCTCAGATTGATCTCTTTCCTCACTATTCACATGGGCCCCTCCCCCCCCCACTCCCCCCCACTTCCCACTTTACTAGTTTAAATCCTCGCAAGCAGCTCTAGCAAATCTTCCTGCCAATATTTTAGTCCCCTTCCAATTCAGGTGCAATCTGTTCTTCTTATACAGGGCATTTATACACCAGAAGAAATTCCAATGTTCCAAAAATGTGAACCCTTCTCCCCTGCACCAGCTCCTCAGCCACACTATCATCCGCTCTATCCTCCTACGCTCATTAGCTAGTAGCACCAGGAGTAATCCAGATATCACTACCCTCGAGGACCTCCTTTTAAATTCCTGACTAACTTCCTATATTCTCCCTTCAGAATCTCATCCTTTTTCCTCCCTATATTGTTAGTTCCAATGTATACAATGGTCTCCTGTTGGTCCCACTCTACAGTGTGAATATTCTTCACTCTCAGCAAGATATCCTTGATTCTGGCACCAGGGAGGCAACACACCATTTTGATTTCTTGCTGTTGGTCACAGAAGTGTCTGTCTGTGCCTCTGACTAAGCAGTCCCTATCACAAACAATCACTTGGAATCTGACGTACCCCTCATTACATTTGAGCCATTCTCAGTACCACCCACTTGGCATTTGTGCTACATTCCCCTGAGAGTCCATCACCCCCTATATTTTTCAAAACAGCATACTTGAACACTCCTGCATTATCTGCCTCCCTCTCCTACCCTTCCTGGTGGTAACCCATCCACCTGACTGTTATCTGCAGTTCTTCTCCCTTCCTATAACTGCCATCCATCATACCCCGTAGCTTTTGTGAGTTCCTCATTGCCTCTAACTGCTGCTCCAACCAATTCATGCAATCTGATAGGATTTGCAACCAAACACACTTAATGCAGACATAATCATTCTTCCTAATCTCCCACATCCGAAAGGAAGAGCACATCACTCAATTAAAGGTCATCTATGCACCTTAACAATCAGAAAAAAATAGCACAGTCTTACTGCTTTAAAAAACACTGCTCCAGGCTAACTTAGTACCTTCTTTTTATATTTTTAAATTGTAATCAAGAGACTGATCTCAATAAAATCAATCAAAAAGAACCCACTCTACTCACTATTAAGAAAAGACAGTAAAGTTACTCTTTAAAACTATGCACTTAACTGCTCCTGCGCTGTGAGCTCTCTCACACAGGTTCTCCCAAGGCCAGCTGTGAATTTCACTGTTTATTAATTTTTCTTAGATGCACTCCAATCTCCAGAAATACTTGAACTCAAACAGTAACTGCAGTAGCTGTGCAGATTCACTGCTGTGTCAGACAACAGTATAGGTTTCCTTCTCTCACTGTCTATCTCTCTCTCTCTCTCACTGACCATGTGGTTTTCTTCTTCCTTTATAAAGTGCCATACATCTCTGATTCTAAATGATCTTGAATCAGAAAATAATGTATATGGATGCAGGTAAATAGTAAAAAGGGAAAGAAGAAACTGGTTGGAGAGGTCCAAAAACTCTCCTAATAGTAGTCATACGGTGGGACAGGAAATAATGAATGCACATAACAAAGATGGGTGACTTTAATCTTCATGTAGATTTTGAGAGTCATATTGGTAGAGGTAGCCATCAAGAAGAATTCATACAAAGTATTTGGGACAGCTTCCTCGAACAAAAGTGCTGTGGATTCAACCAGTGTTCAGGCTGTTTTCAGATCTGGTAATGTAAAATGAGGCAAATTTAATACATTGTGTCAAAGCAAAAGATCCTCTGAGAAACAGTGGCCATAGCATGGTAAAACTTCATTCAAAATGGGTAAACTTGGGTCAGAAACAACTGTGCTAAACCTAAATAAGTGTGATTATAAAGGTGTGAGGCAGAGGGTGGCATGGTGCAACAGTATTTTAGCACTGCTGCCTCACAGTGCCAGGGATCTGGGTTTCTATTCTAGCCTTGAGTGACTGCATGTGTGGTGTTTCTACATTCTCTCAGTGTTTATGTGAGTTTCCGCCGGATGCTCCAGTTTCCTCTCACAGTGAAAAAAATCTGCGGATGAAGTGGGTTGGTTATGCTAAATTGCCTGTAGTCAAGAGTGTAGTGCTGGAAAAGGACAGCAGGTCAGGCAGCATCCAAGGAACTGGAGAATCGACATTTTGGGCATAAACCCTTCATCAGGATGCTGCCTGACCTGCTGTGCTTTTCCAGCACTCTACTCTCGACTCTGATCTCCAGCAGCTGCAGTCCTCACTTTCTCCTAAATTGCCCATAGTGTCCAGCAATGTGCAAGCCATGGGAAATGTGGAGTTGTGGAGATAGATTGGGGGGAGGTGTAATCTAGGTTAGATGCTCTTCAAAGGTCAGTGCAGACTCAATGGGCTAAATGGGCTTTTCCTGCACTGTAGGGATTCCTACTGGCTGGAATGGACTGGCAAACCAGTTTAGCAGCAAAGGTTATTGTGGAACAATAGCAGCTATTTAGCGCAATAGTTCATGCTCACTGCAAAGACACATTCCAGGAAAAAAAGAAAGATACTATAAAGGGGTTAAGCCAACCATAGTTAACCAGGGAAGTTAAAAAGAGCATCAACTTGAAAGAAGAAAAGACATGTAGTGAGGCAAAGATTAGTAACAAGCCAGGGCACTGGGAAAGTTTTAAAAATTATCAAAAGATGACCAAAAATAATAAAGAGGAAATACATTTTAAGGATAAATTATTAATATTATCAAGACTGACAGCAAGAACTTCTCTAAAGATATAAAATGGAAAAGAAAAGTCAAAGTGACATAGGCCCTTTAGATAGTGAGGCTGGGGAAACAATGGGGAAAACAGGAAATGGCAGAAGGTTGAATAAATACTTTTCATCAGTCTTCACAGTAGAAGACAGAACTAGCATACCAAAATGGGGCAAATCGAGGAGGAGAAACAGATCAAAAGCTATCACAAGAAAAAAAGTACTAGGGAAACTAATGGGGCTAAAGATCCTTAAATTCCCTGGAGCTGATGTGATACATCCTAGGATATTACGTGAAGCAGTTATAGAGGTCATGGATACACTGGTAGTAATCTTCCAAGAATCCTTAGATTCCGGAAAGGTCTCGGGCAACTGTCTGTGTGGAGTTTGCACATCCTCCATGTGTCTGTGTAAGTTTCCTCCGGGTGCTCTGGTTTCCACCCACAGTCCAAAGATGTGCAGGTTAGGTGAATTGGCCATGCTAAATTGCCCATAGTGTTAGGTGTAGGGGAATGGGTCTGGGTGGGTTGCTCTTCAGAGGCTGGTGTGGACTTGTTGGGCCAAAGGGCCTGTTTCCACACTGTAAGTAATCTAATCTAAGGCTAGAAAACTGCCAATGTAACACTTTTATTTGAAAAAGGAAGGATACAAAAAAACAGGTAACCAAAGGCCAGTTGCTTTAAAATTTGATATTGAAAAAATGTTAAACTCTATAAAAGATATAATAGCAAAGAATTTCAAAATACTTAATATGATCAAGGACAGTCAGCATGGCCTCATGAGGGAACAAAACATCTAACAAATTTATCAGAATTTTCTTCAAGGAATAACAAACAGATTGCTAAAGAGGAAACAGTGGATGTGATATAATTGGATTTTCTGAATGTATTTGATAAAGTATCACATATTAAGCCACCTAATAAGAGCCCATGGTGTTGGAGTTAATATATTAGGAGGAGAGAGGATTAGCTAACTAATAGAAGGCAAAAAGTTGAGATAAGGCCTGAGTTTTCAGGATGGCAATCTGCAACTAGTGGGGTGCCACAGTGATTAGTTCTTCACAAGGACGATTCTTTATAATTTATACCAATGTCTTGGATGATGAAAGCAAATGCACCAGAGCCAGGTGGTCAGGCAAGTGGTGAGAGTTAGAACATAGAACATAGAACAATACAGCACAGAACAGGCCCTTCGGCCCACGATGTTGTGCCGAACATTTGTCCTAGCTTAAGCACCTATCCATGTACCTATCCAATTGCTGCTTAAAGGTCACCAAAGATGCTGACTCTGCCACTCCCACAGGCAGTGCATTCCATGCCCCCACCACTCTCTGGGTAAAGAACCTACCCCTGACCTCCCCCCTATACCTTCCACCGTTCACCTTAAATTTATGTCCCCTTGTAACACTCTGTTGTACCCGGGGAAAAAGTCTCTGACTGTCTACTCTATCTATTCCCCTGATCATCTTATAAACCTCTATCAAGTCACCCCTCATCCTTCACC
>NC_057719.1:28511964-28528978 GCF_004010195.1 Chiloscyllium plagiosum
TGGCTCCTGACTTTCCGCATAAGCCTACCATGGGAAACCTTGT
Organism: Chiloscyllium plagiosum; assembly: GCF_004010195.1. Taxonomy (NCBI): domain Eukaryota; kingdom Metazoa; phylum Chordata; class Chondrichthyes; order Orectolobiformes; family Hemiscylliidae; genus Chiloscyllium; species Chiloscyllium plagiosum. Next base: position 28,512,008 of record NC_057719.1, read on the forward strand.
CAAATGCCTTACTAAAATCCATGTACACTACATCCACTGCTCTACCCTCATCTACATGCTTGGTCACCTCCTCGAAGAATTCAATAAGACTTGTAAGGCAAGACTTACCCTTCACAAATCCGTGCTGGCTGTCCCTAATCAAGCAGTGTCTTTCCAGATACTCATAAATCCTATCCCTCAGTACCCTTTCCATTACTTTGCCTACCACAGAAGTAAGACTAACAGGCCTGTAATTCCCGGGGTTATCCCTATTCCCTTTTTTGAACAGGGGCACAACATTCGCTACTCTCCAGTCCCCTGGTACCACTCCCTTTGCCAGTGAAGACGAGAAGATCATTGCCAACGGTACTGCAATTTCCTCTCTTGCTTCCCACATAATCCTAGGATATATCCCGTCAGGCCCGGGGGACTTTCCTCAAGTTGTTCAAAATGTCCAACACATCTTCCTTCCTAACAGGTATCTCTTCTAGCTTACCAGTCCATTTCACACTCTCCTCTTCTACAATACGGTCCCTCTCGTTCGTAAATACTGAAGAGAAGTACTTGTTCAAGACCTCTCCTATCTCTTCCGACTCAATACAGAGTCTCCCACTACTGTCCTTGATCGGACCTACCCTCGTTCTCGTCATTCTCAGGTTTCTCACATACGCATAAAATGCCTTGGGGTTATCCTTGATCCTATCCGCCAACGATTTTTCATGCCCTCTCTTAGCTCTCCTAATCCCTTTCTTCAGGTCCCTTCTGGCTATCCTGTATCCCTCCACTGCTCTGTCTGAATCCTGTTTCCTCAACCTTATGTTAGCCTCCTTCTTCCTCTTTACCAGACATTCAACCTCTCTCGTCAACCAAGGCTCCCTCACACGACCATTTCTTTCCTGCCTGATAGGTACATACATATCATGGACACGTCGTATCTGCTCTTTGAAAAAGTTCCACATTTCCTCCACATCCTTCCCTGACAGCCTATGCTCCCCACGTATGCTCCTCAAATCCTGCCTTACAGCATCGTAATTTCCCTTCCCCCAATTATAAAATCTACCTTGTTGTGCGCACCTATCTCTCTCCATAACCCAGGTGAAAGTCACAGAATTGTGGTCACCATCACCAAAATGTTCACCCACTAACAAGCCCACCACTTGTCCCGGTTCATTACCGAGTACCAAATCCAATATGGCCTCCCCTCTGGTCGGACAATCTACATACTGTGTTAGAAAAGCTTCCTGGACACACTGCACAAACACCGCCCCATTCAATCTATTTGATCTAAAGAGCTTCCAATCAATATTTGGGAAGTTGAAATCGCTCATGACTACTACCCTGTGGCTTCTGCACCTTTCCAAAATCTGTTTCCCAATCTGTTTCTCCATATCTCTGCTGCTATTGGGGGGCCTATAGTAAACACCCAACAAGGTGACTGCTCCTTTCCTATTTCTGACTTCAGCCCATTCTACCTCCAAAGGCAGATCTCCCTTGAAATGCCTTTCTGCAGCCATTATACCATTTCTAATTAGCAACGCCACACCCCATCCTTTTTTACCACCCTCCCTAATCTTACTGAAACATCTGTAACCAGGAACCTCCAACAACCATTCCTGTCCCTCTTCTATCAACGTTTCCGTGATGGCCACAATATCGTAGTCCCAAGTACCGATCCACGCCTCAAGTTCACCCACCTTATTTCTGATACTCCTTGCGTTGAAGTATACACACTTGAACCCATCTCTGTGTCTGCAAGTATTCCCTGTCAGTGCTAACTTTTCCATAGCCTCCCTACATTCTTGGACATCCTGAAAAACAGCTAACCTACTTGCTGGACTACAAGTCCGGATTCCATCCCCCTGCCAAATTAGTTTAACCCCCCCCCCGAAGAGTGCTAGCAAACCTACCTCCCAGGATATTTTTTAGATTAGATTAGATTAGATTACTTACAGTGTGGAAACAGGCACTTTGGCCCAATAAGTCCACACCGACCCGCCGAAGCGCACCCACCCAGACCCATTCCCCTACATTTACCCCTGCACCTAACACTACAGGCAATTTAGCGTGGCCAATTCTCCTGACCTGCACATTTTTGGAGCGTGGGAGGAAACCGGAGCACCCGGAGGAAACCCACGCAGACACGGGGAGAATGTGCAAACTGCACACAGTCGGTCGCCTGAGGCGGGAATTGAACCCGGGTCTCTGGCGCTGTGAGGCAGCAGTGCTAACCACTGTGCCACCGTGCCGCCCACTAATTAGCAACGCCACACCCCCTCCTTTTTTACCACCCTCCCTAATCTGGTTCAGGTGCAACCCGTCCTGCTTGTACAGGTCCCACCTTCCCCAGAATGCAGTCCAATTGTCCAAATACCTGAAACCCTCCTTCCTACACCATCCTTGCAGCCACGTGTTCAACTGCACGCTCTCCCTAATTCTTTCCTCACTGTCACGTGGCACCAGCAACAACCCAGAGATGACGACTCTGTCCGTCCTAGCTTTTAGCTTCCAGCCTAACTCCCTGAGCTCCTGAATGACCTCCCCACTCCTCTTCCTACCAATGTGCACCACGACTTCTGGCTGCACACCCTCCCCCTTAAGGATTCTGAAGACACGGTCCGAGACGTCTCAGACCCTGGCACCTGGGAGGCAACAAACCAACCGAGAGTCTCGCCCATGTCCACAGAACCGTCTGTCCCTCTAACTATAGAGTCTCCTATAACTAGCGCTCTCCTCCTCTCCCCCTTTATAGAGTCTCCTATAACTAGCGCTCTCCTCCTCTCCCCCTTTCCCTTCTGAGCCTCAGAGCCGGAGCTCGTGCCAGAGACCCGGTCACTGTAGCTTACCCCTGGTAGGCCGTCCCCCCCCAAACGTATCCAAAGCGGTATACTTATTGTTGAGGGGAACGACCACAGGGGATCCCTGCACTGCCTGCTTCCTCCCCTTCCCACCTCTAACTGTTAACCCAGCTACCTCTGTTCTCTGGCGTAACTATGTCCCTGTAGCTTCTATCTATCACCCTCTCAGCCTCTCGAATAATTCTCAGTTCATCCAACTCCAGAGTCTGCAGATATGTAGACTGGTTAAGCAAGTGGGCAAAAAAGTTGGCAGATGGAATATAATATGGGAAAATGTGAGGTTATGAACTTTGGCAGGAAGAACAGAAGAGCTGACTATTATTTAAATGGAGAAAGACTGCAGAAAACTACAGAGTAGAGGGATTTGGGCATCCTCGTCCACGAATTGCAAAAAGCTAGCATCCAAGTTAAGCGGGTAATAGCAAAAAGAAATGTTGACATTTATTTCAAAGAGAATGCAGTATATAACTTGGGAGGTTTTGCAAAAACTATACAAGGCACTAAGAATAGTATGAGGAGAAAGTGAGGTCTGCAGATGCTGGAGATCAGAGCTGGAAATGTGTTGCTGGAAAAGCGCAGCAGGTCAGGCAGCATCCAGGGAACAGGAGAATCGACGTTTCGGGCATAAGCCCTTCCTGAAGAAGGGCTTATGCCCGAAACGTCGATTCTCCTGTTACCTGGATGCTGCCTGACCTGCTGCGCTTTTCCAGCAACACATTTCCAACTAAGAATAGTATGAACAATTTTGGGGCTCTTATCGAAGGAAAGATATACTGGCATTGGAGGCAGTCCAGAGAAGGTTCACTAGCGTGATATCTGGTATGGAAGGGCTGTCTTACAAGGAGAGGTTGACTAGGTTGGACTTGTCCTCCTTGAATTTCGAAGTATGAGTAGTGGCCTTCTTGAAACATACTTAGGGGACCTGACAGGACACATGCAGCAAACTTCTTTCCCCTCTTTAAGATTCTAGGACTAGAGGACAGAATCTCAGAGTAAGAGGTTGCACATTTAAGACAGAGATGAAAAGTAATTTCTTCCCTGAGAGGTTAATTAGTCTGTGGAATTCTTTATTGCAGAGGGTTGTTGAGGTTGGATCAAGTGTGTTCAAGGCTGAGATAGGCAGATTTTTGACTCATAAGGAAATCAAGGATTATTGAAGAAAGCCATGGAAGTGGAGATCAGGGTTATCAGAAAAGCCATGATCCCATTGGCTGGTAGAGCAGACTCGATGGGCTGAATGACCTACTTCTGCTTCTACATCTTCTGGTTTTATTGCACAACTGTTGACTCCAATTAATTGGATCAATGTTATTACTTACACGGCAGGAAATACAGAAAACATTGTTGGTGACAATTTTTCTCCTCTCCCATGTGGTTCAGAATTATAGAAATAAGTGCAAATGCAAGCATGCTGGGCTGATTCTCTGTAATCCCCTTACCCAAACAAAAACACTGGGAAATAAATGCCTTCTTGGTTGAGTTAGTAGCATTTCACTGGATTTGGCTCTACTATCAAAACTGTACTTTTATACACAGGAGAAGACTCAAACAAGTCTGTCTCTTTTACAGCAGGCAATGCCACTTTCACATGATTTTCCTGTTGTGGTGATTGTAATGAGGTCAGCCAGCTGGGCCTCATAGAATATGAGTTCCCTGATTGGGGCTGTTAATCTGGTCCAATCACAGACTCCTGGCTGACAGATATAAATAGGAGTGTTAGATTCGTACACCTTGAGTCTCTCACTGTGTCTCTCACCTGCACACACACACATGGGTGCTGGAAAAAAATAAATAAACAGGAGTGTTGCTCCTGGGCCTGTCCAAACTGGCCATAAACAGGTCCAGGCAGCGGGCTGTGGAGGGGGTCGTTAGGGCCGACTGCCTGCCCCTCTTCCGCGGTTATGTTAGGGCCCGGGTGTCCTTGGAGAAGGAGCACGCGGCTTCCACCAACACCCTGGAGTTGTTCAGGGAGAGGTGGGTGCCGCAGGGAGTGGAGTGCATTATTTCCCCCTCCAACTCTATTTTGATTTAACCTCTGCCCTCTCCTTCACTGTTTGATCACACAGCATTGCCCTTTGATGTGAAGGGCACTGCTTGTCACTGGCCACTCAGGTGTTTCCTTTCTTCCTGGTGGTGGAAATTTGAATAAAGTTTTGTGCACCTTGTGTCTTTCACTGTGTCTCACACCTGCACACACACACCATGGGTGTTGGGGAAAAGAATAAGCACTACCGCAGTAAAAAAATAAAAAAAACAGGAGTGTTCCAACGCTATTTTGATTTAATCCCTGCCTCCCCTTCACTGTTTGATCATGCAGCATTGCCCTTTGATGTGAGGGGCACTGCTTGTCACTGGCCACTTGGGGTGTTCTCTTTTTTACCTGGTGGTGGAAATTAAATAAAGATTTGTACAGTTTGTGTCTTTCACTGTGTGTCACACTGCACACACACAACATGGGTGCTGGGGAAAAAATAAGAACTACCGCAGTTAGATATCCTAACCTAATAGAGTCCCATTTACCAGCACTTGGCCCATATCCCTCTAAACTCTTCCAATTCATACACCCATCCAGATATCTTTTAAATATTGTAATCGTGCCAGCCTCCAAACCTTCCCGTGGCAGTTCATTCCATACACGCACCACCCTTTGCATGAAAACGCTGCTCCTTAGTTCTCTTTTAAATTTTTCCCCTCTCATACTAAGGCCATGCCTTCCAGTTTTGGATTGCCCCAACCCAGGGAAAAGACCTTGTCTATTTAATCTATCCATGCCCCTCATGATTTTATAAATCTGTATAAAGTCACCCCTCATTCTCCAATTATCCAGGGAAAACAGCCTCAGTCTATTCAGTTTCTTCTTATAGCTCAAACCCTCCAAAGCAGGCAACATCCTTGTAAATCGTTTCTGAACTCTTTCAGGTTTCACAACATCCTTCCAATTGGAGGGAGACCAGAATTGCACACAATATTCCAATAGTGGCCTATCCAAAGTCCTGTACAGTTGCAACATGACCTCCCAACTCTTATATTCAGTGCTCTGACCAATAAAGGAAAGCATACTAAATACCTTCTTCACTATTCTATCTACCTGCAATCCAAGGTCTCTCTGTTCAGCAACATTCCCCAGAACCTTACCATTAAGTAGATGAGTCCTGTCCTGACTTGCCTTTCAAAAATGCAGCACATCACATTTATCTAAATTAAACTCCATCTGCCAGTCCACAGCCCATTGGCGATTCTGATCAAGATCCCATTTTACTCTGAGATAACCTTCTTTGCAGTCCACTACACCTCCAACTTTGGTGTTATCTGCAAACTTACTAACTATACCTCCTATGTTCACATTCAAATAATTTATATAAATGACGAAAAGCAGTGGATCCAGCACCAATCCTTGCGGCACATGACTGGTCACAGACCTCCAGTCTGAAGAGTAACCCTCCACCACCACCCTCTGTCTTCTACCTTCGAGCCAGTTCTGTATCCAAATAGCTAATTCTCCCTGTCATTCCATGTGATCTAACCTTGTTAGCCAGTCTACCATGAGGAGCTTTATCAAACGCCTTATTGAAGTCCATATTGATCACATCTATTGCTCTGCCCTCATGAATCCTCTTTGTTACTTCTTCAAAACACTCAATCAAGTTAGTGAGATATGAGTTCCCATGCACAAACCCATGTTAACCATCCCTAATTAGTCCTTGCCTTTCCAAATACATATAAATCCTGTCCCTCAGGATTCCCTCCAACATTTGTCACCACCAATGTCAGGCTCACTAGTCTACAGTTCCCTGGCTTTTCCTTACCACCTTTCTTAAACAGTGGCACCACGTTAGCCAACCTCCAGTCATCCGGTACCTCACCTGTGACTACTGATGAGATTAGATTACTTACAGTGTGGAATTAGGCCCTTTGGCCCAACAAGTCCACACCGACCTTCAGAAGAGCAACCCATCCAGACCCATTCCCCTACATTTACCCCTTCACCTAACACTACGGACAATTTAGCATGGCCAATTCACCTAACCTGCACATTTTTGGACTGTGGAAGGAAACCGGTGCACCCAGAGTAAACCCACGCAGACACTGGGAGAATGTGCAAACTCCACACAGTCACCTGAGGCGGGAATTGAACCCGGGTCTCTGGTGCTGTGAGGCAGCAGTGCTAACCACTGTGCCACTGTGCCGCCCACTGATCCTCCTCGGTAAGAGACCCAGCAATAACTTCCTAGCTTCCCATAGAGTTTGAGTGTACACATGATCAGGTCCTGGGGATTTATCTACTTTTATGCGTTTTAAGACATCCAGCACCTCCTCCTCTCTAATTTGGAAATTTTTCATGATGTCACCATCGATATCCCCACACTCTATGTCTTCACGTCCTTCTCCACAGTAAACATTGATGCAAAATACTCGTTTAATATCTCCCCCATCTCCTGTGGTTCCTCACATAGGCTGCCTTGTTGATCTTTGAGGGGCCCTGTTTTCTCCCTAGTTACCCTTTTGTCCTTACTTTATTTGTAGAATCCCTTTGGATTCTCCTTAATCCTATTTGCCAAAGCTACCGCATGTCCCCTTTTTGCCCTCTTGATTTCCCTCTTATGTATACTCCTACTGCCTTTATACTTTTCGAAGGATTAAAACTGTACTTCTAAACAACTTCTAAAACAACATTTTCCAAACTGACAACCCTGCCTTTGTGCAACCAAAACAGTTTCTGAAGCTAATACCCCAAAATGTTTTTCTCTCTCCACATTTTCAAAATAAGTTTCCTAATTAGTGTCCACACCATATCCTATTTGCCACATTCCAATGCATACAGAAACCAATTTAAATTCCCATCATTTCAAACCAATTTGAATAAATTCATGCTGGACTTCACATTATGTCAATATTGTGTTCTTAACTTGCACAACCGTAAGAAAGATAATTTATTTATTAAATTGATCAAATGAGATTTCCATCCTCAAAACACTTGTGGAATCTTTAGCAACCTCATCAAACAATTTTTTAATATGGAAGATGGAACTGAAACAACTGACCAAAATAATTATGAATTTGGAAATCAGTTATTCACAAGAAGATTCAAAGTTCCAAAACAATGCAACAGCATATAAAATAGTAATTGCTGCTCCTGGAATTGAAAGAAATCACCTCTAACACCTAAAATACCTCAAAAAAGGAGTAGCTGTTACAGCCACAATTTTTTCCCGTTCTCCATCATTCTTTCTTGATTATATGTTTTATTGAGATATGTCTCCTGATTAAACTTAAAATATAAGCCATAAGTATTAATTTAACCTGGAGCAATGTTTTGTTGAGGAATAAGACAGTGCTATTTTCTGGGTCTGTAGACTGAAAGAAGCAAAAATGGCTTTTAGTAGAGTGATATGCTCTTCTTGTCGGATATGGGACATTTGGGAGAGTTTACAAGTTACTGACGATGATATCTGCAATAAATGCCGCTGGTTGCAAATCCTATCAGATCGAATGGATTGGTTGGAGAGACAGTTAGAGACAATAAGGAATTTACAAGAGCAATGGTATGTGATGGATGGCAGTTATAGGAAGGGGGAAAAGTCACACATAGAGTCACATACTGGCAGGGAGATTTGCTAAAGCTGTTTGGGAGTATTTAAACTAGTAAGGTGGCGGTGTGTGACCCAGGGAAGTAGTGAGGAAAGACACCGGTGCAGTTGAGAACAAAGGCAAGTCGAACAGTCAGGGCAAGCAGGGACAAAGCAGAGAACAAGGTAGGACTGATAAATTAAACTGCATTTATTTCAATGCAAGAGGCCTAACAGGGAATGCAAATGAACGCAGGGCATGGTTAGAAACATGGGACTGGGCTATCATAGCAATTACAGAAACATGGCTCAAGGATAGACAGAACTGGCAGCGTAATATTCCACGATACAAATGTTACAGGAAGGACAGAAAGGGAGGCAAGAGAGGAGGGGGAGTGGTGTTTTTGATAAGGGATAGCATTGATGAGGGAGGATATTCCTGGAAAAACATCCAGGGAAGTTATTTGGGTGGAACTGAGAAATAAGAAAGGGATGATCACCTTATTAGGATTGTATTATAGATCCCCTAATAGTCAGAGGGAAATTGAGAAACTAATTTGTAAGGCGATCTCCGTTTTCTGTAAGAATAATACGGTGGTTATGGTAGGGGATTTTAACTTTTCAAACATAGACTGGGACTGCCATAGTGTTAAGGGTTTAGATGGAGAGAAACTTGTTAAGTGTGTACAAGACAATTTTCTGATTCAGTATGTGGATGTACCTACTCGAGAAGGTGCAAAACCTGACCTACTCTTGGGAAATAAGGCAGGGCAGTGTGACTGAGGTGTCAGTGGGGGAGCACTTTGAGGCCAGAGACCATAATTCTATTTGTTTTAAAAGAGTGATGGAAAAGAATAGACCAGATCTAAAAGTTGAAGCTCTAAATTGAAGAAAGGCCAACTTTGACGGTATTAGGCAAGAACTTTCAAAAGTTGATTGGGACAGATTTTTGCAGGTAAATGGACGGCTGGAAAATGGGAAGCCTTCAGATATAAGATAGCAAGAATCCAGAGACAGTATATTCCTGTTAGGGTGAAAGGAAAGGCTGGTAGGTATAGGGAATGCTGGATGACTACAGACATTGAGGATTTGGTTTAAGAAAAAGAAGGAAGTATATGTAAGTTTTTTTTAGATTAGATTAGATTACAGTGTGGAAACAGGCCCTTCGGCCCAACAAGTCCACACTGACCCGCCGAAGCGCAACCCACCCATACCCCTACATTTACCCCTTACCTAACACTACGGGCAATTTAGCATGGCCAATTCACCTGACCTGCACATCTTTGGACTGTGGGAGGAAACCAGAGCACCCGGAGGAAACCCACGCAGACACGGGGAGAATGTGCAACAGTCAGTCGCCTGAGGTGGGAATTGAACCCGGGTCTCAGGCGCTGTGAGGCAGCAGTGCTAACCACTGTGCCACCGTGCCGCCCACTCCCTATAGATCGAGTGAATCCTTAGAAGAGTATAAAGGCAGTAGGAGTATACTTAAGAGGGAAATCAGGAGGGCAAAAAGGGGACATGAGATAGCTTTGGCAAACAGAATTAAGGAGAATCCAAAGGGCTTTTACAAATACATTAAGGACAAAAGCGTAACTAGGGAGAGAATAGGGCCCCTCAAAGGTCAGCAAGGCTGCCTTTGTGTGAGGCGGCAGGAGACAGGGGAGATATTAAACAAGTACTTTTCATCAGTATTTACTGTGGAAAAGGGAGATACAGAATGTAGGCAAATAGATGGTAACATCTTGAAAAATGTCCAAATTACACAGGAGGAAGTGCTGGATGTCTTGAAATGCATAAGAGTAGATAAATACCCAGGACCTAATCAGGTGTACTCTCGAACTCAGTGGGAAGCTAGGGAAGTGATTGCTGTGCCCCTTGCTGAGATATTTGTATCATCAATAGTCACAGGTGAGGTGCTGGAAGACTGGAGGTTGGCTAACGTGGTGCCACTGTTTAAGAAGGGTGGTAAGGACAAGCCAGGGAACTATAGACCAGTGAGTCTGACATCGGTGGTGGGCAATTTGTTGGAGAGAATCCTGAGGGACAGGATGTACATGTATTTGGAAAGGCAAGGACTGATTAGGGATAGTCAACATGGCTTTGTGGTTGGGAAATCATGTCTCACAACCTTGAGTTTTTTGAAGATGTAACAAAGAGGATTGATGAGGGCAGAACAATAGATGTGATCTATGTGGACTTCATTAAGGCGTTAGACAAGGTTCCACGTGGGAGACTGGTTAGCAAGGTTAGATCTCATGGAATACAGGGAGAACTAGACATTAGGATACAGAACTGGCTCAAAGGTAGAAGACAGAGGGTGATGGTGGAGGGTTGTTTTTCAGACTGGAGGCCTGTGACCAGTGGAGTGCCACAAGGATTGGTGCTGGGTCCACTACTTTCTTTCATTTATATAAACGATTTGGAGGTGAGCTTAAGAGGTTTAGTTAAGTTTGCTGATGACACCAATATTGGAGGTATAGTGGACAGCAAAGAAGGTTACCTCAGATTACAACAGGATCTTGATCAGATGGGCCAATGGGCTGAGAAGTGGCAGATGGAGTTTAATTCAGATAAATGTGAGGTGCTGCATTTTGGGAAAGCAAATCTTAGCAGGACTTATACACTTAACGGTCAGGTCCGAGGGAGTGTTGCTGAACAAAAAGACCTTGGAGTTCAGGTTCATAGCTCCTTGAAAGTGGAGTCACAGGTAGATAGGATAGTGACGAAAGTGATTGGTATGCTTTCCTTTATTGGTCAGAGTATTGAGTACAGAAGTTGGGAGGTCATGTTGCAGATTGGTTAGGCCACTGTTGGAATATTGCTCACAATTCTGGTCTCCTTCCTATCAGAAAGATATGTGAAATTTGACAGGGTTCAGAAAAGATTTACAAGGTAGTTGCCAGAGTTGGAGAATTTGAGCTATAGGGAATACACTGGGGCTGTTTTCCCTGGAGTGTTGGAGACTGAGGGGTGACCTTATAGAGGTTTACAAAATCATGAGAGGCATGGATAGGATAAATAGACAAAGTCTTTTCCCTGGGGTGGGCGGGTCCAGAACTAAAGGACATAGATTTATGGTGAGAGGTGTAAGATATAAGAGACCTAAGGGGCATCCTTTTCACGCAGAGGGTGGTGTGCGGAATGCGCACCAGAGGAAGTGGTGGAGGTTGGTACGATTGCAACATTTAAAAGGCATTTGGATGGGTATATGAATAGGAAGGGTTGGAGGGATATGGGCCGGGTTCTGCCAGGTGAGATTAGATTGGGTTGGGATATCTGGTCAACATGGACGGGTTGGACTGAATGTTCGGTTTCCGTGCTCTGCATCTCTATGAGTCTATATCATAATGTATGCATACCAAGTATGATTACATCCAAACACACATACAGATCTCTCTCTTGGGCAGATGATGAACACCTTTGATGACTTTCTTCCCTTCACAAAGCTTTGGGCCATGAAGTGACTAAACAGTCCAATGCTGGATCTGCACAATCTGCCACAGGTTGGGAAATGGTGTTTGAACAGGGTGGGTGTTTTGTCTCATACACAAGCACACAGAGGCAAACAAAATACAAATAATTCAAACTAAATGGGGCTTGAAATCATTGAAACTAAAAGTAAGCAAATATGCTTGGCTTTTGGAAAGTTTGATATTAATTGGACATCCTCAATTGGAAGCAATTCAGTCTCAGTCTGTCCTAATGTCCGCCTTCACTGTCCATAAGGATGAACTTTAATTTGCCCATGTGCTGCCTAAACTGGGATTATAAACTGTTGACAATAAAAACAGCAGACTCACTCTCTGCTACATCAGAAATCAATTCCCTCTTCAAATATTTTGACTTATAAGATGTAAAGGATAGCAAAGAGCTGAGTTCCAAACTCAACTAATATTTTCTGAAGAGAAGAATGTCTAATTGCAAATTTCGGTCGAGTTAAACCAGTGTTGAAAGTGGGGGCGGAGTTGAGCATATGTGGCCTTTCTGTTATGTGCCACATTATGTTAAAAGGATCAATCTGAGATTCTCTAGAGGTGCCAACATGTCAGAATTGTTATTTGCCAGCAGAGACAGCGCATGAAAAGTAGTTCAGTATATTTTCTAACTGAATTCCACAGATCATTTTCCACTTCCAAAATGCAATGATACATTATTCTATGCTGCTTTTTATAATACTGTGGCAAGGCTAATTTCTGTAACAAGCTGACCTCTTGGTTTCACCACAAGCTCCTTGGGATATTTTGCAATGTTAAAGGTGCTATACAAAGTACAAACTGTTGCTGTCACAAAGCAACAGCTGTGTTGCATTTTTGGATTTATTCGAACCCATAACTTCATGTGTTTAACAATTCCAAAAGCAATTTTGACATCAAATGTGAATGTCTTCCAACGTGTTATTCTAGTTAAAATGTTCCATGAAACAGCTTACAGTTTTAATCATATTTATACAAAATCTCATTTAATAATGCAACCTCTATCACAGCAATTTTCATTTTTTTCATAGGTGGGTGGTGGGTGATCCTCTGCAAATATTCACAGACGGTGCTGGGGCCTCCTGCAAATATTGGCATACTCCTGGGAACTCCTGCAAACACTGGCGTACTTCTATGGAGCTCTGTCCAAACTTCGAAAGATGTTGTCAGCTAGCCAAAGAAAATTAGTGCCATCAGCTGCTCTCAAACCAGCAGAAATAATGTTTTAGTCAATTAGAAGTACAGAAAAATTAAAACATTTTACAAAAGGAAAAGAATCTGATAACTTTGCAATTCTCCAGAATTTACTTATAAACTTCCTAAGATCTACAAAAACCTTGTTTCACTTTTGACACTATAGTCAAACACACCTCCTTTCACCTGATGTGGTATTATTATATTGTTTTTTATAATGTTAAAAAATTGGGATATTGTGATGTTGAACAAACTAACAGACATTTATTACAACTAAACATTATATATGAACGTCACATTCCATGCCTGGGCTAACACTAAGCTAATAGTTTAATAAAACAGCATGCTTCCATTGCAGTGTCAGGCTTCAAATAACCCAAGGTAAGATGGAGTAAGAGATCTTTATGCACTCAGGTTACATGCTATTATGTACTGATAATATCGTGAGAATGTCTCTTAAAGATGAATTAAAGTACTGGCCGTGAGACCAAACTCAACAAGTAGTATTTGTTCATTACGTAAATCTTTATAAAGCTGCAGTCAGAGTTCAAGGATATAAGTTGATCCAACAAACTTGGTATTAATTTAATCTTATAAAGTGTCTATAGAAAAGTTTATCTTATCATAATTGTAAATGGATCTGAACTGGATAATAAACCTGACAACTAAATAAGCAAATTAGAGAGGCTATTCCACAGGCTCTCTGTGTATGTTCAGAACACAACATATGTTCTCCATTTGACACTCGTGTTTTGATGTTAGGTTAGAACAGGGATTTTTTAAATGGAGTTCATAACTCTGATAATGAACATCAGATGAAGGGCCTTCGCCCGAAATGTCGATTTCACTGCTCCTTGGATGCTGCCTGAACTGCTGTGCTCTTCCAGCACCACTAATCCAGAATCTGGTTTCCAGCATCTGCAGTCATTGTTTTTACCTACCTAATAAACATCCACAGTACAATTTCACCTCGAGCCAGCTTTCTACATGCATCCGTATCACTATAACCAACTCTATGTTTAACATCAGCTGGATTTCAATACTGGAAGTGAAGGAACAAAATACTTTGCATGTATCATTCAAGAGGTAGCCAGTGAATGATAAAGCGATGAATTATTAATGGGTTTGCATTCACATATCATTGAGATGATCTAAAACCAGACTGGGAGTGTAGTAAACACATAAGCAATTTTGTTAGAGCATTGCTCATGGTCAGTAATTGACTTTATTGAGAGTAAGGTTGTATAAACTGGTATGATCATGGATTTAGTTGCAATGGGGCAGCCATGCGTATAATATTAGTGTAATGGGGGGGTCTCTTAGAAAGAAGTACTTTTTGGGAGAGTCAAAGAGCGTGAGAGATCTGAGAGGGACTGGGTCTGTGGAATGGGAATAGCTTTGAGTTGGCATTCTGGAAACACTGAGACAGGTCCTGAAATTTGTGTTCACTGGAAGAGGCAAAGGGGTGGAAAGTGGAAGCTGCTATATTATCATTTTAAGCAGTCTTACATAAAAATGTAGGGAGTAAATCTGAAACATGAGCAGTATGTCAAGAAAAGATAACAAACAGATACTTTGGATTCTCTGGAGGAAGATGGCTGAAAAAAAACCATTTTGCATAATAGCTTTAATGTTGTAAAATGTCCCAATGCAGTTACAGGATCATTAGCAAACAAAATTTGACACATAACTACATCAGGAAATATGTTGAAGAGGTAGGTTTTCAGAAGCCTTTTTATGAAAGGCTCAATACTCATTTAATATTATAATTTTGCTCAATATTCTTATATTTGAAATTTGTCTCAACATTTAAATAAATTTTATCTTGAACTAATTTTCCTTAAAATCGAGTTTATACGTTTCAACATTGCCATGGTAATTGGGAATCCTGATGAGGTGAATTGTATTTCAGATCAGTAAATTAATGATGAGTAATAGATACATTCATTTGATATGTAATCCCAATACTCATTCCCTTGCCTAATGTAATTGTTTCATGTATTTGTTTGCAAAATGTGAAAAGTTTATTTTTCATTGTTGAGGGTTTTACTTTTTTGATTACTGGATAGTGAAATGAGACACTGCACATGTAAAATACACTTAGAGTCATAGAGATATACAGCAGGAAAACAGACCCTTTCATCCAACTTGTCCATGCTGACCAGATATCCTAAATAAATCTAGTCCCATTTGACAGCATTTGGCCCATATCTCTCTAACTTCTTCCTATTCGTATATCCATCCAGATGTCTTTTAAATGTTGCTTCCTCTGTAAGTTCATTCCATATACACACTACCCTTGGGTCTCTTTTGAATCTTGCCCCTCTCACCAACTATGCAGTCTAGTTTTGGATTCCCCCAACCTGGGGAAAGGTCCACGGCTATTTACCCTATCCATGCCCCTCATGATTTTATAAACTTCTATAAGATCACCCCTCAGCCTCCAACGGTCCAGGGAAAAGAGCCTCAGCCTATTCAACATCTCGCTCTAGCTCAAATCCTCCTACTTGGCAACTTCCTTGTAAATCTTTTCTGAACCCTTTCAAGTTTCACAACATCCTTCCCATAACAGGGGAGACCAGATGCATGCAGTATTCCAATAGTGGCCTAACCTATACAGTTGCAACATAATCTCCCAACTCCTATACTCAATGCACTGACCAATAAAGGCCTTCTTCATTATTCTATCTACCTGCAGCTCCATTTTCAAGAAACTATGGACCTGCACTCCAAGGTCTCTTTGTTCAGCAACTCTCCCCAGGATCTTATAATTGAGTGTACAATGCTTATGCCTGAAACATCGATGCTCCTGCTCCTTGGTGCTTTGCCAGCACCACACTCTTTGATCTCCAGTATCTGCAGTCCTCACTTTCTCTTAGTGTACAAGTCCTGCCCTGATTAGCCTTTCGAAAATGCAGCACATCACATTTATCTAAATTAAACTCCATCTGGCACTCTTCAGTACATTAGCCCATCTGATCAAGGTCCCATTGTACTCTGAGGTAACCTCCTTTGCAGTCCAATACACCTCCAACTTTACTAACCATACCTCCTATGTTCACATCCAAATCATTTATATAAATAACTAAAAGCAGTGGACCCAGCACCCATCCTTGTGGCACATCACTGGTCACATTGCTCCAACCTGAAAAGCAAGCCTCCATCACTACGCTCTGTCTTCTACCTTCAAGCCAGTTTTGTATCCACATAGCTAGTTCTCCCACTGTCCAAAGATGTGCAGGTTTGGTGGATTGACTACACTGAATTGCCCACAATATCCAGGGATGCGTCAGTTAGGTTGAGTTTGGGTGGGATTCTCTTTGGAGATTTGGTGTGGACTTGTTGGGTCGAATGAAGACCCTCCCCGAAAGATCGATTCTCCTGCTCCTCGGATGCTGTCTGACCTGCTGTGCTTTTCCAGCACCCCACTCTCGACTCTGATCTCCAGCATCTGCAGTCCTCACTATCTCCTTGTTGGAAATGTGTTGCTGGAAAAGCGCAGCAGGTCAGGCAACATCCAAGGAGCAGGAAAATCGACGTTTCAGGCATGAGCCCTTCTTCAGGAATGAGGAAAGCGTGTCCAACAGGCTAAGATAAAAGGTAGGGAGGAGGAACGTTGGAAATGCGATAGGTGGAAGGAGGTCAAGGTGAGGGTGATAGGCCGGAGTGGGGATAGGGGTGGAGAGGTCAGGAAGAAGATTGCAGGTTAGGAAGACGGTGCTGAGTTCGAGGGATTTGACTGAGACAAGGTGGGGGGAGGGGTTATGAGGAAACTGGAGAAATCTGAGTTCATCCCTTGTGGTTGGAGGGTTCATAGGCGGAAGATGAGACACTCTTCCTCCAACCGTCGTGTTGCTATGGTCTGGCGATGGAGGAGTCCAAGGACCTGCATGTCCTTGG
>NC_057719.1:28529171-28692026 GCF_004010195.1 Chiloscyllium plagiosum
CCTCCTCCCTACCTTTTATCTTAGCCTGCTGGACACACTTTCCTCATTCCTGAAGAAGGGCTCATGCCCGAAACGTCGATTCTCCTGTTCCTTGGATGCTGCCTGACCTGCTGCGCTTTTCCAGCAACACATTTTCAGCTCTGATCTTCAGCATCTGCAATCCTCACTTTCTCCTATCTCCTTGTTGGGTCAAATAGCCTGTTTCCAAACTGTAGGGTTTCTTAAAAAAAATCTTTAGCTGTGCAGATATTCCAAATATCTGCCTCTTTGCTTTTCTTAATGTATTGATCACATCTTCGATTTACTGTCAATATTTTTATTTAAGAGTGCAAAATAAATGCTGTATATACCAAATACATTTTAAAATAAATAACAATGCTGCTTAGTTAAAAAAAAACTTTTAACTTTACTTGAAATCTGTGTAGACATGAAATGGAAAATCCGAACCCTTTTTATTGTGCATTCTATATCATTATGTAAAATTGATATCACAATCATTTTTTGACAGGTGCAATAAAATTGCCCTTCTCAATATTTGTCTGCATAATAACACCATCATCCTACAACATAAACTCATTTGAACTGTCATGGAGTTGACAGAAATCTTCTTAATCCCAGAACATTGCAATTTGCTGCTACATTCTTGACCTTGGAACACAAAAAACTCTTCATCCATTTGTAAACAGACACCAGTTCATTCAGGATGTGCAAGTTGATTTTGCTATAAACACAAGCGTTACGACTTCTTCAGCTATATCCATGGTATTCAAAGACATAATTACAGGCTTTGAGGAACAGAATTGGTCATTTTTCTACCAACTATCACATTATCATTTCCAAGGACAGAATTTGCCTTGAGTTTCAGTGATATTGAAACAGGCTGTAAACAAATATAGCAAAATCTGCATAACTTTCAGGCTTCGGCCAATAAGGGGCAAGTAATATTCTCACTAGTCAAGGAGATGGACATGTTGCAGTTTGGCCCTGTGTGACATCAGACCTGCACCATGAGCCAGCAGTGTATATGGCAAACACACTGCATTTTCATCAATCAAATGGCCATGTCTCAAAGTCCAGGGAAGTAATCCTCAAGCAAGTCAATGGAGTCTCATGCCTCATGCTGGAAATCAAGCCAAGCTATTCTGCCCGTTATCATGGAAGTTGAAGATGTGAAAAATTATGTAGAATTCCTTAATGTATCTGACTTTCAGACCCAGGTTGACGGAAAGCATGGACCAGGTTTCTGTACTTACCAAGATTTTCTTGTTGCAAAAAATAGATTCTAGCTACAGATTAACAATTATGATCTATTGACGTAACTCTCCTCATTAAAATTCAAAATCCCTTCTAAACCCCTCTTCTACACAGAAATGCAGACAGACACGGACAGGAAAAGAAATTAATATTATTTGGTGGAGGAAAAGCTGTTTGTACGTTCACAGAGTGTGCTGAGTCGATCCCTTATGATGATCAGAATACTGCTTCTGGGTCTTCCTTCTCCAGGTATCTTCATCTGTTTGCAAGATGCAAATGGTGACTGGTTCCCACTCAAAGGGTTTTGACTTATCGATTAAAAGTCACAGCTTACAACATTTGGAAAGGGGAAATAAACTGGCTATTTTCAGACTTTCAGATGCATTTTTTATTGCAAAGCAAAACAGCTCTTTCCCTCCACAGGTCTGATGACTATGAATAAAAGATTCATAACCACAAACTGTTTAGCTATCTGGAAGCTAATCCTACAGTTGTTGGCAGGCAGAAGACCTTTATCATCAATAACTGGTCACTAGTCCACTAATAGTCTGCAGACTAATCAGCTTGTTCTCAGCCCAAGTTCCACTTGTACACAGCCCTTGGCTCCAGCTCACCTGCAAACTAAGCTTCCACTATCCTGTTCTGAAGAAGGGTCGCTAGACCTGAAACTTTAACTGTGCTTTTTCTCCAAAATGCTGACAGACTTGCTGAGCTTTTCCAGCAAATTCTGTTTGTTGAAGTTGTTCAAGCTTCCACTTTCACCTGAACAAACAGCAGTGTAAAAAGTGTTCTCAATGAGGGCCAGGTAATTTGATTTTAAAAACTACAACAATCCTTGATTTCCAAAACAGTTCTGATCCCACTTCAATTCACAATCTAAAAATATAGAAACATAGAAAGATATGGTCTTTAGAGTCTTAGGTCAAGGAGTCCTTGAATAGTCAGCCAAAGGCTGCACCACATATCAGTCCAGGGGCTTGGACATGGTCTGTCAGCTGCTTGGGGCCAATGTTCCCTCTAGGTTGTGTGACTGTTTCGAGGATCCACAGGTATAGATTGGTGGGCAAACACTGTTTGGAGCATTGAATTCTGGTTCTGGAAGTTATTGCAGCGCTCGGATCTCACAGATCTGCACAGAACAAAAAACATTAGCGGGATGCTGCTAGGGATGGTCAGTGATTGGGAGTCTGCATCATTACAGTTTGGGGAGTGGATTACAATCAGTCCTGCAGGTTCAATACAGCCAGCCTGGGGAGTTATGGTGAATCATTCGGGGAGCTGTACACAGATCAGTCGGGGTCTGCTCACTCAGCTTTCAGGGCAGTCCACCCAAGTTATTCAGAGGGGATGGGTCATAGCTCAGTGAAAGTCAAGGGGTATATCCTGGGCCACTTCTGTGACAGACAATGTGGGGACTCAATTCTGGCGACTGGAGGCAGCATGCTGGGATGAGAGGGAAACTCATCATATGGGGGCGGGGGGGTGGGTGACAATAGTGTCTTGCTGTGTTCTTCCAGCATCCTGCTGGTCTACCTTGGAATCTAGCATATGCAGTTTTTTTTGTCTCTAACCAAAGAAGCAATAGAGCCAGCTTCATTAAATCTATCCAAGACACAGTTGGATGGGTTTTTGCACGGTAGGGGAATTAAGGGTTATGGGGATAATGCAGTATGAGGAGCTGAGACGATGGATAGATCAGCCATGATCTTAATGAATGGCGGAGCAGGCTTGATTGGCCAAATGGATTTTGAATTAGTGGTGCTGGAAGAGCACAGCAGTTCAGGCAGCATCCAAGGAGGTTTCCAGCATCTGAAGTCATTGTTTTTACCTTGTTGATTGGCCAAGTGGCCTACTCCTGCTTCTATTGCTATGAAACTCACCACTTGCCTTCCCAAGCATGTCTGCTAAGCATCTTAAAGGGAAAGCCAGAAGCATTATCAATTAATGCAGCTCCAACAACTTGACAAGAAACCTGACATAACAAGACAAATAATCCATTTGATTTACACCATGTTGACTCTGTTAAACACTCACACCATCCACCATTGTCCTGGTGTCAGGAGTCTACCAAAATCTCTTGACAGCATCTCCCAATCCTGAGACCTCCACCAGTTAGAAAGACAAAGACAGCTGGTATATGGGAGCACCTGACCGCCAAGTAACACACTATATATATTTCCATTTTATCATCTCAGAGTCAAAGCTCTACGGATGGCCTCTTAGCAGCATCGTTTGCACCTCCTCCAGGACAACTAAAGGTGGGAAATAAATGGGGTTCTTGCTTACTTAGCTGTCAATAGCAGAAAAAAATTGAGTGATGATGTCAAAGGAAATGGAGGTGGAATACAGAGTCAGCCTCGGAGCAATATCACTGCAGTTAGGAGATCTAAGGGTTAGTAAGTTATTTAGTATTTTCTCAGTATCAGCCTCAATTCACACATTATCCTATGTTGTCATGCTACTTCTTATATTAGTAACTAGCTGAATGGTACTGGCTTGTGACAATATACATTATACACTAGAAGCAAACTCCTTCTGATGTAATTCATGCTCCAGGGTCACAAGTACCTGATTCAAATGATTGTTTTTGACTAAGTCACCACTCGAATGCGATCAAAAATCAGTTTCAATAATGGTACGGGTCACCAATTCTTCTGGATGAGAGCCTGACATTGCACAGTTTGAAACACTGTTGCAGCTCAAATATGCATTTCTATCGTATGCAACAATATCACGCCATGCAGGTATACAGGCAGACACTGATGTCATTGATATGCCATTTCTACTAACCAGGAAGTTAAATAGCATTAATGTACTCCATTAATATACTAAGAAATTTATCTTGCATTATATTTCAATTAAAATAGTTTTTACGGATTTGAGTAGTATCCACTTTTCCAATGATAGTTATAAAACTCTATTAGTAGGTCTGATGCAAACACAAACTTTTTTTAAGGTTCTTGCATAAATATTTTATAGTATTCCCTTCTTATAAATTGTTAAGATTAATTTGGATATATTCCCGGTAGGGTGAAATGTTTTATAGCAGTTCTCTGCATTCCTTTTACTTACCAAGTTCACTGCTCCCAGGGGTGAATGTCTCAGTTTCAGGTTTCACATTTGGTCAAACTGTGATAGGGGGAGTTTGACTAGCGACAGCAGCTTACAATTAAACATGTTAGAGACTATCTGATCAAAACATCACATTAAACAGTGCATCAGTAGTCAACCAAACTTAACTTAAAGCTCCAGATGAATATTACTTGGGCAAATACATATGAAACATAAAAAATATAAAATTACCTTTCCTATTGTTGTAGTTTTTGTGCCTTGGACATAAACCAAACTGAGAAATTCTCTATCAGCAGCAATCACTGGGCAATGGAAATGTCTTTCATTTTACTCAGTAGCCTTTGGTGTTTTATTTTCGTTCTCATTCACAAAATCTTGAAACAAATCAAAATGTAATATGTTTCAAAACATGAGTATTAAATAATTGAACCATGTAATAGAATTGTTAATGTTTATGACTCTATTTGGTGCCCCCCACCCCCCATCTTTTTCTGTACTGGCTAGAAAGAGAATTATTTTGTTAAACAAAATTTCAATTTATCTACGGAGAGCAAATGAGAAGATGGAATTATGGTATTTACTTAATTAAAAAAAAACACAGCTACAATATGTGAATTGGATCTATCTCTTTGAATGGTTACACTTAAGGGATCTGTTTCACCAAACAAAATCCGATTGATCACTGGAGTAAATGCAAAGCAATCTATTGTTGTATTAGCTTTGTCAGTCTTAAATCTGAGTACAATCTCAAATTTGTATGGTTTCATCTCGACTGTCAAGATACATTGCAAGTTGTAATTGCAACCTCAACGTCAGCTGTCTTATTTTATAAAGCATGACTATTGTACACATCTGTAATTTAGCAAATCATAATTATTCCAATATTTGAATTTTAGGAGGATCACTTTTTTGCATCCGACTTCGATTAAGAATGCTGCATGATACATCACTGAAACGGTTAATGTGTGTCAGAGCCCATCAGTGTCATCTAGGCAGGGTTTACAAAACAATTTTTTTTTGAAAGATCTGAAGCACTGAAACTATTAATCATATTCTTTGATTTTATAGCTCCACTACAATAAAGCTAGAAGAATTCTAGAAATGGAAAGCCTCCTTTCTTACAATGAATGCTGCTGTGACCTTTAGGTTGCTGACAATAGTATTCTGACATCATGTAAAACAACCTTCAAATTTAAACCAGGTGCAGATAGTTTGCTGGCGTCTTGTGGCTGCCATTCTGTCCACAGACTTATGGACAGAAGTGCTGAGGTACCAAGTGTAATTGCATGGATATACCACACACAGCCAAAGCCTAGAGAGAGATGGCTTGAACAGCTGATGCTATTAAAATATATTTATATTCAAAACAGCTACACTTTCTCAGTTAACTGTGGTGTGCTTGCATTCTGCAGACTCTTCAACTGACCATCCTTGGAAAGGGATTTATTTAGACTTTGATTAAAAAAAAATCTTAGTCATAGCCATTTTAATTATTCTGCCATCAAAAACACTTATGCTTTTCATGTCTGGTACCATATTTGCTGTCATGAATGATACTTAAAATCATCAGCAGTGAATAAAACAATTTAAGTCAATTGCTTATCATGTGCAAACATGGGATTTTTGAAGAGGCACTATTAGACTCCCAAAACCATAAATAAATCATACTGTCATGGATTGGGGCCAAGGATTGGATTTCTTACTGTTTGTCACTAGAGATTCCCCAAATGAATCTACCGGGTTTACACTATTTGAGTTGATTTATGATCATGAAAGTCAATTAAAATGGATTAGGGAGAAATACTTGAAACAAAAAGTCAAATCCTCAACATTAGATTCCATATTTCCAGAAAGATTCATAGGAGCATGTTAAGTAGTACAGGAGAGCATCTGAAGGCTTCACAAATGAAAAGATTGCACAGATAAATATTCTTAACTAGAACATTTCAAGTGGCTGATGAAGTACTGATTTTGTTGCTTTTGCAAGATGAACCTCTGAAAGTCAAGTTCAGTGACCGCGACAAGGTATGGAAAGTGTGTAAGGTGACTGACCAATCTAATAGCTACTCCTGATTGTAGGAATAAGAATCAGTTTATGTCACATAAACATGTTGAAATGGTATCATCAAAAAGAGGATAAAGAGGAGCAGGTGGTAAGAATGGTGGAGGATAACAGAGACAAGACTGACAGCAATGTGTTGTCTCTTAGCTGCCCTCTGATCAATTAGGGATGGACAATAAATTCTAGCCTAGCCAGTGATACACACACTTTAACAAATAAAGAAAAATGGAGTGAGGTTAAAGGAGAGGTAGACAGCTATCCAAGTGAACTTCCTACAATTTGATTAGGCAACACAGAAATGCCCAGGCAGTTGAGCATTATGTTCTCATATTTAAAGGAAGGAAAATGAGAGTTCCTTAGGGTAGTGTCCTAGGTCCAAACATCTTCTGCTCATTCATCAATAACCTTCCCTCCACTATAAGGTCAGAAGTGGGGATTTTCACCGATGATTGCACAATGTTCAGCACCATTTGCGACTCCTCATATACTACAGCAGTCCATGTTTATGTGCAATAAGATCTGGACAATATCCAGGCTTGGGCTGATAAATGACAAGTAATATTTGTGCCACACAAATGCCAGGCTATGACTATCTCCAACATGAGACAATCTTACTACTGCCCCTTGACATTCAATGTTGTTACAATCACTGAATTCCCCCACTATCAACAGCCTTGGGATTACCAGTGACCAGAAGCTCAATTGGACTTGCCACATAAACACAATGGTTACAAGAGCAGGTCAGAGGCTAGGAATACTATAGCAATTAACTCACCTCCTGACTCCCCAGAACCTATTCACCATCTACAAGGCACAAGGAAGGACGGGGATGGAATACTTCACACGTGTCTGGATGGCTGCAGCTCCAACAACACTCAAGATGCTTGACAACATCCAGGACAAAGCGTTTCAGAGAACACCTCTGGGACACCCGGACCAACCAACCCAACCACCCTGTGGCTCAACATTTCAATTCCCCCTCCCACTCCACCAAGGATATGCAGGTCTTTGGACTCCTCCATCGTCAGACCACAACAAAACGATGTTTGGAGGAAGAACGCCTCATCTTCCGCCTAGGAACCCTCCAACCACAAGGGATGAACTCGGATTTCACCAGTTTCCTCATTTCCCCTCCCCCCACCCTGTCTCAGTCAAATCCATCGAATTCAGCACCGCCTTCCTAACCTGCAATCTTCTTCCCGACCTCTCCGCCCCCACCCCAGTCTGACCTATCACCCTCACCTTGACCTCTTTCCACCTATCACATTTCCGACGCCCCTCCCCCCCACCTTTTATCTTAGCCTGCTGGACAAACTTTCCTCATTCCTGAAGAAGGACTTATGCCCGAAACGTCGATTCTCCTGTTCCCTGGATGCTGCCTGACCTGCTGCGCTTTTCCAGCAACACATTTCCAACTCCCTCCACCACCAATGCTCTACAAGATGCACTGCAGAAACTGACCGAAGATCTTCAGACATCACCTTCCAAACCCATGACCACTTCCAGCTAGAAGGACAAGGGCAGCAATTACATGGGAACACCACCACCTGCATGTTATTTTTCAAGCCATTCACCATCCTGGCTTAGTTAAGCCCAGAAAAACACACTTATGTGGAAACAAAGACTCAATACTTGCTGGAAAATTATTTGATTGAACCTAGTCAAAGCAGCTACAGTTCACCATTAGAGTCAAGATTAGAGTGGTGCTGGAAAAGCACAGCAGGTCAGGCAACATCTGAGGAACTGGACAATCGACATTTTGGGCAAAAGCCCTTTCCTGATGAAGGGCTTTTGCCCAAAACATCACTTTTCCTGCTCCTCGGATGCTGCCTGACCTGCTATGCTTTTCTAGCACCACTCTAATCTTGACTCTAATCTCTAGCATTTGCAGTACCCACTTCTGCACAGTTCACCATTAGCAAATCCTAAAACTAAACAAGAAAGCAGGAGGTTTTTAGGAATGTGTGTGGATGTTACTGGGCATAATTTCAGCTCAATAGCAATAAATTTAACAATTTTGTTAAGGGAACAAGCAAAGATGGTGTAGTCAGTGGAATGCCAAGTAGCATTTGAGAAACTGGAAGCAATTTTGTAAACATATCAAGAGTGGCAATACCGCTATTTACCTAACAAATAAACCCGTATCAGAGGAAGTACTCTACTGCAGAAAAAAATACTTTGGGATTATTATTGACTCTTCAACACTTTGAAGCCTATATTCAACATTGTAAGAGAAGCATTAATCACACAGAATCATCATGGTGCATAAAGAGGCTATTGCCCATCATTCCTGCACTGACTTTATTATCTAGTGTTGATTTCCTGCCTTTTCTCCATATTCCTGCGCACCATTTCTATTAGTTGAACGTGCCTCCACTACATTGCCATACCCTAATTATCCAGTGTGAAAAAGTTCTCTTTAATCACTCTGCTTAATTTGCACATTAGATCAAGTCTATGTCCTTGTGTTCCTTTTTCTTTCATGAGCAGGGACAGCTTCTCCTTATCTACTCTAACTAGCCTGCTCATAATTTTGAAACCTCTATCAAATCTCCTCTCAGTCTTCCCTCCAAGGAAAACAGTCCCAACTTCTTCAGTCTATCATCAAAATTGAAGTTTCTAATTTCTGGAAGCATCCTAGTAAGTCACTTCTGTACTTTCTCCAATGTATAACATCTTTCCTATAATGGGATATCCACAACTATACATAGAACTCCACGAGGTCTAACAATCATCTCGTACAATTTCAACTATCTCCTTGCTCTTGTACTCTATGCCCTTATTAAATAGGCTGAGAACACTGTTTGCTTTATCACGAGCTCTCTCCATGTTTTGCCACGTTTGATGATCTGGGCACATATATATCCAGTTCCTTCTGCTCCTGCACCCCCTTTAAAATTGTAGCCTTTACTTTACATTGTTTTTCAATATTCTTCCAACCAAAGTGCATCATCTCACACTTCTCTCCATCACATCTCATCTGCCCTCTCCATCAACTCGTCAATGTTCTTTTGGAGTTCCACACTATCATCCTCACAGTTAATTATCATAAGCCATCAGCACAATGGCTCAGTGGTTAGCACTACTGACTCTCAATACCAGTGATCCAGGTTCAAGCCGACGCTTGGATGACTGTCTACATGGGTTTCCTCCCACAATTCAAAGATGTGCAGATGAGGTGGAATGGCTACGCTAAGTTGTCCAGGGATATGTAGGTTACATGGATCGGCCATGGGAGGGAGAGGGAGGAGAGAGGAGAGAGATCTGGGTGGGATACTCTCTGGAGAGTTCTGGGTGGGATACTCTCTGGAGAGTTGGTGCAGACTCGATGGCCAAATGGCCTGTACCCATACTGTAGGGATTCTATGAGTCACTTGTTGATAAGTTTAAAATTGAATACATGATTATTCTATTATTTCATCCATTCAATATTAAGATTATTCACATTACTGGAACCAATAAAGCAATTACAGGAGGAAGGATGAATCAATGCAGGCATTATGGTGTGTTATTTGTTTGTTATATAACCTTGTGAGGATATACGTGATTGAAACTGTGGAATGCATTGCTGCAGCTTAAGTCCTGTTTGTACTGCTGCTTTCTTCAAGTACTGGGTGGAGGGCTGTTTGTACATGACCTGACAGCAGAATTTTTGAAGAGTGTGAAATGGCTAGCAATAGGTAGCTGATTGTGCAGAAGTGACTAGTCATAAATGCCAAACCAAAGATCATCATCTTGGTGAGAACTTTGATGATTGGTTCCTCAGTAGCTAGATAGTTGTGATGTGAACGAGTCATTGAGAAGACTTTGCATGGAAGTGTGTATGAGCGCGAACATTGCTACCTTTCTCTATAATTAAAATAAAAATGGAATTGAGTCAGTTGTTTTCTCCCAGCTGTTGTTATAAGCTGCTGCCTTTATTTCATTATTCCATTAGCTAACTGGAAAGTTTTTCCTTGTCTACATACTTAAGTAACCTATAAAACCTTCCATGTTCTCCTCGGAGCAAAGGACATCAGTTTTTTTTCCCCGTCATTAGACATGAGCAGAAGTAGGCCATTCGGCCCACTGTCTGATCATGTCTTATGGCATAAAAAAAAAACTGATGTCCTTTGCTCCAAGGAGAACACAGGGAAGACTTTATAGAAGACTTAATTATGGCAGACATGGAAAAATGTTCCAATTAGCTAATGAAATAATGACTAGAGGACACAAGCTAAGGTTTGGGTGCAGGAAGAAATGAACATACAATGAGTTGACCATTCAGTCCCTAAAGCTTACTTCACCATTTAAGAACATGGCAGATTGGACTGTAACCTTGAATCCATTCTCACCTAATGATCTTCTACTCCTTTGCTTACCAATAATTGATCCAGCTCTGCTGTAAGACTGTTTGAAGGCTCTGCTTGCATCACTTTTCAGGAACAGTTCCAAAGGCTCAAATGACCCAGTCAGAGATTTCACCTCATCTTAACTTTAATTGAGCAGCCCCATGTTTTTCCAAGTGACACCTTGGTCTGGATTCCCCTATAAAAGCAAACAATTTCCACATCTATCCTATCAAGGCCTCTCAGGATCTTGAGTTTCAATCAAGTCACCTCTTATTCCTCTAAACTCCAGAAGATACAAACTTAGCCTGTTCAACCTTTCCTCACAAAAGAATAATACCCATTCCAAACATTCATCAGTTAGCCTTCTCTGAAGGCCTCTGCTGCATTTACATCCTTCTTTGCATGAAAGACCAATGCTGTGGTCTCAGTTCTGAGAAACTGAAACGTAAGCTTCCTACTTTTATATTCAAGTTTATATGTAAACAGATGAGACTTCAGGCCAAAGTGATCATATTTTGGAAGTGACCTGTATAATGAAAGGGGAGTGGTCAGCTCTCTAGCTAAGCAGTTCAGTCCAGAACTAGTTGAGAGTTCAGCAGTGAGCTGTGTGAACAGGCTCTCTCTCCTTCTGCCCTTCTAACTTCAACCTGTAAGCATCTGTTCCTTTGTTTTTAATACTGTTTAAAAGGGGGTTTGCTTATTGGGACTGTTGTGTATATTCAGAACAGCATAATTAAGTCTAGTGTGGACGGACTGAGTTCTGTTAGGGTTCTTTATGTTTCATTGTGTAATTTTGTGAATAATTTTTGTTGGTTTTAAAACCTGGTAGAAAACCTAGCTAACTTACTGTTTTGATAAGTGTACAGTGAAAATTATCTAATCTGCAAAGTTATGGTCTGGGCTGCCTTCTTAAGAATGCTTTGAGTGGTCTGACCTAGTCCACAACATTACCAATATGTTAGCCTTCCACTACAAGCATTCATTTTCTACAATGACTTGTGGCATTCATTTTCTACAATGACTTGTGGCACTTTGTACTGTACTTGCTTTTGAGAAATGCAAGTACAGTACAACCTCAGATTTCCCATTTTGAAGAAATTTGTTCAGTAATAAGTCCAATAGGTTGGTTAAAAGAGATCATTTAATAACACAAGCATTAATGAATTTGAACACTACCCACAAGAAAACAGATTAACTAGCCTCCTGTGCCATAAATAACTCCATGATCTGGCAACTCATTTCATTGCTGCATGCAGGAGCTCAAGTGCAATCTCGTCATTACAATTTCTACATTAGAAGTGACTCAAATTCAAATGTACTCCATTGCTGTAAAGTATGTTACAACCATCCCAAGCTAGGGAATGATGCAACATAATGCAAGTTATGGTGCACAACAGTTAGTTCCATATAGTATGACTTAATATGTGGAAGGGATCTCAAAGCAATATAATAAAAAGTTAATTTCACTAAATGAAAAGACCTTCAATCTCTATTTGAGCACAATTGACTTCCAATTATATTATTTCTCTTCAACATATTTAGATTTTCTATGTTAATATGTTGTAATAGAGGAAAGGTCTTTCCTGCATCAACATATCTTCTAATGAGTCCAGAATCTGGATTGTTTATGGAGTCTTTGATTTAAAGGGATAACGGAGGTACCATCTAGTTGTTTTCAGTGCTAGGAGTAGTACTTTCAGGCTTAATTTTTTTTTTAAAGCAACTCAAGGTGGGGTGACGGGTAAAAGAGGTATGCATATTCTTTTAGTAGATGACAAAAAGAATTGTGCAAATATTTCTGAAACGCAACTTGGATAATTATATTGTTAAAATATTTTGCAAACATGCTAGGGTTGGAAGTGTTCTAGAGTATAATGATGTGCGGGTTATTATTTCAATTAAGGGGGTTTGAGAGAGGATTGCAATAGTCTAACATACTATGCTGTAGAAGTTCAGACTATACAAGAAGTCAAAAGTGGTAGCAGCAAGGTAACATTTCAATTTTAGAAAAAAAAGGTGTTTGATAAGATGCTACACTTTAGCTATTTAAGAGTCCATGGTGTTCCAAGTAATATTAGCCTGGAGAGAAAATTGGGACAAATGGGCATTTTGAGGATGACGACTTAACTGGGAGTGCCATGGTCATCAGTGCTGGATCTACAATTATTTACTATTTAATGGTTTGGATGAGGAAAGTGAATTTATTTTAGCTGAGGTTGCAGATGACAAAAATAGGCGAGAAGGTACAGGGTGATGGAGATTACAGTGGGACAGACAAGTTAGGTGAGGGGGCTAAAATCTTGGTATGTGGAATATAAAGATTGAGGTTATGCACTTTGGCAGGAAGAATAGAGCACCTGAATCTTATTTAATTAGATAAAGACTACAGAAGAGCTAACTAGGGTGATTTGGGAACCTTGTCATCCACGAGCCACAAAAGATAGCACCCTAGTTCAGACAAACAAGGGTTACGAGTGGCATTGAGGATTATCAGATCAGTCATGATAGCATTGAGTTTACTGATGAAAATAGAACATATTATACATAATACCAGTCAAGTTATTCAAAAAAGGTAATTGAGAGACTGACATGATAACTATGCTTGCTAAGATGAGCGAAATGTAGTCAAATATAGGCAAGACGAATAAGCCAAAACTTAGGGAGAAAAAAATCACTGGGATTCCTCAAAAAAAACCATGTAAAAATGTCACTCACAGAAGCATCAAAATTTGGTATATTCCTAGTTGGTGTAAGATTAGTTAATTTTAGGCAGGGGTTATAAATTTATCCCAACATCTCTCAGACCTGAGAAGTATCTTTGCCAGAGTCCCCAGATCTTCAATTGTTGCTTCAAAATGCTGAGAGGACAAGCTGGAATTCTGCTGGTGAATAGTTATCAAAGAAATAATCAAGATTCCCAGTTCAAGTCTCAAAAGAAAGAAAGAGAGGCTGGCATCCAGCATAAGCCATTTCCTTCAAAAGGAATTACTCTTCTTTTCAAAACAAAAACCCAAGCCAAGTGTAGGAATGGAGATTGATGCCAAGCCCAAAAATAGATTTTAAAATCTGTCCTCTCCAGTAGACTTTATATCAACACAATGCACATCAGAACGATAACACTGTTGCATACACTTTATTTTACAATAATCCATATAATTAACCACTGCAGTTTTCAAGTTTGATGATGGAATTTACACTAAGATTTGGAAATATTCAAAAAAGATTTAAAATACAGTTCAATAGCTTTCTGAAGGTAAATGACAGATTTAACAAACAACCTGATTTATTAACAGAATATCAAAGTGCTTTAAAACAGAATCCTGGAGAAAACAAGATTGATTTGACATGTATTAACAGAACTGAAGGGTCAACATCTACAAAAAGTATGATTTAAAGAAAAAAAAAACAACAGGATTATTGCAATGCTTTGGGAATTCAGAGCAAATGACTTCTCCCCCCACCCCCACAGTGGAATTCAAAAGAAAAAATGTAAGAACAAGACACTTTCAGGAACCAAAGAGAAAATAGGCAATACATAAGTTATTTTGTTGTACAAAAGTCAAAAGATAATTGAAAATAGTAGTGCAAGATTTCACAATAAATATTTTCCAGAAAATGTAAACAAATATTTATCTTTTAATATAAAATGGAAAAACTAATGTAAAAAGATACTTTCAATGCTGAACATAAATTAGACATTCAGTAAAACATAATAGGCTACAATATGCAACCAGTATTTAAAAAAACCAACTGTTAAAGAGGTTATCAAGATCAAAAAGCAAGATGGATTTCAATTTTTAAAATGGCAAATTTACTTTAGTGCAAAAACTTGGGAAGCAAGTGTGTGGCTAGTACAAAGTAATAAACA
Source organism: Chiloscyllium plagiosum (assembly GCF_004010195.1). Taxonomy (NCBI): domain Eukaryota; kingdom Metazoa; phylum Chordata; class Chondrichthyes; order Orectolobiformes; family Hemiscylliidae; genus Chiloscyllium; species Chiloscyllium plagiosum. Next base: position 28,543,759 of record NC_057719.1, read on the forward strand.
AAAAAACTTGACTAAAGCTCAGAACAAAAATATTAGTTACACTAGTGAATAAAAGTAGCACTTCAGCAGTCAACGACATTTTTATGTGCAGCCTAATCTGGCTGAATGCATAAACAACATTAATCTAACTGAGTGACAGCCTTTGATCATTCAAAGTCCAAGTGTTAACTGCCAAGAAGAAATGACTTCAAAAACATTTAAACAAAGTCACTTATTAAAAAACAGTTTACTTAGAACCTCAAGACAAATGTTAACCATATCACCCATCAGTTAAAACATTAAACTGTTAATCAAGGGAAGAATTTTCTAAATGGACTATTAAAGCCACATTAGTAATTTGCATCATTATATAATGTTAATGTGAAGTTAGGCAAGAGTGCAGCACTTTAAAAGACTTCTGTATTTTGATTTATTACTCACTGGTTCAAGACAAAAAAAACGTTTGGTGTCAAAATTGATCAGAACTCATTCTCTCCCTTAGTATTCCATTAATATAACTTTAATTAAACAAATTTAAAAGCAGAAAAAATGGCCTTTAACCCATATTTACTAGTACAAGGTCAAGATGATGTTGAGCATTATTTTAACAGGTACACAAGGAATCAAATGCACAACTCAAAATGCAAAATATATCTATAGGTGATAACTTAGGTTTATTCCTTAACCCAAAGTATGCAATAATACTGTTTGACTTTTGTCTGAACAAATTTAACGTCACCTTATGTGCACATTTATCAATAAAGATTAGTATTAAATATTTAATTTCAACTGACCATTTTGGATTACGTGAAAACAATATAAAACTTACCATAAATCACTAATATTTATACTGCAATTTAATTAAAACATTGTACCAGTCACTGAAATTGAGTTTTATCAGTTTACAATGTTAGAGATTTGCCTTTTGGTAGAAGTTTCTCCATGGTAATATGGCTTCACATCAGTTGATTTCTTTCCCACCCTAACCCAATTGAGAATAATTACTCAACATAAGCAAAGCATAGCATTAATTTTGATCCTGCACAAATCTGAATGCCCAGTCGCAAGTTTTATTTTCATTTCCATTGAGATTCAAAGGACCTGATCCCACTTCGAACAAAAGGTAATTTCACTTGTCATCATATTGCCAGTAAGTCAGGAGAAAAAATACACATTTGCAAAGTTGATTTCACTGTTCAACTGATGACTTCCTGAGTTGTGTGATTTCACTTTGTGCAAATTCCATTGATTAGGCTCAATTTTCATTGTGCAGCCAGGTTATAATGATAACAAGCAAACTAACAGCCCCAATGAGAATGCCTAGAATAATCAATCCTAGAGCCTGGTGAAACAAAAGAAAAATGAACAAACAAAAGGAAAGAAAATACAAAAACATTTCTACACAATCCTTATTTCATTTTAAAATTCAGCAGCCTCGAGATCACTAAACTGATCAGTAGTGGCGTACAAACCAAGTGTCAGCTTGGAATTACTTTATTATATAGATGTTGATATATGGCTTTGAATTGGGTTAGTGCTTTGCTAAATGTGCAAAGGGATATGTTGAAACCATATGCCTAGGGATAGGATACATGGTCCAATAAGAGTTATGCAGGTAATCAAATGTGTATGCATCCTCCATTTCCTTTAAAATATGAAATGCACACGCCTGTGCAGTGTCACTTTGGGTTTGAGCTACAAAAATTAAAGCCCCCTGCTACCACTTGGTACATTGGAATACAGGAAAGTAGCATTGACAAGATTGATGGCAGCACTGATTAGTGTCCTTCACTCAAGGCTGGTTAGCCTAATAAAAAGGACAGAATAATAGAAAGGAGAATAAAGCAATACATCATTCAAAGAAGGACTGGTGTGTTTGATGTTTCCACATGGCTATAGTAATTTCAATCTGTTGAGGTCCATGCCTGGTACAGGTAGACAACCCTTTATCTGAAATCCCAAATTCCAAAATCTGAAGGTTTTTAAAAAGTTTTTTAATCTCATTAATAAGGTTGTTTGGTGTGCAACAGTTAACCCAACTCCAGACCCACTCGATGCGGGTCACTCAGATGTGACGTGAAGGGGTGAGGCCCAGCACCGGCAGGCCTCAATTCTATCTCAGGGATTGTTACTCACATGGGAGTCTGCTGTCCGGTAAAAGTTTTTAAAAAAATTTCACCGTTGAACTGTCACTTATTACAGAATTCAAAGCATTCTGAATTCCGAAAACCAGCTGGTCAAGCGTTTCGGTTAAAGGATTGTGTACCTGTATTTAGAATGCCTTTGTTACATAGGTCAAAAAAGAAAGGATAATATGGATTATTCTAACCATATTTACTTAACTTGAAAGGATACAAGTACTTGTGGCAGGAAGGACTGTTGTTAAACTGATTAAACATTTGAAAATATGATCAATGTGATAAATTACTGAAAATAGAATGGAGTAAGGATGTGTGCTAACAATAATGGACAAAAACAGTTTAAATTCAACAGATGCCAGCATCAAAAAAAAAGGAACTCCAACACTCTACCGGCCATTGGTAATAAAGCAGAGTGGAATATCTATCACCTTATGATAAAAAGAAATCCAGGATTTTACCAGAAACCATTACACAGTTTTCAGTGTAAAGTTAGATATTTCAAAACTCACCTTAAGCTTCCTTGAAGATTTTAAAGATTCTCTGCTTATTTGCAAGTAAAAGAGTCCAGGGTAGATAAATAGTAAAGCAGTTGAAGTTGTAGAACCTGAGGAAAAGGAGAGAATTTTAAATCATAAAATGATACAAATTAATCTGTACATAGCATTTTGCATATGCTATATTTTGCAATCATAAAGGCAAAACAAATGAATTGTGTATGCAATTTTGATTTTTACACAGAATTGTGAAGAACATGCTGTGGAGCAGACCAATGGTCTGAATGATTTATGCACATAATTTACATTTCACACTAGGTCTTCTCCTTCAGAATGTCATCTAACCATATCAGCATTACTTTGTATTCATTTCCTTGTGTTGATCTACTTTCCTCTCAAAAACATCCTAACTGCTTAATGTCCAAGACATGAGCCAAAATATCCATATTTTGAGGGAAAAAAAAATGGAGGGGATGGGACAAGAAAAGAAACAAAGTTGTAATTGATTAGGAAAAGATTAGATACACTGGAGTACTCACCTTTGGATCGAGGTTAACAGGAGATTCAATTGCTTTGCACAAGATGAACAGCCCACACAGATAGGAAGGTCACTAACTAGAGACTCCGATTCATAATTATTGACAAAGCTAACTTAGATGGAGTGGGCTGGGGGGTGGTGAAGGAATGAGAAAGCAAGTTCAGATTTCTTTTTCCTACACTAAACTACCTTATGGCAGCTTTAAAATGTGAAATCAGAAGGATAAGGATAATGCTCAACACTGGAACACAAATAGAAACTTCAGTGTTCATTTAACTAGGAAATGTACTCTTTAGCCTTTCTGGTCATTAACCTAATGCCTCATCCTTCATGAGTTGCTTATAATTGGGGGAGATGAAAGCATAAACCAGATTAATGCTGGTCTTAAAATGATTCTTACTTGTACTACAACAGCCTTGACATTCATCATTTACATTTAAAATCACAAGTTCTCCAAAGCCTTTTACTGCCATGTTACAATTCATACTTTATTTATTTAGGAGGCTAGAAATGCTAAATTGTTTTTATTTTTCCCAGATTCTACTTGTATAGTGTTTGTAATTTACTTTCAGATTGATTAAAGACCAAAATAATAAAACAACTTACCAACTACACCAAAGATATTTTGAATATTTGGCACATAGATTGCCAATAACACAATCACTGTCTGAATAACAAGTGTGACAAGTATATGACACAACCATGAGAAGGGGCAGCTTGAACAAAATAGCAGCATAAAAGATTTCCTTGCCTGCAGGAAAAAAAAATGTATCAATGATAAGGATATGCTCTTAGAATCTGACTCAAGCCAAATGTTAAACGGGGTCAATGAAGTATTAAGTGCTTCTTGGTGGTGGAGCTCAAAACACCAAATGTAACAGATGATGGTTTCATTATACAAGACTAATAAAACATTTTAAAAAACAAATTTGAATTTTTTTCAAATTTAGTACATATTTCCAGGCTCTGCAGAAAAACCATATTTATAGTAAACCTTAAAATTAATACTGTTATAGCTGCATTTATTAAAAACATATTACATTAAAACTAAATCTCAAGCCATGACGGATTAGTCAGATATCTCTATTCTTACTTCAGGTGAATGTCCTGATCCTTTTATAGCTTAGATAGTTTGGTCATTGCTTCAATACAAAAAAGAAATTTATATAATGCATGATCAACACAATATCAAATAATCATTTGACAGTACAGAAACAGTAGTAATGTAAAAAGAGAAATTTTGTCAATGATTGTTATATTCCTGCACATGTCCTGATGAGTACAAGACAAAGGGGAAAACATTTTATAATTATCTGAGAATAGTGCGTTTTGATTGGTTGATAACTGAATTCTGGTAGAAGGCATTGCCTGGAAATGCAGTTAGATGACCACAACTTAATAATCAAGTTTTGCTTAAAAATTTAAACCAGATAAGTTGACTGATTGGGTGATTCCTTTGGTTGAAGCATTACCAGAGGGTGGCTGCACCTATTTTGCTGAATTGAAATAGACAATGGTCGTACATGTTTTGTCTGAAAGAATGGAGGCCCATGTATCAATATATAAATTCAGTACACAATGCACTTTACTATAAGCCACTACTCATTCTTAAATTGGTTGTAGTATAATTCTTAGAACATTCAGGATAACAAACACTATCCAAATCACGTTGTCCAAACAATCATTTAAAATGCTGGATGTTGCTTGGAGTTTTGCAAGCGAATGCTGGCTGGATACTGATAGTATCTTATTGCTTGTGAACAGCCCAAAAGAAAAATGCCATTCAATACAATCTGCTAGTCTTTGCAACAACTTTTATATAGCTAGCATCACTCCAGCATGGAAATTCACATACCGCATTATTCAGAGACTGACAGAACACCCTGTGGGTGGACAGCACCATCCTGTTAGGGGCAAACATCAATTGTGTTGCTGCTGAAAGCAGCAGTATGAAACAGCTAGCTTCACCAATCATCCCTGTGAGAAACCTCAAAATTCCATGATAATCACAGGAAGGCACTTTTCAGGACTGAAGGGGTAGCCTTGGGCCCATTTGAGAGTTTTCACAATACAGCAAAAATAAATGATCTACCTTCATTTCTCAGTATAGTTTCTGATAAGACCAATCTTATAGTAAGTGGCATTACACAAATCCAATTAACTTTGCCAATTTTGGTGCACTTCTATCCCACAAATAGTGGGAAGTGGAATTTGCCCAGTTGGAGCTTTGCTCTCAGCTATCATACTACAAAGCACTAAACGATGCTAAATCCTTTAAAGTGCACTTAAATGATCGAGCACAGATATACCTAGCATCCTATCAAATTTTCATATGCAACATGGCGACGTTGAAGGCCTCAAGACTAACCTGAACATACAGATCTGTAAACCTGATAAAAGGAACATTCATGAACAGACATGACTATCAAATGTAAACCATCCTTACTAGGTCCAATTCGTTTCCATTGGTTTTGTGGCTCAGCACCTGACAGCCTTGCTGAAAACTAAAACGTGAAAGCACGGCTCATAATATCACAATTGCTCTTACACAAAAGTTCATAGTCAGTATGCACTGCTTACCATTGTAGTTTTTATTTAGATTACAATGCCCAGTCTATGATGGCCGGTTTCCTGGTCAGCTCCTCAAAAATCGATTTAAAAAAAACATTCCGTACACATTTCAGGAATTGCTCCTCTATGCTCTACCCATAGAGATTCCGCTTCAGTAGAACAACCTTCACTACTGCATTAAATTTCACTTCAGATGGGAGAAAGGCGAGGATTGCAGATGCTGGAGATCAGAGTCAAAGAATATGGTGCTGGAAAAGCACAGCTGGTCAGGCAGCATCTGAGGAGCTGGGGAGTCGAAATGTAGACTCTTCAGCCCCTCGGATGCTGCCTGACCAGCTATGCTTTTCCAGCATCATCCTCTTCGACTCTGATCTCCAGCATCTGCAATCCTCACCTTTCTCCCATCTGGACCCAATGTTTCAATCAGTAATAATAACTGAACTGATGAACTAACTTGTACATTTAATTTAGAGACATCACATATTCCCAAATAGATGGCAAACATCATGGGATCCCCTTGTGGCCAGATCTCAATAGTCTTTGCTGGGATCCATGAGGAACATTCCTTTGGTGGGATGACTCCTAGCCTCCAAACCCTTGTGTACTTTAAATAATTGGAATGTTTGCAGTTTGAATCCCATTGAGGCATGTAAGCAAATTCTTAAATGCAAATACAAACATAGCACTCAAATTTAGTCTTGTATTGAAGCAGTTAAATGAGCACCCATCCCTTGATGGGAGAGTTGAAAACTCTGGCAGATTTTAACTACTGCAAACATACCTATACTGGGCAACAGGTATTGTATTTGGAACTGTCCAAAACCCAAGATTAGTTTTATTGGCAACATTATGAACAGGACATTTGCTCACAGTACATGCTCAAATAGGGTGGATCAAAAAACTTTCCTTGTAAGATAATGACCATCCTAATCAGATTGCTTCCTCTGTATATAAATTGGACAAACCCGAATGGGCCTAAATCTGCCATTTCAAATCTTGAAAAGTGCCCAGCCCTACCTCAGATTAGCTGCATGAGCAAGGTACCTCAAAATGTTTATGCAACAGGCAAAGCTAGCTGTTCCACATTGCTACCATTTGAAGTAGTACATTATTTACTACTAACAGGATGGCATCAGAAAAGCCAAAAATACGTCTGTCATGCCGATAAAAACGTGGTATGTGACTTTCAGTGCTGGTATTCTGCTGGATATTGGGGTAGACATGTAGGCTGTACATCCCAAAAAGACTTGTAGATTTTTAAAAAACATTCCCTAACTTTTCTGAACAGGCAAGGTACTGACTTTACACACCCAGCCTGTACTTGCAAAATGCAAGTGCTCAACAGTAGATGATTTTCTGCAAATGGACAATATTTGTTAAATAATCTAACTGAATTCCTGTGCTAAGAATTATACAGCGAACAATTTAAAAAAGATCGCTAATTAGGCATTCAATCTGGACACATGTATAAAGCTTCATTAACACACAAGACTGTTCTTCACCGACAGAAGATGTACACGCAATGAACCTATTATTTCAAAGTAATTAAAAAAAAATAACAACAAAAAAAAAAATCAGTGACAGCCACCTTTTGGCTCATTTTCCAAAAGGCAGTTATAATCTAGTGTATTCTTCATGGTGATGCACCTAAACAGAATCCACTTGTCAACTAACCCACATTCTCTACTCTTACAAATTGCTTTTGTTTACATTGTAATTCTTGCTCATGTCTTGATTGCAAGATGAAAAACTTCAATTACATAACTTTTTAGTATTGGAGAAAAAAGCCATGCCTTATTTTGAAAGATACATTCGCATTATTAATTACAAATTAGATGCTTTTCTCAAGAGGTTTACAAACTTTGTTGACCTCCCCTCGAGTTTAAAATACTGTGCAAGATACAAATCCTGTTTTTATTTCCACTTTTCTCAAAGCTATCTTTCCAGAGGTATGACATTTGTTATTTGGGCCTCTTCTCACTACAATAGCTTGATACTCAAACTGTTCAAGCACAGCATGAGGTAGATTCCCTCTGTAATGATCAATAGGTGGTTTGCTCAAGTTGTAATTTCCAAGTTGACTAAAATCTCTTATATCTCTCCTACCACAGCACAAAAACATCAACACTTCCGGGAACTCCAAACCTAAATACCATCAGAGCAAACTTTGTTTTTTGTTTTAATGATTTGATCTGCACAACAAGTCTCAGGTTGCTTTTAATTTTGTGCACCAAAATAAAGTAAGACTATGACTGACGAAAGGACACTGCTGTTAATTCAGGGACCAGTGTTCAATTTGTCTAATGATAAGGATCAAATGAATAAAGCAGAGGTGCAAGGATATCCCATTAAATGTCATGCATTTAGGATAAGAGTATGACAAAGCTACTAACAAAGACTATGGAAGCGATGAATATTTTAAAGTCAAGTTTGATAGACTGAACAGTCTTGAGCCATATTTAAAATGAAAACAAAATGGTAAAGTACACACAAAAAACCACATCTTTGTCAAAACTCACTGGAAAGTGGATTAGAGGCACTGTCAGAAGCACAGAGAAGAGTATACATATTCTAACTGACATAATGACGGGGTCCCGTGGCAGATACTGGCTGTAACTGTGCAGCAACTGTGAGTTCACATTGGCTGAAAGAAGAAAAAAAAAATCTTAGTTTTGGAAGCACTACAGAAACAACTTTCAAAATATTATAATTAATACACCACAAACCATAAAACGTCAGGTAGCCGAACAAGGCAGAAAGCATGTAGATCAAAAAACTCAGAGTCATTCCTATGTTAACCGCTTTTTGCATCCTGCTCTTTGAAGGCCTGTTCAAAAGAAATTCAAACATTAGTGTTACACATGTTTGGTTGCAAGATGCACAGAATACTCACTTATGTCTGAAACCAGGTTTGCAAAGCTCTCAATTAGAAGTGTTAAATTTGCATATACAAGCTAAAATATTGAAGAAAATTACACTTATATGTTTATCCTAACTAATGGCAGGTATTTGGGAATGAAAATGATTCTTGGTTATCCAACACTAAGTACTTCTGGGTAAAGCTGTGTTTTACCTTGCCACTATCACAGCATCAAATGACTCAAGTCAGCAGACTTTGATAATTTATTCTGGAGTTCCAAAGCACCTTTCACAAACTGACTAGCAAACATGAGTAAATTATCTAATTGCTTACCTTTCTTCAATAGAGAAACAGGGATGTGTGAAATCACTGAAGTTGTGAAAGAGCAGGATTGGATATTCAGCATAATTAATTTAAGCCTTTGAACACTTCATGACTGAACATTGATTTGATACTAATTTCAACAATCTAAGGACAGAATTTTAGACTGCTTCCCAAGTTGAAAAGTGATGCATAGTCAATTGGATACTTAAGAGATATGATGCTTGCAAAAAACTTAGACTCTCTGCATGACATACCTTTTGAGTTCACAGTAAATTGGCAACACTGATGTATGGCAGAGAAATGAAAATGCCATTGTTGGAATTGCGTATGCACTCTACGGGATGAAGAAAAATTGCAGTGTTAAAATACATTTATGGATAAAATTGGACTTAATGCGCATGACAATGATTTAAGGTGATCAGAGTCATCATTAACAGCTTTATCAAGTGATACGTGCTCAGCAATAACATGTTCACTAAGAGTGTGTTTGATTTTTGTCAAGACTATTGACTTCAAAATTTGACTCAAGCAAGGACAAAGCATTGAATTGCAGAGGGAGGTCACAAGTGACTACCTTTAACATTAAGGCAGCATTTAACTGAGTGTGGCATTAAGGAACCCTCATGTAAGCCTGATGTTAACTGGGATCAACCATATCATTTGTACTGAAGCATAAAGTGCTGACAGCAGTTTTGTTATTCAGGATACAATGATTTTAAGAGGGGCCCCACAGTACAAGTTACCATTCCTTTTCAGAAAGCCTAGTTCAGAGATTTCATGCCATAACATGAAGGGTCATGATGTTAAGTGAATATGTCTATCAGTGGTTAATAAACAGGCACATTCATTCACAGGAAATTGCTTCTTGCCTTTTAGTTCAGATTTTAAAAATGTTACCTGCACCTATAAAACAATGGCTTAGTTTAAAAAGAAAACAGCAAAATTAAAATTGGATCCCATATGCAAGTTACATATTGCAAGTGAATAAAGCACTAGATTCACATTTAATGTTCAGCAAAACTGAACTGCCAGATATTTAAAATTGCAACTTTTCTTGGAAAGTTAATGGATTATAAATTGTATAATGAGAATACAAACAAACCGTTCTTGCAGACCAAGTAACTAGAGTACAAACCTTGGATGAAATTTGTAGAAGCTTTGGTTTACATTCAGAACTAAAGTTCTAAACAAGAAAAAGAAAAAAAAACACTTTACAGTCTAACAAGACCCTTAAAATAATGTCTAATTTTTCACTCTGGAATATAGTGTACAATGATTATCTTGCACATGTACTTGAAATCAACTAAATATATATCTCCTCCACCTCCCACACACCAAGAAATAATTCACACTGAGGGGGGGGGGGAGGAAGTGCTATGTACTTGGATATGGACAATAAAAAACCTACCATTTGCGATGTGCAAGAGTAGGATAAACATAAAAAAGTTTGATATCCACATATCCTCATCTAATATGTCATAAGAAAGTAGATTAGGAGCAAGCCTAGGGACGGAATCTAGTAGCTATTTAGGGAATGGAGAAATTTCACTGTTGGACATTCCAGAAAGCAATAATAAAAAAAAGTTTAAAACTGCAACAATTCTATTCATCTGTGTTTAAAGGTAGCATGTTTGCAATTCAATTAAAGTAGGTACTGTTCATGACATTAACATATTCCATTTTAAGCTTTCATACACTGAAATTGCTTCATGTGAAAATAATCTTAACCTTTAAGTTCAAGGAAGAGTCATACTGGACTTAAATCATTCTCAGTTTTTCTTCGACAGATGCTGCCATACATGTCGAGTTTCTCCAGCAGTAACACGGGTCTCAAACTAACCAGATTTGGGACCTTAAGTGAAAAGTTTGGACAATGAGTGAGAGTTCAGTACTAATTACTCAATCCGCAATCTGAGGCAACTGGATAACCTAGTGGCAGAAATTTAAACAGGTATTACACTGACGCAAGACAGTTAATGAGGCAGATTAGAAGGCAGTTAACTAAAAACAGAAATACACTGACTGAAAAAGTGATGTCAATGCTAGGTGAAGTTGGAAATGGAAAGTATTCATTTCTAATAATAACAACATTTTAAAAATAGAACAGCAAAAAAAAAATTAAAGTTCTTTAAAAAATCGGATTCTTAAATATATTGTTTTGGAGGCCTTCATCCCATACATGGAAAAAATCTAGAGCCACTTGAGAACATAACATGGAACTAGAGATTCCTTGTGCCACAGTAGCCTCCAAAGACACTGCAAGGCAACCACCCTTCTCCCCATTCATTCATTTTCATGCCACATTATGCAAAGGCATATACAGGCTGCCCAATTCAAGTGATTTTGCTTTATACCCATCATGACTTGTCCACAGATAACACAAACCAGTCAAACAGTTTAGTAAATTGTTACAACTAAGTCAGTGCAAAGTTTCTACTTATCCGTTGATGGATTCATTAATTTGTGAAAGCCATACATGAATTGTATATCAATAGCAAAACAGCATCCAGACTATCATTTAACATTGCTGGTCTGTTCACTAATGTACAACAGGAAATCAGACATCTATACTGCTACATCATGGTAATATAAACTTTCCAACATTTCTGTGAATAAGGAATCACACAAACTCAGCAACTTATGCAGTCAAGTTCAGTTTTAACAACATTATGTCTGCCCAAATAGAGGATATCACCATAGGATCACACCAAACCCAGGACTTGAAAAATATCCTCACTGGATTCTGAGCGACGTGCCTCCACCAATCAGAATCCATTCAATGAGCACTCTTCTTTCAGAGTACAAAATGCTATTTTCTTCCCCTTAAACAATTCATCATAACAAGTTTTTATTTTGTCTTGCACTTTAGAGCATTGCTGAAAACAAACTCTGAATTATCAATGGCAATTTTAATCCTTGAACTTCTGTACTGGTTTATTAAAACCTTCCTTTATGTAATGCATTTAGATGATATTTCAACCTCAAAACAGGGTAAGTGTGGCACAGTTAAGGCCTGGAATCAGTGATAATTATCACAATAACAGAACTGAAGGAAGCCATTGGATTGTACTCATGCCCATGCTTTGAAAGAGGTGTCCAATTAATCCTATCCCTTGCTCACTCCCTCCCTTATCCTGCAATTTGTTTTCATTCAAGTCTGTTTACTTTTCAATTAAATCTGCTTCCACAACAGTTAAAGCAATACCATGTCTGATCAAATTAAACTTAGTTATGAGTGAGCGGTCATTTCTTCAACATAACTTTCAGTAGAGCCTCATATTAAACAAACAGCAAGAAATCATTCTAATCTCCTTAACCATCACAGCAATATCAAAAGGTGTCTTACCTGAAAGTAATTGACAGTGCCATTAGACAGCGGGCAAGGAACGAACCATTTTTTAACCACAACCTGCAGAAGTCAATTCATGTTAAATTTAAAAAACACCCAAATGCAAATAATGGGATAAAGAATCACAACAAGTATTGGCATTTAAGAGGTTTCAATAGGCATAGCTTTTAAAGTAGCCTATGTTGCAATTAAATTAGGTTGCAGAAGTTTCTAAATTGCAGAAGTTTTTGACTTGACAGCAATAATGATTAAGAAAGCCTTGAACAAGGAGAGAGGGGTATGTGAATCAAGAGAGAATGGTATGGTGCAGAGATAAGGCTATCGAAACGGTTTAATTGTCACTAACACTATAGCACATACATGCATATTAGTGCATTATTAAGTGAAGGGAAAAACAAAAAAAAACTTTAAAACTTTTACCATAATTCAAATTTTCCATAGCTTTCACCCCAGTTACCCATTTTAAAGTTCACCCATTTTTTTTTTCTTTCTTGTAAAGAAAGATCATGCGAGACAAGGGGCTAGATATCTACAGCTTCCAGGAGAAAGTGAGGACTGCAGATGCTGGAGATCAGAGCTGAAAATGTGTTGCTGGAAAAGCGCAGGTCAGGCAGCATCCTTGGATGCTGCCTGACCTGCTGCGCTTTTCCAGCAACACATTTTCAGATCTACACCTTCCAGTTAAGCTTCACATGTTTAGAGCAAACTGCACGTTCATAAATGGTTTGCAAGCAGAAGTAGTCAATTTCTGACAAATCAAAACAGCAAATCACCAAAATTTAAAACAAAATCAATAAATAACAGATTGCTATTTTAATTTACAAAGAGCGTTTACGATGAGTCCCAAAAAAAAAAAAGTGCGTTCAAATTTCTGGTTTGTTACATTTGTATAGATAAAAACATTTATCCAACTTAAATATTTCACCTTTCCCTGCAAGGAATTTATCATATTTCCGAAGGTTTTGCTTCTAACAACAAAGAGGCATGTAAAGCAGCCTGGAGAATTTTTAAAAAATACTCAGCTATCACTGTGCTTTTGAACTCAGACCTGATTCGAATTGTATTACTATTATATTAGATTTCCTACAGCATGGAAACAGGCCTCTGAAGAGTAACCCACCCACCCATTCCCCTACATTTACCCCTGACTAATGCAGCCAACAGTGGGCAATTTAGCATGGGCAATTCACCTGACCTGCACGTCTTTGGATCGTGGGAGGAAAGCGGAGCACCCGGCAGAAATCCATACAGACATGGGGAGAATGTCTGTGTGGAGTTGCACAGTCGCAAGAGGCTGGAATCTGACCCGGGTCCCTGGTGCGGAGGCAGCAATGCTAACCACTAAGCCACCATGGAGGTACTTAAAATAGCACCCTACAAGTAGTTTTGAAATACGATCATTTTTTGTTCAAGTTTGAGGAAATATAACTGGCCTGCATATAAAAAGAGATGCCAGGAGGAGTGGTAGAGGCAAGCGCAATTATGAATATTTAAAAGACATTTGGACAGGTGCATGGATATGAAGGTTTTAGAACATAGGAGCCAAATACGAAAAAAGTGGGGATAGTTCAGTTTAGGAAACCTGGTCAGCATGGACAAGTTGGGCCAAAAAGTACTTAGGTTACCATCGTTAGAGTTGTAGCCAAACTGAAACATTATGAATGGGCTTGTAAATTCCAATATTTTTGGAGAGGGTGAATTAAAAGAAGAGGTCCTAAAAACATTAAAATTCTATCAAATATTAAGTGACAAATGTTTTTGTAGTGAACTGATGTGGAAATACAGACATTTCTATAAAAGAATGCAAGAATTTAAAACTTGTTAAAGAGGATTAATAAAACACTTTAGTCATTAATGTACAGACAGCATCATAGAAACAAAAGTGAATACTTAAAATAGGAAAGACAGAAGGATTAGTACCAGAGAAGAAAATAAGACTAGAATAGATAAATGTAGTTGAAGTATGACGGGCATAGGCACAAATAGGTAAGTGATCTACCTTTTTACTTTTTTAATTGGATCATTAGAGACAAATCAGCCATCTGCATGCTTGGTTCTAAGACTATTCAAGTATTTCTTCCAAAGTGAAGTAGTGAACAAGCTTTAAAAACTGCTTTATTATGGTGCTACATTTTTCATAATTATGTTGTACTATGATGGCAAGGAATAGTCCGTGCATCTGGACAGTGGATCTGTCTCAGGTTAAGTAGAGTCATGGTACATATTTTATAGTAATGTTTCATTATCATTAATTCCAGTATAATATGTGACACTTGACAAATACATAACAGCTGCAGCAGGCAATTAAATGAAAACGTCCAATAAAAATGACAGTTGCGTCAAATTTTCCATATCTTTGTGCATTACATGGTTAGAGCAATTTTTTCTGGTTACAATTTCCCAGCTATTGATAGTGGCAGGTCAGTAGGCAGGAATATCCCAAGGCAGATCACTGGCAGTAGATTGCTGCTGTGATGCAGTATCCTTCCACAGCACATTATAAAAAGGTTCAAGGTCAATTTTCTCAATATTTCCCTTCACATCTAGCTTCTCATCTAGTCTGGGCTGAGGTTGTTCTCAAGCAATTATAGAACAAACTATTAATTATGCAACTTCCAAAAAAAAAGCAAAGTTGAGCAAACATCGTTTTCAGCACATTATCTTCATTTTTCCCCATCAATGCCAACTGCAGTGTGATAAGGAACATTTGCTCCCGAAGAACAAATCAATGCTGAAAATTGGAAGACATTCAAGCTCTTTTGCTTGATCTTGGTTCTTTGTTTAAAAAGGGGTACAACTGAGAACAGGAAATAAGGGAAAGCCTAAAACAGCTTATAGTGTGTAGAACAATCCGTCTTAGTTTAATATTGACCAAAATACTGCACATTGGTGGTCACGGAGGTACTGAATCTGAAAACGTAAAATGATGGGATTTACATTGGTATATTAGTCTTCTGTTGACCAACTATCCTAAAAAATGACCAGTTTAACTGATGTATAAAAGGCATCAAACAGGAAATTTCACTCACCACAATGGTAAAGTAGACCATGAATAAGATGGACAAACCACTTGTATAACCAAGAAATTCTGAAAACAAAATGACATCAAGTATTAGGAAATCCCAAATACAAGCTGTGCTGGCAAGGATAAAAACATTTGATAATTTACAATGAAGGAATAATGGTCTACAGAGTCATGGTCAACCTCAAGAATGAGCAGTATTACATATATTCCAACTCCTACAAAAAAAAAGACATTAAAACAGAATGCAAAAACATGGGCAGAAAACATCAACTGCGTTGGCAAATTTGCAGCCCTCTGAAATAGAAAAGATTTGGAAAGGATGGTAGAAAACAGTTCAAAATATACACGTTTCTATTTTCCTAAATGTTTTATGACTTTTGCTTAGTGTAAGATGGGAGCCCGCAACTGGCATTCAATTATGGCATCCTTTCAGCTGAGCACCTCCTGTTAGCCAGCCATATTAACAAATGAAACTGGAAGGATTTGGAGCAGAGTTAGTTTATTTTGAGTTTGAGGGATACCCCTAATAGAGACCAATTTAGAGGTAAATCAGTGAAATAATTGAGGAAGATGATAAGATTAGTTTTAAACACTGAGTTCGAAATGATTTTGAATATTCTACTTTCATGTATAGTCAGAGTCAGATATACAGCACGGAAACAGACCCTTCGGTTGAACTTGTCCATGCTGACCAGATATCATAAATTAATCGAGACCCGTTTGCCATCATTTGGGCCATATCCTTCTAAACCCTTCCTATTCATATACCCATCCAGATGCCTTTTAAAATGTTGTCATTGTACTCTCCTCCAACACTTGCTCGAGCAGCTTCTTCCATACACCCATCACTGTGTACTTGAAAAAGGTTGCCTCTTTAGGTCCCTTTTTAAGTCTTAGCTCTCTCTCTCACCTTAAACCTATGCCTTCAAGTTTTGGAATACACCAACCCAGGAAAAAAAAAAAAGACCTTTCCAGTTACCTGATCCATGCCCTTCATGATTTTATAAACTTCTAAAGGTCATCTGGAATCTTTCTAAAATTGGATAAGCACTTTGAAACACAAAAGGTGGATAAATCCCCAGGACCTGATCAGGTGTACCCTAGACCTCTGTGGGAAGCTAGATAAATGATTGCTGGGCCTGTTGCTGAGATATTTGTATCATAGATAGTCACAGGTGAGGTGCCAGAAGACTGGAGGTTGGCTAAAGTGGTGCCACTGTTTAAGAAGGGTGGTAAGGACAGGCCAGGGAACTACAGACCAGTGAGCCTGACATCAGTGGTGGGCAAGTTGTTGGAGGGAATCCTGAGGGACAGGATGTACATGCATTTGGAAAGACAAGGACTGATTAGGGATATTCAACATGGCTTTGTGCATGGGAAATCATGTCTCTCAAAGTTTTTTGAAGAAGTAACAGGATTGGTGAGGGTAGAGCAGTAGATGTGATCTATATGGACTTCAGTAAGGCATTCAACAAGGTTCCCCATGGGAGACTGGTTAGCAAGGTTAGGTCTCATGGAATACAGGGAGAACTAGACATTTGAATACAGAACTGGCTCAAAAGGTAGAAGACAGAGGGTGGTGGCAGAGGGTTGTTTTTCAGACTGGAGGCCTGTGACCAGTCGAGTGCCACAAGGATCGGTCCTGGGTCCTCTACTTTTTGTCATTTACATAAATGATTTGGATGGGAGCATAAGGTACAGGAAGCAAGTTTGCAGATGGCACCAAAATTGGAGGTGTAGTGGACAGCGAAGAAGGTTATCTCAGATTACAACAGGATCTTGACCAGATGGGCCAATGGGCTGAGAAGTGGCAGATGGAGTTTAATTCAGATAAATGCGAGGTGCTACATTTTGGGAAAGCAAATCTTAGCAGGACCTATACACTTGATTGTAAAGGTCCTAGGGGGAGTTGCTGAACAGAGACCTTGGAGTGCAGGTTCATAGCTCCTTGAAAGTGGAGTTGCAGGTAGATAGGATAGTGAAGGCGGCGTTTGGTATGCTTTCTTTTATTGGTCAGAGTATTGAGTACTGGAGTTGGGAGGTCATGTTGCAGCTGTACAGGACATTGGTTAGGCCACTGTTGGAATATTGTGTGCAATTCTGGTCTCCTTCCTATCAGAAAGATGTTGTGAAACTTGAAAGGGTTCAGAAAAGATTTTGGATTACTAAGATTAGATTAGATTACTTAGTGTGGAAACAGGCCCTTCTGTCCAACAAGTCCACGCTGACCCGCTGAAGCACAACCCACCCAGACCCATTCCCCTACATTTACCCCTGCCCCTAACACTACAGGCAATTTAACATGGCCAATTCATCTAACCTGCACATTTTTGGACTGTGGGAGGAAACCGGAGCACCCGGAGGAAACCCACGCAGACAGAGGGAGAATGTCTGTGTGGAGTTTGCACAGGTCAGTCGCCTGAGGCATGAACTGAACCCAGGTCTCTGGCACTGTAAGGCAGCAGTCCTAACCACTGTGCCACCGTTACAAGGATGTTGCCAGGGTTGGAGGATTTGGGAGGCGCTGAACAGGCTGGGGCTGTTTTCCCTGGAGCGGAGGTTGAGGGGTGACCTTCTAGGAGATTTGCAAAATCATGAGGGGCATGGACTCGACAAAGTCTTTTCCCTAGGGTTGGGCAGTACAGAACTAGAGGTTTAGGGGTGAGAGGGGAAAGATATAAAAGAGACCGAAGGGGCAACTTTTTCCACACAGAGGGCGGTACATGCATGGAATGAGCTGCCAGAGAATGTGGAGGAGGCTGGTACAATTACGACATTTAAGCAGCATTTGGATGGGTATATGAATAGGAAGGGTTTGGAGGGATATGGGCCGGGTGCTGGCAGGTGGGACTAGATTGGGTTGGGATATCTGGTCGGCATGGACAGGTTGGACCGAAGCATCTGTTTCCATGCTGTACACCTTTATAACTCTATGACTCACGTGAAATTTGAAGAGGTTGCCAAATACCTCCAGGCAATACAAAACTGCAAAGGGGAGTGTGTTTGGGCTCAAAGTTTGCAACCATGATAGAGAGAACTGTGCAGTACAAAGGAAAATGAAGTGCAAGAAAGATGATATTATGACTCAATTTTTGGTGTTTCAGCCTCTTTCCCTAGCCACTAACAAAATGACATGCAACTAAATAGTCACAAAAGACTTTTACAAGGCAGAAACGGGGTAAAAGAACAAAAAGAAAAGCTGAGACATTTCTAATAGGATTCAGTTGAAATTCTGTTTGTCGTCATCTAAAAGAAAGTTTTTAAAAACCCATTAACTGAAGGACTCTTAGCTTGGCGCACACAAATCAAACCTAAGGAGCAAGAGCAAATGTTCATATCCAAAACTCCAGAATTAGTAACATTAGAATAAAGGTATTGGGACTTGTGATCACTATGGGTAAAATGCCAGAAGTGCATGTGTCATTCGTGGAACCTGCAATAGGTCAGTTGGGAGAGATTTAAAGAAAGCACCTTGCCAGATGCTGGTGGAAGACCCAGGAAATCCCAACCTATACAGAAATTTTTGATGCAGTATGTAGTTCAGCTAAAAAGACTGTTCATTTGCTGTAGTTTTAAAACAAAATATCTTAAATAGAGAATTAACTAATGTGCTTTGAATTTGGTGTAGTAACATTCTTTTGCTTTAAAAGCAACTACTTGTGGCTTCATTTTTTGTTTAAAATACCAGTTTCAATTTCCATAAAGGAAAAAATGCTACTATTTTAAAGGATTGTTACCCCACTTAATGCTTATTGTAAGTTTAGTTTTAAAGTTACTGAAGGGAGTGAGGAACTCAAATGTGTAAAACACGTTAGTGTACGTAGAATAATGTTGCATAATAAGATCCCCAGCATTTGGTAAAAGACAGAAATCCTGTTGTTGGGTTGGTGTAAATCACAAACATCTGATAGGGAATAATTTTAGGACCTTGGGAGATACAAAAATAGTGGGCCCCCAGCTGCATCTTAGAATTATTTTCATCCACTTTCATTTCCAAACTCGATATTTAGAAATACTTCCTAGAATTCCAAATTTCAAACAAATCACCTAAGTGACAAGTATTTTCAATTAGCCGTGGTCCCAATGGTTTTATCAAAAATTTAAAAAAGCACCTCAGATTATGTTGGCGATATAATGCAATAAAGAAATTTGAAGTGAATCATGACCAAAACAGAGCAGAATATTGCAAGCACTTCATAAACAGCAATAACTACAGATCAAAAATGGTATGTTATTGATGACATTCTGCATTAGGGACTAAAAGAAAATAAAGTAAAACAATTACCTATTTTAGGAAGAAGAGCAAGAGGTAGAACAACAAAGATAACAGTAATGAGCAGGAGAATCTGTCCATTAAGGTACCAGGGAGTCCTAAAGTGTGAATAAAAAAAAAAATCAAAGTTTAACAAATAGCACCAAAAAAAATTAACATAAATCCAACAACTTGCAAGATTATGCCACAATTTGTTGAGAGCATGAAGATTTGCAAACGATAACTCTCAATACTTGCAATCTTTGGCCACATGTATTGAGCAAATTATCCACCTTGGTCTACTCAGAGTTACCCCCGGAATCAAGTCTTCAGGCAATTCGATTCTTTCCGTATCAAAAAAAAAACACCACACATTGGCAAAAGGCTTCACAAAAAAAAAGTCCTGTGTCTGATTGTAGACTGAAGACATATCCAGAACCAAGTTATTTCAGTAGAATTACCATATTGGCAGCTGGAGTCACAGCAGAGACCTGATTATGCCCAGTCCCCCCCCCCAAAAAAAAATCTCTTTGCGTCAATTACAACACCATCAGCAAACCCTCAAAACACTAGACAGCCAAATAATGGAAAGAGTAATGGATACTGTCTAAATAACTCACCTGATGCTCAGTTTGAAGAATCACTTGAATCCAAGCCCAATTGACATCCATGTATGAACCAATACCAAATTGAATTTGTAAAATAATGAGTGTAAACTGTACTCAGGAGGGTCAGATACTGGTAAAACTGAAAGTGAAATTGGGAACCCTTCTCTGCTGGAGATATAGAACTTGAATTCATGTTGTGCTTTTCACATTGCAGAATAATGCAAGGCATTTCAGAGACATTACAAATCAATGACACCAAACCATAAAAGTTTGTTGTTGTTAGGTTGGATGGCCAAAAGAATGAACAAAGTTAGATTTTTTAAAAAGGTTGCATAAGAGTCAAGCAAATGGAAAGGCAGAGAAATTGACAGAATTCCAGAGCTTTGGGTTTATCAGCTGGAATTAGGAAAGCACTGGTATCAGTATATCAGAAGTGAGATGACTAAACTAACTATCAAGGCTGTTCCACCATTCAGTATAGTTAAGCTGGGCTTAGATTCCATTTTCCTATCCACTCCCATGTTTCAATTCCCTCAATGACCAAAGAGGTCTCAACTCAACCCGGAATGCATTCAATAAATTGTACATCCACAATATTCTTAGGTAAGAATGCTAAGGATGCACAATTGCTCACGTGAAAATTCTCTTCATCTCAGTCTTAAATAATGTCACTTACTCTTGTTTTAGTCCTCCCAGCCAGGGGAAAACAATGCTTAAACATCTACAAAGTTATGAAGGGGCTGAACTGAGAAGGTTTTAATAAGGATCATTTCATCTTACTAAATTCCAAATTACTCAACCTATGTTAAGTGGGTCTAACACAGGACAATCCCATCACCACAGGTACCAATCTTGTGGGCTTCACTGTGTTGCTTCCAATATCACACCCACAACCATCTAAAAAGATGTTAATAGTAGCAGATAGAGACACCAACAGCAACTTCCCCTCTAAGCCACTCACCATCCTGACTTGGAAATACATTATTCCTTCTGTGTAATAGTTCCAGGATGGTGACCCAAGCATTTCAAGTCTGTCTTGACCAAATGCAATGTACACAGGGCAGAAGCTCATCACCTTCGTAAGGTAAACAAGAATGAGCAATAAATATACATCCCATTATGATGATGCTGCTCCTTTAACAATGCTTAGTGTCATTGGCTTTCACCCACCCAGAAGAGGCCATAGAAGACAGACTCCAAAAAGTCTACGTTTGAAGGATTTTAGGACAATTTGATTATAGCTAACAGATACTGCCATAGGAAAAAAAAAAGGCTTTCAAAATTTTAAAAAACACTTGCACTAAGGGGAGTGGCCAGTTCTCCCAGCTCAACATTTATTTGGTTTGGTCTAATTATTCACCGAAAGCAATCAGGCAGTGGAAAAGCTGCTAGACCCAAAGAAGCAGGTCCAAGCGAATGAATGGGAGAGTTTAGACATACACCCGTATTAACTTAGGAGTTCACCACTCCTGGGCCTAGGACTCAACAGACCTAACTGTCCTGGTTAAACAAATACCCTAATTAAGATAGCCGAAAAAAAATCTATATCCAAATAACTCAAATAGGGCTGCATGTCTTACAAAAATGGTCTGTTGTGCGGTGCACCATGTTTGTAAAAAAAGTCCATGGGAATGTGCTCCATAATTTCCACCATCCCAGCAAGCACGGTGGGTTCTCAGACACCCAATTCATCTGTGCACAGTTTGCAAAAATATTAAATAGTTTTGTCCCGTGCCTGTCTGAAGATGATTACTTCTCCTCTTAGGTCTACTGAATTGGAGTCTAGTTTAACTTCGGTCTTCAATACCATCTCTCTCCTGCCACAGCGCTACAATAAACACAGCCTGTGGCATATCCAGAAGCAATGGGTAAGATTACCTACACTTATTTTACATTTGGGGAACATTGAAGATGCCCCTTTTTAAAAAACTTCGCCAGAAGGTCCAGTGTCAGATGAACCCTGTGCAGAACTTTTAACTGCATAGCGCATGTCCTATTACAGATTGAGATCTTTGTGCATTCTCCAATGTTTCAGAAGAGATCTCCACTCCTAGCTCTTGCTCCCAGAGTGCACATAACCGGTTAATATCCTGCCAGGCCCTGCCACCCAGCAGGTGATAGAAAGCATTAACCGAAAGGGTGCTTGTGGAATTTAGCAACAACATTTCTGTATCGGGCTCATAGAGAAGCATAGTTGTCTTTTGGATGAAATCCCTAACCTGAAAAAAAAACAGAAAAAAGATCTCTGCTGGGCAACCCACATTTGTGGCTCAGTTGCTCAAAAGACATCATAACCTCCCCCTCAAACAAGTCTCCCAAACTAGAAACTCCTCTTACTGCCCATAGTTTGAACCCTGAGTCCATCATCCTTGGTTGGAACCCTGACATACCAACTATCAGAATGAGTGGCTAAGTCTTGGATAAGCAACCCTCACTAACACACTGCCCTCCATGCCTTGACCATATTAACAGTGTTCTGCCAGTGGTCCATAACAGTCCTCATATTAACCTGTTGCTCATGGATAAGAAGAGGGCACTTTGCCTGGGAGGCATCGATATCCAACCATATTGAGCCCGGATCATTACCTACCCAACTGCAGACAAAGGACAGCAGGGTACTCAGTTGATACCTCCTGATGTCTGGGAAATCAGCTTCACCCCTCCTTGAAGCAACTGCAATTCAGTAAGTTTGATGAGGGGCCACCCATGATGCCAAACAGAAACCAAACAAATCCATAAGTTTCCACAGCATTGATCTGGGAAACATTATAGGGAGCACACGCATGGGATAAAGCAAACTAAGAAGAACATTAATGAGAGATATTCAGCCCAACCATGAATTTGGAAGAGCCTCCCATCTCGGAGATCCCACCGAACATGGTCGAGCAAGTGAGCAAAGTTAGTCTGAAATAACCAAACTTGGGGGGGGGGGGGGGGAATAAAAATGCCTAGGTATTGGAACCCCGCTCGTGATCACTTAAAGGGGAACCTAGAGCCACCTTCAACCTCTGGCACTTCCTTAAGTCCCCCAAAAGGCGTAGCTGCCAACTTTGCAAAGTTGATCTTACATTATAAGAGATGGGGTACGGAAGTTATCCGGTTTGATAAAAAAAAACAGCAGGACAATATCTGCATACAGTGTAACCTTGCGTACCCTCTATCCAATTTCCAGAGCGGTTATGTAGATGTTCTGATGAATGGCCTCTGCCAGTGGCTATATCACCAACGTAAACAACAATGGTGAAAGGGGGCAGCCTTGGGATGACTACCCGTACCAATCCTGAAGTTCCCAGACTTCACCCTGTTGGTGATGGCATAAAACCTCCACCCACCTAGCAAAGATCCCACCCAACCCAACCCAACCCAAACCACTCTAAGACAAAAAAGGGATGGCCATTCCACCCAGTCAAATGCTTTCTCTGCATTTAAAGAAAATCACCAACCCCTGAATCAACCGTTGCTGACATGCTTGGACTATATTCAGCAACCTTCTAATATTATTAGAAGACCTGCAGCCCCTTACAAAACCTGCAAGGTCCTCTTTAACAATATACAGCAACACCTTTTCCAATCTCAACACCAAGATCTTAGAATCTCAAAATCTGAATTTAAAAAAAAAGAGATGGGCCTGTAAGAGGCACAATCCTCAGGAACCTTTCCCTTCTTAAGGATTGAGGAAATATTTGCTTCTCTCAAAGATGGTGGTAAGCATTCATGCATATAAAAGAGTGATTGTACATCTCCAACATCGATCCTAACAGAATCCCTTTAAACGCCTTATAAAAACTCACCCGGGAGACCATCAGGGCCAGGGCCCAAACCCACTCTGAAGTTGCCTAACTGCCTATTGAATTTACATGAATGATTTGGATGCGAGCATAAGAGGTACAGTTAGTAAGCTTGCAGATGACACCAAAATTGGAGGTGTAGTGGACAGCGAAGAGGGTTACCTCAGATTACAACAGGATCTTGACCAGATGGGCCAATGGGCTGAGAAGTGGTAGATGGAGTTTAATTCAGATAAATGAGAGGTGCTGCATTTTGGGAAAGCAAATCCTAGCAGGACTTATACACTTAATGGTAAGGTCCTAGGGAGTATTATTGAACAAAGAGACCTTGGAGTGCAGGTTCATAGCTCCTTCAAAGTGGAGTTGCTGGTAGATAGGATAGTGAAGGCGGTGTTTGGTTTGCTTTCCTTTATTGGTCAGAATATGGAGTACAGGAGTTGGGAGGACTCATTGCAGCTGTATAGGACATTGGTTAGGCCACTGTTGGAATATTGCGTGCAATTCTGATCTCCTTCCTATCGGAAAGATGTTGTGAAACTTGAAAGGGTTCAGAAAAGATTTACAAGGATGTTGCCAGGGTTGGAGGATCTGAGCTACAGGGAGAGGCTGAACAGGCTGGGGCTGTTTTCCCTGGAGTGTCAGAGGCTGAGGGGTGACCTTATAGAGGTTTACAAAATTATGAGGGGCATGGATAGGATAAATAGACAGTCTTTTCCCTGGGGTCGAGGAGTCCAGAACCAGAGGGCATAGGTTTAGAGTGAAAGCAGAAAAGATATAAAAGAGACCTAAGGGGCAACGTTTTCACACAGAGGGTGGTACGTGTATGGAATGAACTGCCAGAGGATGTGGAGGAGGCTGGTACAATTGCAACATTTGAGAGGCATTTCGATGGGGATATGAGTGGGAAGGGTCTGGAGGGATATGGGCCAGGCGCTGGCAGGTGGGACCAGATTGGGTTGAGATATCTGGTTGGCACAGACAGGTTGGACCGAAAGGTCTATTTCCATGCTGTACATCTCTATGACTCTATGGGTCTACTTGGAACAGCATCAAGTTGGGATGATTTGTCAGGTTTTTGGATAGGTTACATTATCCTATATTCTGTTCTCTTGTGTGTGTGTTTTGGTCACTAAATGTAATAAATAAGTTGTTTTGTTTAAAACTAGTTTGTTTAACCAACTGCATCTCAGTTGGAATATCTGCATTACACCTGCTTAAAAAAAAAACTGGCAAAGGTAGGGTCTAGGCTACTTTCTTGAAATGTTTTGAGGGGATCTGGCCTGGTCCATAAGACCATGAATTAAAGGGAATTTGTTTTTTAAATTCACATCAATTTGAAGCCTGTGTGTTCTGTTCACGATGCCTAGGCTTGTACTGCTGGCAAACCTAGATTAAGGGACAGAAAGTAATGTGTTAAGATCATTAATGTTGAAAATAGTTGAGACTTCAAGATAGATACTTGCAACACTCCACTGGTCACAATTTACCAAACTGAAGATAAAAAGCTATGTTTCCACTTTCACATTTGCTAGTATAAACAAGGTACAAACTGGAGTATCATCCTTATTGCTATCCTGCACTATTGCCTTGCCCATTCTAAAAAATTTCCAAATCTACCCTCCTACTTGCAGGCCATACTATTTAAAACTCTTTACAGCCCATTATAAAGGCTCAGTAGGTCAAATCCAAATACCCATTAATTGAAACCATTTTCTCCCTCCCATGCACTCAACTCATTTATCCTGTGTTAATTTGCTTGTTACTCGAGATAGTATCCAGATACTGGATCGGTGGTTCTGCTTTTTAAAAACTTTACTCCCTCATATTTCCCACAAGCAGTTTAACTATTTATCGGTACTCACATGCTCCATAACAATGTGTTCCTTCCTCTCAGGCCTCAGACTCCATTCTATGATAAAGCTGGTGTTTATGTATGGTATCAAGCTGGCAATATAGTCTTTGCAGCTCAGGTGCTCAGCTGTAGAAAACCATATCTATCCCTTTAATTATACCATCTTATACAAACTGTATTGTGTTTTTACTCTATGCCCAGCTGAATGGTTCCTTGCACCCATTTTGCTCACTCACTTGTCCCTGGTCACATTAAAGAGGTTCCTCCATTGCTACCTTTTGTATCCTCACTTTCTTCACTGACCCACTTGCTCCTGACCACAACAAAATGAGAAGTACCTAAACCAATGGGAAAGACCCAAGGCTAACACTGCTAGGATGGTATGGTGGCTCAGTGGTTAGCACTGCTGCCTCACAGCACCAGGGACTCTGGTTTGATTCCAGCCTCAGGCAACTGTGTGGAGTTTGCACATTCCAGTGTCTGTGCAAGTTTCCTCTAGGTGCTCCAGTTTCCTCCCACAGTTCCAAAAAAAAAAAGTGCTATTGACTGCATTGGCCATGCTAAATTGTCCATAGTGTCCAGGAATATGCAGGCTAGGTAGATTATTCACGAGAAATGCAGGGATGGGGCAGAGGAGTAGTGTCAGTGTAGACTCAATGGGCCGAATGGCCTGCTTTCAGACTGTAGGGATTCTATGTTTTATGACTGCCACTTACAAAGTATAGAGATGCACGTTCAAGTATTAGCTGTTCCAGCGATGCGCAACATGTTGATTAGAATATATTAGTTACTTAACCACCCACACTACAACACATCTTTGTGCATTACCATCTGGATTTCAAATTTATAATTACAGATACATGAAGTGGTATTTCTAATCAAATTGTTTTAGTAGATAAGTTATATTGCAATATTTCCAACTTCAGAGAACCAATTTAAACTACTGACCCCAATTACAAGGATAGAATTGTTGAAGAAACTTCTCATCTCATGAGTTTGAAAGTATAATTGAAAGGCTAGAGAGATCAGGAAGGGCCAAATTTGAAATGAAGTGTGACAGTTTCTAAGTAAAGTAAAACAAAATGGGAAATCGTGCCTCAAACTAGATTGAGTTTTTTGTAGTAGTAATAGGGAGGATTGATGAGGGCAGAGTGGTGGATGTGATCTATATGGACTTCAGTAAGGCGTTCGACAAGGAGACTGGTTAGCAAGGTTAGATCTCATGGAATACAAGGAGATATAGCCATTTGGATACAGAACTGGCTCAAAAAAAGGTGGTGGTGGACGGTTGTTTTTCAGACTGGAAGCCTGTGACCAGCTGAGTGCCACAAGGATTGGTGCTGGGTCCACTACTTTTAATCATTTATATAAATGATTTGGATACAAGCATAAGAGGCATAATTAGTAAGTTTGCAGATGACACCAAAATTGGAGGTGCAGTGGAGAGTGAAGAAGGTTACCTCAGATTACAACAGGATCTTGATCAGATGGGCTGAGAAGTGGTAGATGGAGTTTAATTCAGATAAATATGAGGTGCTGCATTTTGGGAAAGCAAATCTTAGCAGGATTTATATACTTAAATGGTAATGTCCTAGGGAGTGTTGCTAAACAAAGAGACCATGGAGTGCAGGTTCATAGCTCCTTGAAAGTGAGGTCGCAGGTAGATAGGATACTGAAGGCGGCGTTTGGTATGCTTTCCTTTATTGGTCAGAGTATGGAGTACAGGAGTTGGGAGGTCATGTTGCGGCTGTACAGGACATTGGTTAGGCCACTGTTGGAATATTGTGTGCAATTCTGGTCTCCTTCCTATCAGAAAGATGATGTTGTGAAACTTGAAAGGGGTTCAGAAAAGATTTACAAGGATGTTGCCATGGTTGGAGGATCTGAGCTATAGGGAGAGGTTGAATAGGCTAGGGCTGAGGGATGACCTTATAGAGGTGTATAAAATCATGAGGGACATGGATAGGATAAGTAGACAAAGTCTTTTCCCTGGGGTGGGGAGTCCAGAACTGGAGGGCATAGGTTTAGGGCAAAGGGGGAAAAATATAAAAGAGACCTAAGGTGTAACTATTTCACGCAGAGGGTGGTCCGTGGATGGAATGAGCTACCAGATGAATTGGTGGAGGCTGGTACAATTGCAACATTTAAAATAGGCATCTGGATGGATATGAAAAGGATATGGGCTAGGTGCTGGCACGTAGGACTAGATTGGGTTGGGATATCTGGGAGGCATGGACAAGTTGGACCAAAGGGTCTGTTTCCGTGCTGCACATCTGAATCTGACTCTAAAGACAATGTTGATTACGCTAGTTCAATGTTAAACAAATAGTTGATGAGCTAACAAGCTTTGGTGCAAGTCATGGTCACTCAGTCCTCAAGTTTACAAAGAATACAAATACATAGATGAGGGGTTTAGCAGGAGACAAAAATGCAGTTGGGCAGCTATGTTTAATGCCTAGTGGAATGGAATGGTGAACTCTAAATTGAAGAGGAAAGATCTCTGCCTAGGGAACTGCAATCGTTTCAGCCCATGAATGTATTTGTGGAATTTCTCGAGTCACATCACAGGCTCAACATCTACGTTCTGGGTGCCACCATTGACTTAAGCCTAAGTTCTAGCCACAAGAATTTTCAGAAATCGATATTCTGCAGCAAGTGACTCACCTCAACTCCTGTGTCTCCAACATCAATGAGGTAAAAACCAGGAATGCAATGGAACGTACTCTGCTTGCCTGGATAAATACTGTTCTGAATGGTGTTGAACCTCAAGTTTTTGGAATAAAGCAGCCTGCTTGATGGACATGATCATCTTACCTTACAAATTCAGCCAATGTGTACCAATTACATAATGCATGACAAAAGTTTTTCAACAGTGCAGACAAGGGAATGCTCTCACTTTCAGGCTCCCCTCAAAGTCCAACTCAATTTGGAAAATCAATCACTGTTCCTTCATTGTTGGGTCTAAATCCTTCTCTAATAGCACTGTAGGAATACATTCATAAGCAGTTCATCTTGACAAATGGAAAATGGTAAACAAATGCAGGATCTCGCAGTTAGTGAATAAAATTACACTTTCGAAGTAAACAATTTAGTTGCAGGACCAAAAGGAACACTACAGCTCCCAGAAATCAACACTATTGTAGTACTAGAAATTGAGATGCCATTCTTCTAAAAGGTTTTGAAAATAGTCAGCATTGTATAACCTGAAATTACTCAGTGACCGTTAAGTTACAGTTCAACTAAACTTGAGTTTTTAGCATAACTGAGTGGATAGCAACTTGTACAATAAAAATGTAGCACAACTTTTGTTCTCACCCCAGTCAAGATAAAATTTACTTTAACTGTATATTTAATCCAGTTCCCCTGAATAATCTACACATTAAGATCGGTGTAGATACTTACCCATTATAGCTGTTGTGTAGGAAACCAGCAATTGCAGCAGGTAGTTCAGACTTTATGACAAACAGATAAGATGACATAGCTGATGGAAGAAACGCAACATTTCAGAATGTAATTTGTTTCAAAACAACTAAGAGCTCTATTAAGCTATGCTGCTGACTCAACAAGTAAGCAGGCTGCTTAAAACAATGCTGACCAATCAAGTTCCAAGATTATTACCACTTCTTCATTCCTTTTAGTTCCCAATGAATTGTAAAAGTACAATTATTATAGTTGTAATTTTTTTTAAAATCACAGCTTCAACTTTAAAGTTAAAATGGTCAAATGCTAAAATTATAATGACTCAGCTGTAAATTCTAAAGTAATCTTCAAGCTATTGTGTCAATTAAATTGGTTTCACTTAGGAAGAGCTCCCCCCACCGAAGAAACAAACTGAGAATCCATTTCAGGTCAACATTTCAATCTCAGGTCAAGAATCAAAGCTATTAGCATCACTTTTTACAAAAACCCAGAAATTACCTAACTAAAAAAAAAGTGTATAAACTTTAGTAAAATATGAATTGGAAGGCCAAAGTCCAATCTGTTAGGATTAAATCTCACCATTTCATAAAACACTTTCTGCCTGAAAAAGATTTAGGCTCCATTCTTATTTATCAAGGGTCCTATACAAAAAGCATTCCATCCTTCGACTACACAAATCAATGTGACAATATTTTGTAAAAAGTGTTTTAGATGAAGAGCAATTGACATAATTAATACATCATGGTATATGGTGTTTTGTCATGACGGACGGACGGACAGACAGACATTGAAGAAGTTGATTAGACCCATTGAGAGTTTGGTAGGGTTCTAACTTAAGGAAATTTAGACTTCTGCAAGTTATAAAAGAACACATTAAAGATGTTTCTGGATATCAGGATTCTATAGAGGAAAGGTGTACAAGCTGGGACAATTCTTTGACAAAAGATCAGATCATAAGAAAAAGCTTTAGATTTTGAAAGAGACAACATTAAAAAATTTCAAATCACAAAAAGTTTAAATACCAGAAGAGTCAAGCTGAAACAGGGATGTCAGACTTCTATGTCAACCATGGTTAACTGATAGCCTAATTTTAAATGACAGGGTTGTGGGTTGATGTCGAGTAATGCACTCTAGAGACTGGAGCACAAGATTAAGTAGCCACTTCACTGCAGCAATGAAATGCTGAGCTCTTGGAGGTTTTTTTTTTGCAGTAAGGGAGAACTAGCCATTTGGACACAGAACTGGCTCGATGGTAGAAAACAGGAGATGGTGGGAGGAGGGTTGTTTTTCAAGTTGGAGGCCTGTGGCACACCACTGGTCACAAGGATCAATGATCAGTGCTGGGTGCTCTGCTTTTAATCATTTAGAGAAGTGATTTGGATGTGAACATAGGGAGCGCAGTTAGTAAGTTCGCAGGTGACACCAAATTGGAGGGGTTGTGGATGGTGAGACACGTTACTTCAGAGTACACCAAGATCTTCATCAAATGGGCCAATGGGCCAAGGAGGAGCAGATACAGTTCAATTTAAATAAACGAAGGGCTGCATTTTGGAAACACTAATCAACGAAGGACTCAGACTTAATGGTAAGGTCTTGGGGAGTGTTACTGAATAAAGATACCTTGGAGTGCAGGTTCATAATTCCTAGAAAGTGGAGTTGCAAGTAGATAGGTTGGTGAAGGCGGTTTTTGGTACGCTTGCCTTTATTGGTCAGAGTAAAAAGAGTATAGGAGTTGGGAGGTCATGTTGTGGCTGTGCAGGACATCAGTTAGTTCACTTTTGGACTAGTAGGTGCAATTCTAGTTTCCCCTGCTATTGGAAGGATATTGTGAAATTTGACAGGGTTCAGAAAAGATTTACAAAAAGATGCTGCCTGGATTGAAGGGTTTGGAGGGAGAGGCTGGATAGGCTGGGACTGTTTTCCCTGAAGCAGAAGCTGAGGGGTAACCTTACAGAGGGTTATAAAAATCATGAGGGGCATGTTTGGGTAAATAGACAAGGTCTTTTCCCTGGGTTGGGGTTATCCAGAACTAGAGAGAAGAAAAAAAAAAATAATAATAAAAAAAAGGGACTTGAGGGACAACTTTTTCAGGCAGAGGGTGGTGAGTGTATGGAATGAACTGCCAAAGAAAGTGGTGGAGGCTGAAACAATTACAACATTTAAAGAGACACAGAGACACAGATATGGACCAAGTACTGGCCAATGGGACTAGATTAAATTTAGAATATCTGGTCGGCATGCTGGAGTTGGACCATTGGGTCTGTTCTGGGCTATACATCCCTGACTGTTGAGGTATTAAACAGTTTGTCTGCCCTTGGGTGGGCAAAAAAGAAATCGTAGCATATTGCCAAGAACAAAGTTCTCTTGGCATCCAGGCTAGTTTTTAAATCTCATGTACACCCCCAAAACAAGATTGATCATTTTTATATTTAAGATCTTGCTCTACATACGTTGGCTGAGTATTTCCTGCACATGCTGATGACACTTCAAAAGTGCTTAATGGATTGAAAAGCACTTGGAAATGTTCTGTACAGTTCTTCAGCAATTTCTCCACAAAGTAGGACATTACAGAATAAAATAAGAAAACGAAATAGCATTTATTTAGACCCTTCCATAAAAAAAAAGAGCCAGTTGTAACTGAACTAATTTTAGCAAAAGATCTATTACAACAAAGTTGAAGTTGCATGAAAATCAGTCTCCTAGAGCAATGTGGGCAGAATTAGCTTCTGAAACAAGATTTTTAAATATTACAACAGAGATGGCAAAATTTAAATTCTGGTTCATACATTCCTAATTAAGTTTATCCAAATTTGTTGGACATGCGAAATGATTTACTTCAACTACTAGTGACACAGAACATTAGTTTTAATAAAAAAAAGCTTACATTCAGAAGGGAATGCATTGAATTTTAAGTAAATGGTTATTCACCCCATTAGTGGAGCATGGAATTCATTGCTGAAGATGAGCAGCATGGGAATTTTGTTAAAAACTTCCAGCATGTGGTTGAGATAGCAATCATTTTGCATGGGATTAATTGCCATCATCGAAAAACAAATGCAAAATGGATAAGAAATGTTGTATTTTAAACCAAGTGTATCTCCCCATATGTAGAGTGTATAAGCCATTTATTGGAGCCAAAACACACTTTCAGTGGACAAATCATTTGCCTACCGTTAAAACTCCTGCCGTTATTTTTTTTTGGAGGGGGGGGGGGTGCAAAAAGAGTGGTGAACATATCTATGCCATATTTCTCCAGAAAGTGATTTTTTTTCCTTCCTCTATTTTTGTCCCACCATCACATGCTCCATTTCTTCATCAGGGACATCGCAACAAGTAAAAATAGCATTTGTATCAATATGTGCAGGCATATACATTAGGATTCTAATGACAACACTATGACTGTAGGGTGTGCAAGGTTCTCTAAATACTTTGATTGTCACTTAGAGTCAGTCATACAGCACGGAATTAGACCTTCAGTTCAACCTGTCCATATCAACCAAGTTTCCCAAACTAAAGTACTTTCATTTGCCTGCCTTTGGCCCATATCGCTAAACCTTTCCAATTCACGTACCTGTGCAAATGTCTTTTCAGACGTTGTAATTGTACCTGCATCCACTACTTCCTCTATAGTTTATTCCAGATATAAACCACTGAAAAAGTTGCCCTCAGGTCTTATTTAAAATCTTTGCCCTCTCACCTTAAAATTATGCCCCCCTAGTTTGGAACACCTCCAACCAGGGAAAAGACCTTTGCTAATCACCTTATCTAATGTCCATTAATGATTTTATAAACCTCTAAAGATCACACCTCAGTCTCCTACACTCCAGAGAAAAAAGTCCCAGCCCCTCAGAGCTCAAACCCTCCAGTGTAACATTCCTGTAATTCTTTTCTTAACACTCCAATTTAACAATATCTTTCCTATACCAGGGCGACCAAACTGTATGTAATACTCAATGGCCTCACCAATACCCTTTACAACGATAACATGACATCCCAACTACTATACTCAAAATGGTCTGAGCAATAAAGGCAAGTGAACCAAACACCATCTTTACTATCCCACCTGTGATGCCACTTTCAATGAACTATATACTCGAGCAGTGGACTCTACTCGACAACTCTCGATAACATTCACTGTGCAAGTCCTGCTCTTGTTCATCTTGCATTGTCTTACATTAATCCAAATTAAACTTCATCTACCATCCCTCTCTCCATTGACCCAATTGATTAAGATCCCTTTATAATCTTAGATAACCTTCCTTACTGTCTACTATACTGCCAATTTTGGTGTCACCCACAAATTTACTAACCATGCTTGCTATGTTCTCACCCAAATTATTTGTAAATGGAAGTGTGCACAGCACCAAGCCTAGTGGAACACCGTTGGTCATAGGTCTCCAGTCTGAAAGAAAAACACTACCGCTCTCCTCTCCTAGTCGAGCAAACTTTGTATCCAATTGGCTAGCTCACCTTGCATCTCATGTGATCAAACTTTATTAACCAATCAAGTGGAGCTTGTCAAAGAACATAATCTCCACACAGACAATTTCTAGTGCTCTGTCTTCATCTATCTTCTTGGTCACTTCAAAAAAACTCAAGTTGGTAAGACAACAACATTTTCCCACGGCCAAAGCCATGCTGATTATCCCAGAAATCCTTGTCTCTCCGAATCCCCAATAACTTATCCACCATGGACATTAGGTTCTCAGTAGTTCCTCTGCTTCTCCTTGCAGCCTTTCTTCAATAAAAAGGCTCAACACTAGCCACCCTCCAGTCTTCTGGTACCGCACCCATGACAGTTGATGATACCAACATAGCTGCTAGGAGTCCCGCAATTTCTTCCTAGCTTCCCACAATGTCTAGGATACACTATCAGGTCCCAGAGATTTATAAGAGTCAGATGTACAGCATGGAAACAGACCCTTCGGTCCAACCAATCCATGCCGACCAGATATCCCAACCCAATCTAGTCCCACCCACCAGCACCCGGCCCATATCCCCCCCAAACCCTTCCCATTCATGTACCCATCCAAATGCCTCTTAAATATGTTGCAATTGTACCAGCCTCCACTACTTCCTCTGGCAGCTCATTCCATGCATGTACCACCCTCTGCGTGAAAACGTTGCCCCTTAGGTCTCATATCTTTCCCCTCTCATCCTAAACCTATGTCCTCTAGGTCTGGACTCTGACCCCAGGGAAAAGACTGTCTATTTATCCTATCCATGCTCCTCAATTTTGGTAAACCGCTATAAGGTCACTCCTCAACCTTTGATGCTCCAGGGAAAATAGCCCCAGCCTGGTCAGCCTCTCCCTATAGCTCAAATCCTCCAACCCTGGCAACATCCTTGTAAATCTTTTCTGAACCCTTTCAAGTTTCACAATATCGTTCCGATAGGAAGGAGACCAGAATTGCACACAATATTCCAACAGTGGCCTAACCAATGTCCTATACAGCCTCAATGAGTCCTCCCAACTCCTGTACTCAATACTCTGACCAATAAAGGAAAGCATATCAAACGCTTTCTTCACTATCCTTCCTACCTGCGATTCCACTTTCAAAGGAGCTATGAACCTGCACTCCTGGGTCTCTTTGTTCAGGAATACTCCCTAGGACCTTACCATTCAGACTACAAGTCCTGCTAAGATTGGATTTCCCAAAATGCAGCACCTCACATTTATCTGAATTAGATTCCATCTGCCACTTCTCAGCCCATTGGCCCATCTGGTCCAGATCCTGTTGTAATCTGAGGTAACCCTCTTCACTGTCTACTACACCTCCAATTTTGGTGTCATCTGTAAACTTACTAACTGTACCTCTTATGCTCGCATCCAAATCATTTATGTAAATGACAAAAAGACAACAACCCAGCACCAATCTTTGTGGCACTCCAATGGTCACAGGCATCCAGTCTGAAAAGCAACCCTCCAACACCACCCTCTGTCTCCTACCTTTGAGCCAGTTCTGTATCCAAATGGCTAGTTCTCCTAGCATTCTGAGAGATCTAACCTTGCTAACCAATCTCCCATGGGGAACCTTGTCAAACACAGTACTGAAGTCCATATAGATCACATCTATGGCTCTACCCTCAATCCTCTTTCTTACTTCTTCAAAAAGCTCAATCAAGTCTGTAAGACATGATTTCACAAGCACAAAGCCACATTGACAATCCCTAATCAGTCCTTGCCTTTCCAAATTAATGTACATCCTGTCCCTCAGGATTCCATCCAACAACTTGCCCACCACCGACATCAGGCTCACTGGTCTATAGTTCCCTGGCTGGTCCTCACCACCTTTCCTAAACAGTGGCACAACGTTAGCCAACCTCCAGTCTTCTGGCACCTCACCTCTGACTATCGATAATACAACTATCTCAGCAAGAGGCCCACAATCACTTCTTTAGCTTCCCACAAAGGTCTAGGGTACACCCGATCAGATCCTGGGGATTTATCCACCTTTACCCATTTCAAGACATTTACCTACCTTTACATCTTTTAAGGCCTCCATCACCACCTTTTTAGTAAACTGGACTGTTTAAGACAATGTTTATTTCGACTTCCCTAGCTTTCATGTCTTTCTCCATTATAAATACTGAAGGGAAATATTAATTTAGTATCTTTCCTTATTCCTGTGGTTCCACATATCTCCTTTATAAAGGAGCTGCATTGTAATCTTGCTTTAAGTATCAACCTTCGGGATTAAAGGCCTTGTCCAGTTTGTTCTCAGTTCTCCCCCCTGATAGCCTTACGAGCAAGGGTCGAGAGTTCATATTTCATAATGTCATCTAGATTCTTTGCATTCTGAGGACTCTGTTCTTCCAGAATAACTAATTTAGCAACAGACTTAGTAATTCATAGTCAAATTGTCTTTTACAATCCACTTGATTCCTTAAAATGAAGGGATATTCATTTGAACACTACGGCAACAAAGAAGAAATAAAAGAACAAAGTTGGAAAAGAATTCATTCAAAACAAGCCTCATCACAACTCTAGGGATGAAGCATTTTAATTTCTAAGCCAACAACTCATTTTAAACTTGTGAAAACGTGCAGGTTGTGACACTCCTGTATTTTAAAAAAGGTTAATTCCTCAAAATATTTCAACTGAGAATCTGGAAGTAAATTCAACATTCTTTGGTCAAGTTATTTCTTGGTAGGTTTGCTTACCTCCAATGTTTTGGATCAGTATTGCACCAGCAACCATAACCTGTGGGAAAACCGACAAGCCTCAGTTACTTCAGACATCACAGAAAACCTAACTAAGAAAAACAGAAATTGTTAGAAATACTCAGGTCAGGTAGCATTTGTAGAGAAGGGAAAAGACCCAGACAACGCAAAAAAAATCTAGATGTCATGCCTTACTCAGAAGGGCACAAAATGGCAGTGCAGGGTGAGGTAGGAAAGGTGTTGAGAGCAAAATCTCACCATGCCTAGTGTTGCTGTATCCATGGGTTAACTCTTCATCTCCATAAATGACATCTGATTCACCAAGCTCTTCTTTACATTGTGCTTTATTTCAGATTTCCAATATCCGCAATAGCTCACTTTTACTGTCTTATTTTAAAGCCAATAAAGTTTTATCTATGTACAGTAACATCTCAACACTAAATAAGACTAATGACAAGATGCTGGCTGATAATGTGCTTAGGGGGTGGGAACCAGAGCTACAATCAGGTATCAGACGTGCTACCGTTGTGCCACAAGCAGACGCCCGAATGGGCTGGGAACCAGAGCTACATATCTAAGGGGGTGGGTAGTTGGAGATGGGGCAGTGACAGGATGTAGTGAATCTATCGGAAAAGGTTTTTCACGTGATGAAACAAAGGAATCAGTTAAAACGTGTGTTTGCTTTAATGCAAAGTGTGTCAGAAATAAGGGTGATGACTTTAGAAGGGGAGGAGAGTGGATTTGATTGCGATGTAAACGATTATTAAAGGATTGGACACTATGGAGGCAGGAAGCATGTTTCCGCTGGTGGGGGGAGTCCAGAACCGGAGGACAGAGTTTAAAAATAAGGGGTAGGCCATTTAGAATAGAGTTGAGGAGAAACCTCTTCATCCAGAGAGTGGTGGATATATGGAATGCTCTGCCCCAGAAGGCAGTGGAGGCCAAGTCTCTGGATAATTCCAAGAAAGAGATGGATAGAGCTCTTAAAATAGTGGAATCAAGGGTCATGGGGATAAGGCAGGAACAGGATACTGATTGTCGATCAGCCATGATCATAATGAATGGTGGTGCAGGCTAGAAGGGCTGAATAATCTATTCCTGCACCTATTATCTATTGGCGTTATGGGTGACTTCAACTTTCCCAATATTGACTGGAAGTGAAGATGGTTTGGATGGAGCCATTTTTGTCAGATGTGTTCAGGAGGGTTTTTTTACCCAGTAGGTAGACAGGTCGATGAGGGGAGAGGCTATTTTGTATTTGTACTCAACAATGAGCCAGGACAGGTGTCAGATCTCATTGTGGGAGAACACATTGGTGACAGTGACCACAACTGCCTCACATTTACCATAGTCTTGGAGAGGGAAAGAGCAGTTACCAAAGGAAGATATTTAACATGGGGAAAAAGGAAATTATGACACTATCAGACAGGAGTTGGGAAGTACAAATTGGGAGCAACTGTTCCACAGAAAGGGCACAACAGACATGGAGACTGTTTAAGGAGCAGTGTGCACAAATTTGCTCCTCTGAGACAGGCAAGAAAGGGCAAGATTAAGGAGCCTTGAAATGACAACAGAGGAGCTTTACATCAAATGAAAGAAGGAAGCTTACGTAAGGTGAAGGAAACAAGGATCTAGCACAGCTTTAGAGGATTACAGGCTTACTAGAAAGGAGCTCAGAAATGGACTGAGGAGAGTCAGGAGGAGGCATGGAAAAGGCTTGGCGGGAAGGATTAGGGCGCACCCAAAGAGGCATTTTACTCATACATGAGGAATAAGAGAATGATCAGGGAGAAGGTAGGATCAGTCAGGGATAGCGTAGGGAATTTGTGCACGGGGTTTGAGCAGATTGGGTTGGGGGGGGGGGGGGGGGGGGGGATCCTTAAAATTAGTTTTTTGCATTCCGTTTACACTAAAGAAGGGGACCTTGTTGTGAATGAGAACTTTGAGGAGCTGGGAAACAGGCTTGAACAGATCAAGATTGATGAAGTTGATGTGCTGGAAATTTTGGCAAACACTAAGATTGATAAGCCCCCAGGGCCAGACCAAATTTATCATAGGTTGCTCTGGGAAGCGAGAAAGGAGGTACTCAGCCGCTGGTGATGATCTTTGCTTCCTCGCTCTCCACGGGAGTCGTACTGGAGGAAAAGAGGAACAACGTTCCTCCAATCAAGGGGAAATTGGGAAATCCCTGGCAATTACAGACCTGTCAGTCAGTCTTACGTCTGTGGTCAGCAAGGTTTTGGAAAGAATTCTGAGGGATAGGACGTATGACTACTTGGAAAAGCAGAGTGATTAAAGGCAGTCAGCATGGCTTTGTGAGGGGCAGGTCATGCCTCTCAAATCTTATTGAGTTCTCTGAGGAGGTAATTAGACAGGTAGAAAAGGTCGAGCAGTGGATGTGGTGGATATGGACTTCAGCAAGGCATTTGATAAGGTTCCCTATGGTAGGCTCATTCATAAAATAAGGAGGTATGGGATACAGGGAGATTTGGCCGATTGGATTCAGATTTGGCTGGCTGACAGAAGGCAGAGAGTGGCTGTAGATGGAAAGTATTCTGCCTGGCGGTCACTGGCAAATAGTGTACCACAGGGCTCTGTTCTTGGGCCTCTGCTCTTTTTAGTCTTTATAAATGACTTGGATGAGGTGGTTGAGGGGTGAGTTAGTAAATTTGCCAATGACACAAAGGTTGGAGGTGCTGTTGATAATATCAATGGCTATTGCAGGCAGCAGCGCGACATAGGATGCAGAGCTGGGCTGAGCAATGGCAGATGGAATTCAACCTGGATAAATGCAAAGCAATGCATTTTGGAAGGTCGAACTTGAATGCTGAATATAGGATTAAAGACGGGATTCTTGGTAGTGTGGAGGAACAGAGGGATCTTCGTGTTCAAGTGCATAGACCCCTCAAAGTTGTTAAGAAAGCTTATGGTGTTTTGGCTTTCTTAATAGGGGGATCAAGTTTAAGAGCCGTGAGGTTTTGCTGCAGCTCTACAAGACCTTGGTGAGACCACATTTGGAATAGTGTGTCCAGTTCTGGTCTTTTTTTTTTAGGCAAGATACGGAGGCTTTGGAGAGGCCACAAAGAAAGTTTACCAGGACGTTGCCTGGACTGGAGGGCTTTCCTTACGAAGAGAGGTTGACTAAACTCGAACTTTTCTCCCTGGAGCGAAGAAAGAAAGAGAGGTGACCTGATCAAGATATACAAGGTAATAAGGGGCATGGATACAGTCAATAGCCAGAGATTTTCCCCCAGGGCAGGAATGACTGGCACAAGGAGTCATAGTTTTAAGATATTAGGAAGGTGGTATATGGAGACGTCAGAGGTAGGTTCCTTACACAGAGTTGTGAATGCATGGAATGCATCGCCAGTGGTAGTAGTGGAAGCAGAGTCATTAGGGACATTTAAGCAACTGCTGGACATTTAAGCAACTGCTGGACATGCACATGGACAGCAATGAATTGAGGGGTGCGGAGGTTAGGTAATTTTATTTTAGATTAGGAATAATCCTTGGCACAATTTCATGGGCTGAAGGGCCTTTCTGTGCTGAACGTTTCTATGTTCTGTATTCTAATATATTATTAGCTAGAAGTTCTCAAATCTTTGCAAAGTGGGCATAGAATCTCATTTTAAAATTTAGTTCAAAAGCCTTCTTAAAATTTAGAAATCCTATACTATGGCAGTGCAGCAGCAGCCTAAATTTTGCACTCAAGTCCTACAACTGACAACTTTGAGTCAGAGGTGATAGTGCTAAGCCTTTGGTGATCATAACAGCATACGGTAGTTTTAGTATCCAGTTTGTAGTCAAATTAGTCAAAGCACAACAGCCACATCCAATAGAGAGAGAGTGTGGGGGAATAGACACAGAATTTTCATCTAATTGACAAAAAATGGCAGTGCTGATAGGCTAGTCAGTACATAGAAATGAAGAGCAGCGAGAACAACTTGCTTTCAGTCAATAGAATCATCTGAGGGCTCTACAGATACTTGCTCTTCTTAACGTGTTACATTCAAGAGCTTACTTGTGAGTCTAATAAACCTGTGTGCAGCAACAAGTATTTTCCTATTACCTTTCCAGTTATCTTAAAGGCACAAAACCCAAGGTCTTCATAAGTAGTCAGTGCTGTGGATTTACAAGGGAACAGTTAGTAAAAGAACTAGGTTGTTTCTTCTTCAAAAAAGTAATTTATAAAATTTCATTAGAATAATGCTACTCTTCCTTTCCAGTTCTCAATTTTTAAAAATAATCCCCACACTATGCTTATCTGATAATAGTAAGCAAGTGCCCTATGAACTTTAAAAGAATAGATATTAAATACTTAGCAAAATAAATTTAGTCATTACTTTTACAAAACACCTTGTCAGGATGTCAGTGTCACTGGTTATGCCAGTATTTATTGCCTGTGACTAATTGCCCACAGGACAGTTA
Organism: Chiloscyllium plagiosum; assembly: GCF_004010195.1. NCBI lineage: Eukaryota > Metazoa > Chordata > Chondrichthyes > Orectolobiformes > Hemiscylliidae > Chiloscyllium > Chiloscyllium plagiosum. Next base: position 28,584,552 of record NC_057719.1, read on the forward strand.
AGAATCCCTGTGCTTTCTGGGGTTAAATGCAAGGCAGATCACATAAGGATGGCAATATCCATCTCGAAATGAAAAATTAGCATTAGTGAACCAGATAGGTTTCCTTTCCAAAAAGGAAACTGGTCATCATTAGAGTCTGTTAATTTCAGATGCCTTTCAAAAAATTGAATTCCACCATCTACCACAGTAGAATTTGAACCCAAGTCCCCAGAACATTGCTTGGGTCTCTGGATTAAGTCTAGCCCTAGTGGTGTTATCAGCCCCTAAAGCCACTTATTGAATTTTTTCACCTTGTAAGTGCAGTTTAAAACTAAACTCACCAGTTTGTTCGCACAACACGAGCAGCAAATGAACTGAATATGCAGCCGTAACAGCAACAAACAGCAATAAGAGACTGCAGGATTAAAACAAAGCAGTATATACACTCAGATTGATTAATGATAATTTATTGTAGTAAACATTGCCATATTTTCTCTATCTAAACTGCAGCTGGATATCCAGGTGTTGAATGAAGCAATACTATGTTAGGATTGACAGGAGGAACAAAAATAACTACCATGCTATGCTGCCTTAAACAACTTTAAGCCATCCTCAATGGTTTCTATTGAATTAATAGATTTTTCAGTTTCCACACGATGATTTTTTCCAAAAACAGTTTGGGGCCTGGCTTTGGTATTAATAGTTGTTTTGTGTACACATTGGAAGGTTTTAATACTGAACAAGATGCACAAGCTCTAGTTTTAAAGGTCAGGAGAGGTTTTTGCTTAAAAGCTCAAGAAAATACCAATAGTTGAGAGAGTTTAAAAGTTTTTCCTTTGTTTTTAAGCAACTCTGAAGTCCTTCGATGAAAGTGCTGGAAAAGATCAGCACTCCTGAGAAAGGAATGTTATATCGTGCAATGGATCACCTTAGAGAAGAGTTAAGCCTGACTAAAAGCATAGAGATAAACCCCTGAATAAGTTACTTCAAGATGACATTTGCTATCAAGTGTACAAACTTCTCCTTGGAGCTATATCTGCACTTCCAGTCAAGCTATGGTCACAAGTTCAACTATTGAGATGTTAGAAGCAGGAACTCTGGTGAAAGTACTGTATGGCATTTTTACGTATTAAACAAAATACGTGTCTTGGATGCTCTACAAAAGCTGTTGATGTTCTGTTCAATTTATAAAAAGGTGCTTGGGACAAGATTATACTTTTACTGTGCACCTAATCCTTGTGCTACAAGTAGATCATTGTTTCTTCTTATTCTCATTTCTTATTATAAAATTTGTTTTACAAGTCTGCAACATTGTGGGTTTGTGTTGTAGCCATTACAGACAAAAAAAAAATCTACAGATGCTGGAATCCAAAGTAGACAAACAGAAGGCTGAAAGGAGGGTTACCCCTGAAACGTTGACTTCACCTCCTGATATGGCCTGGCTTGCTATGTTCTTCCAGCCTTCTGTTTGTCTACAAGAACATAGCCAACGTTTCAGGGGAAACCCTCCTTTCAGCCTTCTGTTTGTCTACTGTGTTGCATCAGTTTGATGCTGCATTAGATCCAAATGTGTGCGTTCTTGTTTTAACAAGCCAGGTTTCAGCCTGAATCTGAAATATCAGTGATAACATCAGTTGGGTTCGTAAATGAAGTGTTAAAAAACAAACATTAATTGTCAGTTAGTACATAGGCTATGAACAAAACTATCAACAGTAACATTTTAAATTCATTCACAGGTTGTGGACATTGTTCATGTCCAGTTGGCGTTGAGGTGGTGGTAGTCAGCTGCCTTCTTGAACTGTTGTAGTCCATGTGGTGTAGGCAGATCCACAATGCTGTTGGGAAAGGATTTCTAGGATTTTGACAAGGTGACGTCAAAAAGGAGAGATATTTCCAAATCTGGTTGGTGGGTGACTTGCAGGGGAACTCGCAAGTGATATCCCCATCTATTAGTTGCCGTGATCCTTCTAGATAGTAGTGGTTAAGGGTTTGGAAGGTGCTGTTTATAGGAGCTTTAGTGAATTTCTGCATCGCATAGATGGTACATACTGCTGTTTGAGGGAGTGAGTGGATGGATGGATGTGATGCCAACCAAGTTGCTTTGTTTTGGATGGCGTCAGACTTAGTGTTGTTGGAGCTACACTCATCCAGGCAGTGGGGGAGTATTCCATCATACGCCTGACTTGTGCCTTTTAGATATTAGACAGGCATTGGGGAGTCAGGAGGTCTTATATTAAGATAGCACAGTTAATGGAGTAATTTGATCTAAGTTGTTTGGCAGAACCTTTGTAAAAATTGACAGCAGTCCATAAAATGATATTAGTGCACACTTGGCCATACATTTATTTTAAAGAGTATTTTAAAACAATGTGGGATGGCAGAACACTTCAAGGAGCAAATCTCAGGTTTGGGCCTTAGTAGCTACAAAACCGGATTAAAACTCAGGAAAGTACAAAGGCCAGATGAAGTATGAAGTGCAGGTATTTAAATGTTTTAGAACTAGAGAAAATGAGAGAGTAAGGAAAGACAAAGTTATGACGGGATTTGCAAATGAAGAGACATTGCTTAATCAGGAGCCAACGTAGATAAACAAACACAAGATGCATGAATGAGTGTGCAAATTCAGGCAGTTTTAAACTTCTACAAGCATACACATGTTGGAAGATGGGAACATGTTTGAGCTCAAGTGGAGAAGCAACAAAAAGGTATACTAACTTGAATTTCATTGTAATTATTTGGGTTCTTCATTTAAGAATCAGATCTTTCTAAGATTCAAAGAGAGTTCCTGTATCTTTAGAGGGTCTGTTTATGGGCAAACAACTTGGGATGTCAACTGATTAAAACACATCAAGTGCAACGATGTCTTGCTTTCTTACCTGAAGCCAATAATACCTGTACTTGACATTGCATATGCCAAACCCAGAATACCACTTCCCATGATAGCATGCATTATGTTAAACACAGAGGAAGCAAAGGAAGCTCGTGCTGATTCTTGGTGCTGTGTTGCCTGCAAAAATAAAATTGCATTAAGTTTGAAAGAAAAGTCACAGTGAAGTGTTTGACTTGTAACTGAATCCACAGTGCATCTAGCAATATATAACTTCTAACTACAGCATGTTCACTATAAATGATAAAAGCTTCTGCTCAAAGGTTGTGGGCTAAATAGGCGTTCGCTCTCCATAGATGTTGTCCAACTTGCACATTTCAAGCATTTAATTGTTTTCAGAATTTTAGCTTTTAATAAAACTGTTTAACCGAATTGTTTCTTAAAAAAAAAATCATGTCTCATTGCATCAAATGGGCTAAAGGAATAAAAGCTAATATAAAAATGGTTGAAGTATATGACTATACACTGACATTTGCAACATACGTGTTGCCAAATTAATTTGGGGTGGGCTGCAATGTATATGAAGAAGAGCCACTTGACCAAACTACATCATTTAAAATTTCCTTACTGATTCATAAAGATAAAATTAGGATAGAAACCGCCTGCGTTGTGCTGGTAGATAGTTTCACTGCACGTACACATTCCCAACCTTTGTACTGAAATCAGGAAGCCACTATTTCAGTATTGGCTGGGCTTTGGATACACTGATTACATGATATCACTATGTTAAGTTTTACAAAACCAAATATTTGATACTTTGGTTATGAATCCTTATGAAACAAATTGCCAAATCAATTGACTACAGAATGTAGATTTTGAACAACATTTTTCCAATGCAATATAGAAAGAAGTTTTGAACAACTCTATTTAAAAAGAGTGTATTAATTCAGCAGGCATTAGTACAACTATTCATTTTTGTTCATCTTTCTCAAAAAGCACTTAGTTCAATCATTATGTTCATTCTGCACTCTTCTCAGTCATTCATAATGGCATTTCCTCCCTCCCTCAGAGGCATTCCTATGGATGCAATCTTGAAGCAAATGGGATTGCTTGACCCAAATTTCTGGATTTCAGAAGACACCAGAATGTTAATGATATATTAAACACTAACGAATAGCTTTAGTCAAATGAAACAATCATGCATTGCTTCCATGCAAAAATAAAGGGCTCACAAATACTTTAGGATGCATCACATATACTTACATATAGTAATACAGCTGCAGTACTATATATAAAAAAGGGAAGGAAGAAATCATTGTAAAATTAATGAAATTCTACTTGAAAGTAATGATTCATGTGTAAGGAAATTTACTGTGCATATTACCTGCCCACGAGCAGAGAATGTTTACAAAATAATCTGGATGAGACAAAGCTTGTAAAAAGCTATTGGCAGGAAATCAATCATGATCAGCCTGCAACTGTAAAGGAAAGTAGTTAAAATACATTAAAAAGAATAGAATCAGAATGATATTACAGAGGTGGTTATTTGGTGTTTTGACCCTGTTCGCTCTCCATGGTAGTAGTACAATACAAGTCTCTAGATTCACTTAACAAGGTTCAATGGTTAGAGTAGTGTACAAGAAGAGGTCTACAAAGTAGGTGTATATTGCCTTGCATGTAGACGGTTAAGGAGTGCCTTGATCGACATTTAAGAATTTTGAAAGGAATTGATAGGGTAAAGAAACAAACTTCTGGGATTGCAAGGAAGTCTAGGACAAGAGGATGTAACCTTAAAACTAGACTAGGCTGTTCAGAAAAAAAGTTAAGAAACTTCTATGAAGGATGGCAAAAGTCTAAAAATACTTCATCCTACAAAAGAAACGCAGTAGGCACAGCTCAATTTTAGAAGCTGAGAAACTAATTTTTCTTAGGCAAGGAGGTTTAAAAAGAACCAAGTCACAATCTCACTGAACAGGATAAATCAAATCATTCAAAAGGCTGAATGGTCTTCTCCTGCTGCTATTTTTAAAAGACTTGACAAATACAATGTAAAGCATGTTGGGTTTAGTTCTATGATCTGTAAAACCTCACAGTTAAACTAAAATCAATGGTTAGAACGTGGTATCCTCGTTTCGATTCCCCACTTTAGAAAATATTAGTTAATAGATAAGGACAGGCTAAACTTTAGGGGGCTTCAATGATCTTTCCAGTAGATCAGAGGTTAATCACTGTTTGAGGTGCCTAAAAAAACCATAGGTGAGGTCATTAGTGAGAAAGCCATCTAAAATGCTGCTTGGTGAACCATTAACTAGATCAGCAAAATAGGATGAGAAACAAAGTGTCAGAAATTCTCTGCAAGTCTGCAGCCTTGGTTGAGGGGGAAGACAATAACATTTCAAGTTCAGCCTGAAACATAAGTTTTTCACCTCAAAAGATGCCTGACCTGAGAATTTCCCGCATTTTGTTTTTCTCAGACTTTTAAAAATCTGAAGTACTCGGTCTATGCGTCACTACATCTGTACATCCAATTAAGGTAAGAGTTTGTAAAAAAAAATTCATAAGACTCAGAGCTAGGCTTGGATTTTTGGTCACAAGCATAAGCTTATTATTTAGATTCAAGGGGACAAACTAAGTACAATCCTTAAAAATAATGGAATGAAAATATTGAAAAATATTGTATAATAATTTTCAAAAATGATCCTCCTACCACTCATTCCAACTGATCATAACCAGCTCACCCCACAACTTATCACCAAACATCTTAAAAGGTAATTTGGATGGAGTTTAACAATGTTACTAGCCAACCAATTCCTGACATGTCAAAAGGTTGCCTACCATTAAAGATTGGCCCAAGATTCTCCTAGGATAAGATATGGATTGAATGAGCATTGCTGACAGATGATGCTAATTTGGAAAACCGGGAAGAGTTTGTTTGGAGAGACTGCAAATTGCAAGTTATCAGATAGGTTTGGAGGATGGTTCAGAGGACTGAGAGTAAAAGTTGATTGTGGATGATGTCTAGGCTTTAAGCTATAACTGGGTGTTCAAAAAAAAAGAGGGGTAACAAATGACATGGATTGGATGTGGAAACCAACATTTTGTTGCATCTCTGAATGACTGAGTTAAAAGGGAAGAGAATTAGAATGCTCACAGACAAATCCAGGAGAAAGTAATTAAACCTATTACGCAGGTATAGCAAGTCATTAGGAAGGCAAACAGAAGGTCATCATTTATAGCAAGGGTGATAGAATATAAAAAAAAGGAAAGCATTGGCAAGACCACATCTACAATGAAACAGAATATAAAGTAGGCAATTTGGTCCATCAAGTCTGCTGTGTCATTCAATAGGATCACAGCTAATCCACAATCAACTCCATACTCCTACTCTTTTCCATTTGTGTTGATGTCTTTCATATGTAGAAAGCTCTCTTCTTGAATATATTCAATTACTCAGCCTCAAAGCCAGAGGTGGTAGAGATTGCCACAGATTCACGACCACTAGTGAAGAGGCTTTTCATTTCAGATCTAAATGGCTTACCCCATATCTTGAGAATGATTCCTTGTGGGAGGAACAAAGGTACAGGAGCTGACCAGTAGGTTCATCAGGCTTGACCTACCATTGCAGATCAAAGTTGATCAATACCATTTTCCTACCTGTCATGAACTTGCTGAATAATTGAACTTCCCACCCTCGGAGAGAGAATTACAATGACTCACCATAGAGTGAAAAAAATTCCTCCTGGTCTCAGTCTTAAAGATACTACACTTATCCTGAGATTACATCCCTTGATTACAGATAAACAAACCAGGGATCCATCCTATCTATAGACAACCAGTATCATCCTGTAAGAATTTTGGAAGTTTCAGTGGGATCACCTCAATTTTCAACACTTGAGAATACAGACCAATTTCCTCAATCTCTGGTGAGGATTTCACCATCCTACATATTTACTTTTGTACTCAAATCCTCTTGAAATGAATGCCAACATATCATTTTACAAATACGTTTGAGTAATTTGAAGGTTAAATGATAAGGTGAGTCAGTGATAATGTCACTGTGCTAAACATCCACAGATCAAGCCTGAAGTTTGAGGGACATTGGTTCAAATTCCACCATGGAAGCTGGTGAAATTGTAATTCACTAAATCTGGAATCAAATGACTACCATAAACCACTTAGTTGTCATAAAAACATATCACTAATAGACTTTAAAAGGGATTCTGCTGTCCCTTCTCATTCCATGCAAGGTTTCAAATGCTAGCTTTTAGTGACTCATGAGTAAAGACATCCAGATCCTGAAAACACACACACACTTCCCAACTTTTCACTATTTAAGAAATATTCTGCCCACCTCCATTTACAAACTTTGTCGCAGATACAGCACCAGTAGTAGACTGAAGCATTTCACTTAAGTAGCTGATCTACCCCCAGGTCAGAAGAACCTTCCTTTACTAGTTCATCCAGTGGAAAGAAGTTAAATGCAATCGACAGACCATACTTTTAGAAAGAACTTGACAACTCACCAAATAACTTACATCATGCACCACACCCCCACTCCAAGACAGAGGAAACATCATTCCTGCAGTTTCAAAAATGTATATATTTCAAATGACACCCCCTCATTATCCTGAAGAGACTTTATACCAAAGCATACTGCAGCTCTGAAGTTCTATACTTCTAGATTAGTAGAGATTCCCTACAGTGTGGGAACAGGCCCTTCGGCCCAACAAATCCACACCAACCCTCTGAAGAGCAACCCACCCAGATTCATTTCCCTACATTTACCCCGACTAATGTACCTAACACTACGTGCAATTTAGCATGGCCAATTCACCTAATCTGCATATCTTTGGACAGTGGGAGGAAACCGGAGCAACCAGAGGAAACCCACGCAGACACGGGGAGAACGTGCAAACTCCACACAGATCGGTGCCAGAGGTGGGAATTGAACCCAGGTCCCGAGCGCTGTGAGGCAGCAGTGCTAACCACTGAGCCACCGTGTTACTAAAAGGCAGACCTTTTCATCATGCCCCCAATAGTTCATGAGATCTTTCACCACAAGCAGCTGACAGAAACTTAATGACTTAAAAAGGCAATAGGACAATTTTTTAAATAGAGAAACATAAAAGGATCAGCAAAATTGGGATACAGAATACAGGGGTAAAATTGACACAAGAAGCTGAACCACCTAATCGTGTACAATAACGAAACGCATAAAAGTGGATAAATCCCTGGGACCTAAGCAGCCATACTCTAGAACTCTGTGGGAAGCAATTGCTGGGCCTCCTACTGAGATATTTGTATCATTGATAGTCACAGGTGAGATGCCAGAAGACTGGAGGCTGGCTAATGTGGTACCACTGTTTAAGAAAAGATGGCAAGGACAAGCCAGGCAACTATAGACCAGTGAGCTTAAAGTCAGTAGTGGGCAAGTTGTTGGAGAGAATCCTGAGGGACAGGATGTGCATGTATTTGGAAAGGCAAGGACTGATCAGGAATAGACAACATGGCTTTGTGCGTGGGAAATCATGCCTCACAAACTTGATTTGAGTTTTTTGAAGAAGTAACAAAGAAGATTGATAAGGGCAGAGCGGTAGATGTGACCTATATGGACTTCACCAAGACATTTGACAAGGTTTCCCATGGGAGACTGATTAGCAAGGTTAGATCTCATGGAATACAGGGAGAATTAGCCATTTGGATATAGAACTGGCTCAAAGGTAGAAGACAGGTTGGTAAGTGGAGGGCTGTTTTTCAGACCGGAGGCCTGTGACCAGTGGAGTACCACAAGGATCGGTGCTGGGTCCACTACTTTTCATCATTAATATAATGATTTGGAGGTGAGCATAAGTATAGTTAGCAAGTTTGCAGAGGACACCAAAATTGGAGGTGTAGTGGTCAGCAAAGGTTACAACGGGATCTTGATTAGATAGGCCGATGGGCTGAGAAGTGGCAGATGGAGTTTAATTTAGGTAAATGGGAGGTGCTGCATTTTGGGAAATCCAATCTTAACAGGACTTATACACTTAATGGTCAGGTCCTAGGGAGGGTTGCTGAACAAAGAGACCTTGGAGTGCAGGTTCATAGCTCCTTGAAAGTGGAGTCGCAGGAAGATAGGACAGTGAAGGCAATGTTTGGTATGCTTTCTTTTATTGGTCAGAGTATTGAGTACAGGAGTTGGGTGGTCATGTTGCGACTGTCCAGGACATTGGTTAGGCCACTGTTGGAATATTGCATGCAATTATGGTCTCCTTCCTATGCAAAGATGTTGTGAAACTTGAAAGGGTTCAGAAAACATTTACAAGGATGTTGCCAGGGTTGGGAGGATTTGAGCTATAGGGAGAGGCTGAATAGGCTAGGGCTGATTTCCCTGGAGCACTGGAGGCTGAGGGGTGACCTTATAGAGGTCTATTAAAAGCTGAGGTTTAGGGTGAGAGGGAAAGATATGAGAGAGATCCAAGGGGCAACGTTTTCACATAGATGGTAGTAAGTGTATGGAATGAGCTACCAGAGGAAGTGGTGGAAGCTAGTACAATTGCAACATTTAACAGTATCTGGATGGGTATATGAATAGGAAGGGTTTGGAGGGCCAGGTGCTGGCAGGTGGGACTAGATTGGGTTGGGATAGCTGGTCAGCATGGATGAGTTGGACTGAAGGGTCTGTTTCCATGTTGTACATCTATGACTGTATAGTTTGAGAGTGACAAGTGTTTCACTAGAATTGAGCACAGGAAGTAATTTTTAAAAATGGCACAGAATTAGCATTGTTGCCCTTTATGCAATCTCTTGATTTGGCTGAGAAAAGGTCAGTGCTGAAGTTTTCATACACGGTGGATCAAATGCAAACTGGAGTCACCTGACACCTGTACATAATCCACAAAAATCAAGATGGGGAGAAAGATCAGACTCATTTAAGTAGAGGTGACCTTATAGAGGTTTGCAAAATTATGAGGGGCATGGATAGGATAAATAGGCAAAGTCTTTCCCCTGGGGTCAGGGAGTCCAGAACTAGAGGGCATAGGTTTAGGGTGAGAGGGGAAAGATATAAAAGAGGCCTAAGGGGCAGCTTTTTCACACAGAGGGTGGTAAGTGTATGGAATGAGCTGCTGGAGGATGTGGTGGAGGCTGGTAAAATTGCAACATTTAAGAGGCATTTGGATGGGCATATGAATAGGAAGTGTTTGGAGGGATATGGGCCAGATGCTGGCAGGTGGGACTAGACTGGGTTGGGATATCTGGTCAGCATGGACAGGTTGGACCCAAGAGTCTGTTTCCATGCTGTACATCTCCATGACTCTATAAGGTACACTAGGGAGCCTGACAACAGTGCAATACAGGAAATCATGGCTGTAGTTAGAGTAGCTTGTCAGTTTATATAATAAGTGTCAACTCGACAGTAAGTCAATATTACTACATGACCTGACATGTGATCAAGGAACGCTTCAGAACCAAAGCTATTTGCAACTCCACGCACTCAGGTTTGTTCATAGTTGCGAGAAGCCTTAAATGCTGTTAGGAGTCCAGAGACCCGTTTTAAAACACGCTAAGCATGGATGCCTTAACTAAAAACTTGCAAGTTTGTATACTAGTTTATTTCTTTACAAATTCGTGATCAACTACTTATCCAACTGTTCATACAATTATTTTACCAGTGGCCATGTAAGAACTTGCCCACAATCGTATCAGACAGAGCGTACATCTTCTCCACTTCGTTCTCTCCTCCACACACCAATTTCTCAGTTTGCTCAACGTTCAAACTCTCTCAGTTCTCTCTTATCCCCTTCATGAGCAAAGGGCCCTCCAGGTCGATAACAAACTGAGCTTCATCTCACGTTCAGCCCGGCTGAAGAAGCACGGAGGTCTGACCACCGACCTCTAGCATCACTGCAAACATATGTGGTACAATAACTCCATAATCCCGCACTAAACAGACTCACATCTTTCGGCACCAAAGCTGACTGGTCATCTTGCCCGCTCTCAGTCCATTCGTCACTCATCATTCTCTACTTGCCACCGCTCGCTCTCTCTCAATCTCTCACAGCAGCGTGAGCACGTGATCAACCAACAAAACGCCCGCACTCGTCGATGACGTAGCAACCCACTTGCGCGCTTTTTGATGACGATCCAGCCCCTAGTGATCCCGCTGGAAGCCGTTATGAGGTGAGCGCGTGAGGGGGAGGCACGTGTGGTCGGAGTGCGGTGTCTCTTAGCAACCCACGCAGAGCCTCGACCCTCCTTGAGGCCCGGGGTTTGGGGTAGGCGGGCTCCTCCAGTGTTGGCGTGAGCCTTTAGTTGGAGGAGGATGAATTCTGAGAGGGTAAGGGAGAGGGGGACTGAATGGGAGGTTCCAGACTGAGGGAGGATCTGAGCTAGAGGCCTCAGTCTGAGAAGTGGATTCAGACTGAGGGCATGAGGGAGTAGCTGCAGTCTAAAGGATGCACTTCACTGATTGAAGGTCGCTTTCGGGTTATTGCAGCGAAAACGTATAAATCGCAGGTAGTGACAACACTACCCACGCTGTTTTGGGCATACAGTGTGTGATGTTGGTAGAGGAATAGACTGCTGTTTTTCACGTACTTTCATGTTACCACTTATGATCAACTCAGGAGAGGTAATGGTCTAGTGGTATTGCTAGACTTTTAATCCCCTAAGTAATGTCCTGGGGAGCTGCTGAAAATGTGTTGCTGGAAAAGCGCAGCAGGTCAGGCAGCATCCAGGGAACAGGAGAATCGACGTTTCGGGCATAAGCTCTTCTTCAGGAAGAAGGGCTTCCTGAAGAAGGGCTTATGCCCGAAACGTCGATTCTCCTGTTCCCTGGATGCTGCCTGACCTGCTGCGCTTTTCCAGCAACACATTTTCAGCTCTGATCTCCAGCATCTGCAGACCTCACTTTCTCCTCAAAGATAATGTCCTGGGAACTTGGGTTTGAATCCTGCCATATTAGACTGGGAACTTGGAATTCATTAAAAGTCTGGAATTGAGATGCTAATTATTGGGGGAAAAAAAACATTGGTTCACTAATGCCCTTTAGCAAAGACCACGTAAGGATCTTTACCTGGTCTGACCTAAATATGACAACAGACCCCACAGCAATCTAGTAAAAACAATGACTGCAGATGCTGGAAACCAGATTCTGGATCAGTGGTGCTGGAAGAGCACAGCAATTTAGGCAGCATCCGACGAGCAGCAAAATCGACGTTTCAGGCAAAAGCCCTTCCCACAGCAATCTGGTTGACTCTTAAATTAAATATGCTGTAGATCTGTGGTGATGTAAATTTTATGATTGTTCTAGTTAGTGGATTCCAGGATACTGAGGCTCAGACTGTGAGACAGCAGCACAAAGTTATGCCTAATTTATCACTGAACTAGCAACACCACTGGAATATTATCCTATCAATGCAGTAGAATACTTTCCTGAATTTTGTAATAGACCACAAACATAGACATAACTTTATAACTGGCTGTGCTATATGACCTTGGGGTACTTGATATTGTAAATTTGGTTGCTAACTTGTTTATTTTCCAATGAATACTCAAGTAGGTAGCTTATTGACATTAAAGTCTGTTCATGTCAAATATAGCAGCCTGTAATATGTGCTAATTGTTAACAGTTAAGGTTTCAGTCCCTCTTTGTAACTTAAATGGCAGGAGGAAGTTAGTATAAAACTCTGAAATATGGAAAAGACTGAAGACTGATTTTGAAAATAACTATATCAACAGCTCAAACAAGGTGTCATATTGAAGCTGAGATTTACTGTCCAAGAGGTATCAGTGTAACTGCTGAATTAAATAAAAGCATTTCTTTGCAGTTTGAATTATGCCCACAACCCTTTCTTTCATCAAAGTCAATAACTTCTGTTGTTTGTTGAATCATTGCCAAACTTGAAAGGGTGCAGAAAAGATATACAAGGAATTTGCCAGGATTGTAGGATTTCAGCTCTAGAGGGAGGCTGAATAGGCTGGGGCTAACTTCCCCCGAATGATTGAGGTTGCAGGGTGACTGTATAGAGGTTTATAAAATCATGAGGGGCATAAATAGGATGAATAGACAAGGTCTTTTTCCCAGATTAGGGGAGCCCAAAACTAAAAGGCATAGGTTTCAGGTGGGAGGGGAAAGATATCAAAGGGACCTAAGGGGCAACATGTTCACTCGAGAGGGTGGTGCATGTATGCAATGAGATGCCAGAGGATGTGGTGGAGACTGGTATAATACATAATTTAAAAGGCAACTGGATGGGTTCATGAATAGGAAGGATTTAGAGGGATATGGGCCAAATGCTGGCAAATGGGAGTAGATTAATTTAGGATATCTGGTCACTATGGACGAGTTGGACCAAAGGGTCTGTTTTCGTGCTGTACAACTGTATGACTCTAAGTGCTGGAGCAAATCTGTGTTTTAAGTATTGAATGAATTTTTGTGTTCAAATCTCAACTAACTGCAGCTGAATTATACAGTTTATATAGTGGTCCAGAACGGAATTAGTCTTTAACATGAAAGTGTAGAATCCTAATTGATACTAAGTCAAACCCTGGTTACATTCATTAATTAGACAGATAAGATTTAATAAGATGCTGGAAATGTTCAGCACCTTGCGCACCACCTGTGGAGAGAGAAAAACAGTTAATATTTCAAAGAAATGATCTTTCATCAGAACAGTAAAAGTCAGATATAACAGCCTTTCAAATAAGTATAGAAGCTGTGAAAATGGCAGGTCTGGTTAGCGTAAATGCGGGAGAGATGAAATAACAAAATCAGGTAGCAACAGGACATGTTTAGAGTCTTTGGTGAAGTGAATTGAGATGTTCAGCAAAGTGATCCGCCAACTCCGTTTTTGACTTCCCACGCTAAGAAAAAAAAACACTGTTACCCACAAATACAGTATAAATTGCAGCAATTACTAATAAATCATTGTTATGCCTGGAAGAAATGTTTGGGCCTTGAGCAGTGGGAAGATAGGGGGTGAAAGAACAGATCTGAAACTAGTCGGGTGGTAGGGTGAAATGTGAGGAGGGTGAAATGTTATGAGAATACAGGGTGACCTGGACAGGCTAGATGAATGGACGGATGCATAGCAGATGCAGTTTAATACAGATAAATGTGTGGTTATCCACTTTGGCAAGAACAGGAACGCAGATTACTATCTAAATGGAATCAAGTAAGGTAAAGGGGAAGTACAATGAGATCCAGGTGTTCTTGTACATCAATCAATGAAAGCAAGCATGCAGGTACAGCAGGCAGTGTAGAAAGCTAATGGCATGCTGGCCTTCATAACAAGAAGAATTGAGTATAGGAGCAAAGAAGTCCTTCTGTTGCTCTACAGGGCCCTGCTGAGACTGCACCTGGAGTATTATGTGCAGGTTTGGTTTCCAAATTTGAGGAAGGACGTTCTGGCAGTTGAGGGAGTGCAGCGTAGGTTCATGAGGTCAATTCCTGGAGTGGCGGGACTATCATATGTTGAAAGATTGGAGCGACTGGGCTTGCATACACTTGACTTTAGAAGGATAAGAGGGGATCTGATTGAGATGTATAAGATTAGATTAGATTCCCTACAGTGTGGAAACAGGTCCTTCGGCCCAACAAGTCCACACCGACCCTCCGAAGAGAAACCCACCCAGACCCATTCCCCTAAATTCATCCCTGACTAATGCACCCAACACTACTGGCAATTTAGCGTGGCCAATTCACCTAACCTGCACATCTTTGGACTGTGGGAGGAAACCGGAACACCTGGAGGAAACACACGCAGACATGGGGAGAATGTGCAAACTCCACACAGACAGTTGCCCGAGGTGGGAATTGTACCCGGGTCCCTGGCGCTGTGAGGCAGCAGTGCTAACCACTCAGCCATCGTGCCACCCTGTTTTTTTTTTCTTTCTTTTTTTTCCCTTTTTTCTTTTTTTAAAGATTAGATTCCCTACGGTGTAGAAACAGACCGTTTGGCCAACCAGTTCACACTGACCCTCTGAAGAGTAATCCACCCAGACCCATTCCCCTCTGACTAATTCACCATTATGGACAATTTAGCATGGCCAATCCACCTAACATGCACATCTTTGTACTACATGATTAGATACAAACAGATTATTAAAGGATTGGACACTATGGAGGCAGGAAGCATGTTTCCATTGGTGGGTGAGTCCAGAACCAAAGGACAGAGTTTAAAAATAAAGGGTAGGCCATTTAGAACAGAGTTGAGGAGAAATTTCTTCACCCAGAGAGTGGTGGATATATGGAATGCTCTGCCCCGGAAGGCAATGGAGGCCAAGTCTCTGGATACTTCCAAGAAAGAGATGGATAGAGCTCTTAAAGATAGTGGAATGAAGGGTCATGGGGATAAGGCAGGAACAGGATACTGATTGGGGATGATCAGCCATGATCATAATGAATGGTGGTGCTGGCTCGAAGGGCCGAATGGCCTACTCCTGAACCTATTGTCTATTGCACTTCCAGGGGAAAGTGCTCGGAGGTGCTGGGGTTAATGGACGAGTGGCCTAATTGGCTTGGACTGAACTGTCTCTTCAGAAGGGTGAAAGGGGACGAAATGTAGCAGCATCATGCTGGAATTGGCTGAAATGTGAGAAGATGATCCATCGAGCATGGGGCTGAGGGGTGCAGGATGGGGACAAGGAGTATTCGATGAAGATTCTGGCTGCAAGGGAAGGATTAGGGCGTAAGTGTGAGAAGTTGAATCAAAATGTTTGGGAGTCCTCTTGAGATAAATTGGAGGGGAATCTTCAGGTGGGGAGAAAGAAGACATAATGGAAGCACTGGTATGGAAGGTAAACATTAATATAGAAACTAGTAGGAGTAGGTCATTCAGCTCTTTGAAATTCTGCTCTGCCATTCAGTATGAACATGACTGATCCTGTCTAAATGCCATTTGCCGATTTTCCTCCCATATCCCTTCATGCCTTAACATCTAAAAATACATTTACAGAGGAACTTCGATTATCCGGCTTTCGCTTAGCTGAATATCGGATTATCCGGCAAGATCGCAAGTTCCCAGATTGACTAAACTATGTTATCCCAGCAAACGATTATCCGGAAATGGATTAACTGAACAAAATACTGCCTGCCCGTATCCTTCAGATAATCGAGGTTCCTCTGCATTTCTAACTTGAATAAATTCAGTGACTCAGCCTCCACAACCTTCTGTGGGACAGAATTTCACAGTTTGACCACCTTTTGGGTGAAGAAAGTTTTCTTAGTCTTTGTCTTAAATAGTTTACTTGTATCCTGTGTCCCATGGTTCTAGCCACCCCAACCAAGGAAAATATCCTATATCTAGTTTGTCCAGCCTTTTCAACATTTTAGATATTGCAATCAGGTCCCTTCTCATTCTTCTAAAACCGAATGATTAGAGACTTGGTCAAGCCAATCTCTCCTCGTAGGACAGTCCTGCCATTCCCATTATCGGCCTAGCCAACGTCTACTCAACCCCCTCTATGTTAAGTGTATCCTTCCTTAAATGGGAAGACCAAAATTTCTAGGATTAGTAAGATTATTAGAGCATATATAATGGAAACATAGAGACTGAAAGTATGGAATAGATTGGTATTGATCTATAA
The DNA here is from genome assembly GCF_004010195.1 of Chiloscyllium plagiosum. Lineage (NCBI taxonomy): Eukaryota > Metazoa > Chordata > Chondrichthyes > Orectolobiformes > Hemiscylliidae > Chiloscyllium > Chiloscyllium plagiosum. The sequence continues at coordinate 28,600,927 of NC_057719.1, forward strand.
AAATAACTTGCAAAGTTGTTACCTTGTCCATTATACTTTTTGTACTTCATTTGTTATTCCTTGCCGGCCATTTAAGTAACCAAGGGGCCGGTATTCAACCTTCCCATAGTTTTCAACTACTAGAATCCTATAAGATACTGTGTGAAGTGAATACCGTACTCCAAACCTACCTTACAGGACACTATCAGCTAAATGTTTATTGGTGTATAAGCAAACCATCAAGATGGCTGTAGAAATAAGTAGGCTTGTAGTGGATATTCATTAACAACCTGTCCCCAGAAATGGAGATAGAAAGTTGCAATGATAAGAGTCTGAAATGAACTATGTGTAGATAAGAGTGGTGTGAGGATGTTGCTTCTTTAACAAGGAAAGGTTGTCCTTGGGTTTCTTTTCAGAGGGGTTGTGAATGCATAGATTCCGAGATGTCTGGTTTGGATGAGTTTTAGGGCCAATTTGATTCTAGCTAACAAATACTGTCTCAGGCAAAAGGCTTTCAAGTTTTAAAAAAGCTCTTGTAAGATGAAAGGGGAATGGCCAGTTCTCCCAGCTCAGCTGTTCTCTGGTTTGGTTTTGGTTTGGTTTTAGCAAGCAGTCAGTTTGAGCTGGGGTATCCAAAGAAACAGCTACAGTAGAAGCAGGTTCAATGCTAAATCTCTCTGCTGCCTCTCTCTCTCTCTCTCAGCCTCCTCTCAGAACTTGCCTGATTTTTACCTTTTTGCCAAGGGGGTGTGTAAGGGGACTGTTGCAAGCATTTGGAACAGCATCAATAAGTTATGGTAGTCTATTGGATTTTCAGGTACGTTAAGTTATTCTATATTCTGTTCTCTTTTGTTTGTATTTCATTTTGTACTCGAAGTAAATTCTATCTTCTTTAAAATCAAGGAGGTTAGATCAGCTGCATCACTTCTGGAATATCCACTTACACCTGCTTAAAACAACTAGAAAAGTTAGGGCTACTTTCTTGAAACGTTTTGAGGAGGTCTGGCATGGAACATAACAGTGGGAAAGAAATTGGAAACAAAGTTGATGAAAATTTCCAGTTTGAAGCTAGGACAGGTGGTGACACTAATATATTCCAACAATTTACTAGAAAAGCAGGCAAAGGAGCAGCTCCGAATGGAACTGAAACAGGAAATGTTTTCACATATCCTACAATTAGGTGAAAATACAGTGAACCACATGCGTTCTCAAAGCAACACCACTTGGAACATCTCCAGATATCAGCAGAAACTCAAAATCCTAAATACATTCTTACAGACTTTCCATCTTTTGGGGTAATCATTAGACTTTATTATGGAAAATGTCATTCTTATCAATATCTCTCAGAGTCTGGCAATACGAAGTTTTAAATGTCAATTAAGTCTAATTGTTCACTTAGTGACAAATGATTGATAGGTTTCTTATTGAAATCAGTATTAAGGCAGCTCATAGCTAAGTCATTACTGTATTGGTAACTGATTGGTGTTGACTCTTTTCCATCTTAGGTTTTTTCTTTTCTTTACCAAGACTTGGACAAATACAGTATTACGTGTGTTAGTTAAAAAATTGGCAACTAGGCAACAACTTCAATTGACTCCATTACTGCCTCCATATCTTTCCAGCCTGTGCATTTCCAAAGCTGGTGTTACTGAATTGAACACGATGTCAGCATATAACCCTGAAGAGGATGTCAATCTTTACACTCCTCCCACAACAGTACGTGGAATTACTGAGCTGAACAGAGATTTATTTAGAAAGAATGTAGCTCTTCCAGCTCTGAAGGTGAAAAAGGACGTAGTGAACAAAGTCACAAAATCCTTGAAAAATTCCACGCTCAAAAGACCTGGGCTAAAGCGAGTTGTTGAAGACTCTAAAGATGAAATGTATAGGTTTATTTTGTTGGACCCATGTAGAATATCATGCATGGAATCTTTTGAGATTTCTGAGAAGGCTGTTCTAAAAGAGTATAATGTTGATCTTCAGATTCACATGTATCATTTAGAAATGACTTATGAACATTTCAAACCTGAAGAGATTCTGAAGGCAGTTTTGCCTGAAGGGCAGGATGTAACCTCTGGATTTAGTAGAGTCGGCCATATTGTTCACATGAACCTTCGTGATCATCAGCTTCCATACAAGTATTTGATTGGTAAGATTTGAATTTTGTTGCTTCTAGATTTAGTTTAAAGTTTATTTCAGGGGAATATGTTCTTTCTTAGTATATCTGATGATATTAGATTAATAATAACTAATTAATTGTCAGATGTTTTGAAATTACACATAATAGTTTGGAGAAGCTGTGCATGTTCCCTTTAGAGAACATAGATTGAGAAGAGATTTGATAGAGGTACTTAAAGCCATAAGAAGTCTATACTAAATAGATCCTGTCCCTATTGCTAGAAGTTATGAGAATCATGAGACTCAGATTTAAAGTAAATGGCAAAAGAATGAATTATGACATGAGGAGGAACGTTTTTATGTAGTCAGTGATCATTATCTGGAATGCTCTGCCTGAATATATAGTGAAGGGACACTTAATTGTGGAAGTCAAAGTGAATTTGACAGTGCCTGAAGGAAAAGAATTATGGAGACATGGAAAGGATAGGAGTGTTGGCCTAGCTAAACTACTATTGCAGAGAGCTTGCACAGGTCCAGTGGGCCGAATGGATTTCTTCAGTCAAGTTAATAATAATTTGTTGCAAGTGTTTATATGTAATTTAAAATCTTGATCATTACAATTTTATTTAATTGTAAGTCTTTGAGTAATTGTCTGGCAGCTCAGAATATAATCACTAATCTTGTTTCTTAGGCCAAGTTATAATGGATAAGAATCCTGGAGTAACTTCAGTGGTTAATAAAACCAATATTATTGACAACACTTACCGTAATTTTCAGATGGAAGTACTAGCTGGGGAAGACAATATGATAGCAAAGGTAAAATTTTCAGATTTCACTACATTTTTTCAAGTTCTGCAGTTATGTTTCCTTGAAATGGTTCTATCTCTATTAATAACATGCACTGAATAAGCTTTGAACTTTCCAAATAACTATCCATTACTAAAATATTTTTAATTTAACATTATTTTTAGTAAACACTTAAGTTTTGGAGGAGGAACGACTGTCACTCCTGAGAGAGGCTTGGTTTTTGAGAAATGTAAAATGACATGTTTTGTGCACATAATATAGACTGACAACTAACAAGTGAAAGTATCACCAGTCCAAATAGAAACACAACAGATCTGGTGATAATCAGCCCTCTTCTGCCATTGGTAATTAAACAGCAATGAAATCCAAGAGTTAGCTTTATTTAGAAGAAGGAAGGCAAAAAGCTTGCTTCTTCAGGATCTAAATCAATTATTTAAGAAATAAAATTATTAATTGGTGGGAGGGTGTTAATGAGAGAAGGTGCATATAATTGGTTGTCTTGTCGAATAAGAATATTACCAGTGCTTAAAGTTATAGAACTGCCCTGGAAAAATGCATATGTGCTCATCTACGTTGCTGAGTTTATAGAGAGAGTACTTGTATAACCACATTGATGAATCTGTGGGAATACTCTGTACCATGTTAATTTTAAAAGCGGATGATTTGTCAGATTTTTAGAAAAAGAATATGTAAATTAATTTACAAACCATGCTGATCAATTGAACTCTATGGAGAATGGTAAAACAAAATGTCTTTGCAATTCAATTTCAATTATATAAGTTTAACAATGTCCTTGATTTATCTATTATTTGCTCTTAAATAACTTTTAATTAATTTGTGTTTTGATAGGTCAAAGAGAACAATATAACATATGAATTTGATTTTTCTAAAGTCTATTGGAATCCACGGCTCAGTACAGAACATAGTCGAATAGTTGGTCTCCTGAACTCTGGAGATCTAGTGTATGACATGTTTGCTGGTGTTGGGCCTTTTGCTATTCCAGCAGCAAAGAAAAACTGCAGAGTCATGGCAAATGATCTGAACCCAGAATCATATAAGTGGCTAGTCCACAACTGTAAGCTGAACAAAGTCGACAATAAAGTACAGTCATTCAATATGGATGGCAGGGACTTTTTATTAGGTCCTGTTAAAAAGGATTTTATAAAACAAATTGAAATACTTTCATCAAAGGAGAACAAAACCTCTATTCACATAATTATGAATCTACCTGGTTTGGCTATTGAGTTCTTGGATGTCTTCAGACAACTCTTTGAGAAGCAAAACTTAGTTGACGCTTTACCCACAGTCCACTGCTATAGTTTTTCTAAGTCTAATGAACCTGCCAAAGATATTCAGAGAAGAGCCGAGGATTTCCTAGGAACATCCTTAGAGGGACGGTGCTCTATCCATTTGGTTCGGAATGTGGCTCCAAACAAGGAAATGATGTGTATAAGTTTTAAAGTTCCTGCTGAGGTGCTATGCAAAAATTACTTGGCAGAAAGAGGTCAGTATTTTAGTCGCAATACCTGCACTCAAAATGACATATCTACAGGTTTTGGCATTAGTATGATTATGTTTATTCCTGCAAAAAAGGCTGTGATTGAAAAATATTGAATTGGGTCATTTATAACAGGAAGAGAAAAGCACTCTATGAAACAGTTACTATGAGAAAGTATTGTTATAAGTTCAGAATTTAAAGATATATTCGTGTAGAGTAGTATCAGCTACATCTTTGTGACCCTAGCAACTAATGTTGGATGTTCTCTAACTGCCCAAAATTGATATGCTGTTGCATTGTTCTGGAACATTGGGGGAAAAAAAGTCAAAACAACAGCAGTTTTAAAAGGGAGAAGAACAGACAAAGGAAGCACATAGTGAGGTCAGTGCAGGAGAGAGAGAGAGAAAGAAATTGACACTGCCTTTGCTGTTTGAATTCATGTATCGCTAGACATTGAAGTGCATCTGGGAAAATTAACAAACAGTGCAATTCACAACTGATCTTGGAGGAACTGTTGCGCGAAGTTCACAGTACAGAATCAGATAAGTTAATTGTTTTAAGTGTGGCCTACAGAAAGTCTGCAGTAGTGAGGAGAGTGGGTTCTTTCTTGATTATATTTGATTAGATTACTTACAGCGTGGAAACAGACCCTTCGGCCCAAAAGGTCCACACCGACCCGCCACCCAACCAGACCCATTCCCCTACATTAACCCCTTCACCTAACACTATGGGCAATTTAGCATGGCCAATTCACTTAACCTGCACATTTTTGGACTGTGGGAAGAAACCAGAGCACCTGGAGGAAACCCACGCAGACACGGAGAGAATGTGCGAATACCACATAGTCAGTCGCCTGAGACGGGAGTTGAACCCAGGTCTCTGGCGCTGTGAGGCAGCATTGCTAATCACTGTGCTACTGTGCCGCACATGGATATGTCTCTTGATTAAACTTAAAATATAAACCATAACTATTAATTTAACCCGGGGCAGTGTTTGTAGAGGAATAAGATGGTGTTAGTTTCTGGGTCTGTAGATTGTGAAGGAGCATAAATAGCCTTTGATAGAGTGATATGTACTTCTTGTCAGATGTGGGAGTTTAAAGAGAGTTTAAGGGTTACTGTGGATTATATCTGCCATAAATGCTGTTGGTTGCAAATCTCATCAGATCGAATGGATCGGTTGGAGAGACAGTTAGAAGCAATGAGGAATTTGCAACAGCAACACTGTGTGATGAATGGCAGTTATAGGAAGAGGGAAAGTCTCAGATACAATCTGTCACATAGATGGGTTAACTCCAGGAAAGGTAAGAGAGGTAGGCAGGTAGTGCAGGAGTCTTTTGTGGCTATACCCATTTCAAACAAGTATGCTGTTTTGGAAAATGTAGGGGGTGATGGATTCTCAGGGGAACGTAGCACAAACAGCCAAGTTTCTGGTATTGAGACTGGCTCTAATGCAATGAGGGGTACGTCGGGTTCAAAGAGATCAATTGTGTTAGGGGATTCTCTAGTCCGAGATACAGACAAGACGTTTCTGTGGCCAGCAGCGAAAAATCAGAATGGTGTTTTGCTTCCCTGGTGGCAGAATCAAGGATGTCTCGGGGAGAGTGCAGAATGTTCTGCAGGGGGAGAGCGGCCAGCAGGAGGTCATTGTCCACATTGGAACCAATGACATAGGAAGGGAAAAGGTTGAGATTCTGAAGGGAGATTACAGTGAGTTAGGTAGGAATTTAAAAAGGAGGTCCTCGAGGGTAGTAATATCTGGATTACTCCCAGGGCTACGAACTAGTGAGGGCAGGAATAGGAGGATAGAGCAGATGAATGCTTGGCTGAGGAGCTGGTGTATGGGAGAAGGATTAACATTTTTGGATCATTGGAATCTCTTTTGGGGTAGAAGTGACCTGAATAAGAAGGACGGATTGTACCTAAATTGGAAGGGGACTAATATACTGGCACGGAACGTTGCGAGAACTGCTTGGGAGGATTTAAACTAGTAAGGTGGGAGGGGGTGGGATCCAGGGAGATAATGAGGAAAGAGATCAATCTGAGACTGATACAGTTGAGAACAGAAGCGAGTCAAACATTCAGGGCAGGTAGGGACAAGGTAGGACTAACAAATTAAACTGCATTTATTTCAATGCAAGGGGCCTAACAGGGAAGGCAGATGAACTCAGGACATGGTAAGGAACATGGGACTGGGATATCATAGCAATTACAGAAACATGGCTCAGGGATGGGCAGGACTGGCAGCTGAATGTTCCAGGATACAAATACTACAGGAAGGATAGAAAGGGAGGCATGAGAGGAGGGGGAGTGGCATTTTTGATAAGGGATAGCATTACAGCTGTACTAGGGAGGGTATTCCCAGAAATACATCCAGGGAAGTTATTTAGGTGGAGCTGAGAAGTAAGAAAGGGTTGATCACCTTATTGGGATTGTATTATAGACCCCCTAAGTCAGAGGGAAATTGAGAAACAAACTTGTAAGGAGATTTCAGCTATCTGTAAGAATAATAGGGTGGTTATGGTAGAGGATTTTAACTTTCCAAACGTCGACTGGGACTGCCATAGTGTTAAAGGTTTAGATGGAGAGGAATTTGTTAAGTGTGTACAAGAAACTTTTGTGATTCAGTTTGTGGATGTACCTACTATAGAAAGTGCAAAACCTGACCTACTCTTGGGAAATAAGGCAGGGCAGTGTGACTGAGGTGTCAGTGGGGGAGCACTTTGGGGCCAGCGACCATAATCCTATTAGATTTAAAATAGTTACGGAAAAGGATAGACCAGATCTAAAAGTTGAAGTTCTAAATTGGAGAAAGGCCAATTTTGACGGTATTAGGCAAGAACTTTCGAAAGCTGATTGGAGACAGATGTTCGCAGGTAAAGGGACGGCAGGAAAATGAGAAGCCTTCAGAAATGAGATAACAAGAACCCAGAGAAAGTATATTCCTGTTAGGGTGTAAGGAAAGGCTAGTAGGTATAGGGAATGCTGGATGACTAAAGAAATTGAGGATTTGGCTAAGAAAAAGAAGGAAGCATGTGTAAGGTATAGATCGAGTGAATCCTTAGAGTATAAAGGCAGTAGGAGTATACTTAAGAGGGAAATCAGGAGCGCAAAATGGGGACAAGAGTTAGCTTTGGCAAATAGAATTAAGGAGAATCCAAAGGGTTTTTACAAATACATTAAGGACAAAAGGGTAATTAGGGAGAGAATATGGACCCTCAAAAATCAGCAAGGTGGCCTTTGTGTGGAGCTGCAGAAAATGAGGGAGATACTAAACGAGTATTTTGTGTCAGTATTTACTGTGGAAAAGGATATGAAAGATATACACTGTAGATATAGATGGTGACACCTTGCAAAATGTCCATATTACAGAGGAGGAAGTGCTGGAATTCTTGAATCACGTAAAGTTGGATAAATCCCCAGGACTTGATCCGGTGTACCCTAGAACTCTGTGGGAAGCTAGAGAAGTGATTGCTGGGCCTCTTACTGAGATATTTGTATCATTGATAGTCACAGGTGAGGTGCTGAAAGATTGGAGGTTGGCTAACGTGGTGCCACTGTTTAAGAAGGGTGGTAAGGACAAGCGAGGAACTACAGACCAGTGAGTCTGACGTCAATTGTGGGCAAATTGTTGGAGGGAATCCTGAGGGACAGGATGTACATGTATTTGGAAAGGCAAGGACTGATTAGGGATAGTCAATATAGCTTTGTGCGTGGGAAGTCATGTCTCACAAACTTGATTGAGTTTTTTGAGGAAGTAACAAAGAGAATTGATCAGGGCAGAGCGGTAGATGTGATCTACGTGGACTTCAGTTAGGTGTTCGACAAGGTTCCCCATGGGAGACTGATTAGCAAGGTTAGATCTCACGGAATACAGGGAGAACTAGCCATTTGGATATAGAACTGGCTCAAAGGTATAAGACAGAGGGTGGTGGTGGGGGGTTGTTTTTCAGACTGGAGGCCTGTGACCAGTGGAGTGCCACAAGGATTGGTGCTGGGTTCCTCTACTTTTTTGTCACTTAAATAAATGATTTGAATGCGCGCATAAGAGATACACTTAGTAAGTTTGCAGATGACACCAAAATTGGAGGTGCATGGACAGCGAAGAGGGTTACCTCAAATTACAACAGGATCTTGACCAGATGGGCCAATGGGCAGAGAAGTGGCAGATGGAGTTTAATTCGGATAAATGCGAGGTGCTGCATTTTGGGAAAGCAAATCTTAGCAGGACTTATACACTTAATGGTAAGGTCCGAAGGAGTGTTGCTGAACGAAGAGACCTTGGAGTGCAGGTTCATAGCTCCTTGAAAGTGGAGTCGCAGGTAGATAGGCTGGTGAAGGTGGCGCTTGGTATGCTTTCCTTTATTGGTCAGAATATTGAGTACAGGAGTTGGGAAGTCATGTTGCGGCTGTGCAGGACATTGGTTCGGGCACTTTTGGAATATTTTGGCAGTTTTGGTCTCCTTCCTATCGGAAAGATGTTGTGAAACGTGAAAGGGTTCAGAAAAGATTTACCATTATGTTGCCAAGGTTGGAGGATTTGAGATATGGGGAGATGCTGAACAGGCTGAGGCTGTTTTTCCTGGAGAATCGGAGGCTGAGGGGCGACCTTATAGTGGTTTACAAAATTATGAGGGGCATGGATAGGATAAATAGACAAAGTCTTTTCCCTGGGGTCAGGGAGTCCAGAACTAGAGGGCATAGGTTTAGGGTGAGAGGGGAAAGATATAAAAGAGACCTATGGGGCAATGTTTTCACGCAGAGGGTGGTACGTGTATGGAATGAGCTGCCAGAGGATGTGGTGGAGGCTGGTACAATTGCAACATTTAAGAGGCATTTGGATGGGTATATGAATAGGAAGGGTTTGGAGGGATATGAGCCGGGTGCTGGCAGGTGGGACGAGATTGGGTTGGGATATCTGGTTGTCATGGACGGGTTGGACTGGAGGGTCTGTTTCCATGCTGTACATCTCTATGACTCTATGTTGTATGTGATAGCCTCTGTAATGTAAGGAGCTTAACACAAGAATCTCTAAATCATTTCATTGGGTCCACTTGACTTAACTGACATTATCGAGCTTCCTGAAGAAGGGCTTATGCCCGAAACATCGATTCTCCTGTTCCCTGGATGCTGTCTGACCTGCTGCGCTTTTCCAGCAACACATTTTCAGCTCTGATCTCCAGCATCTGCAGACCTCAATTTCTCCTTAACTGACATTATTACTAACTACTCATCTACCAGTTAAATCTGAATCTGGTCAACGCTTTTCCTTGTAGCATTCTGGTTGAAGATTTTGATGATAAACTATATCTTGTCTCCTTTTATTTCCCTCTGTTTACAAACAGAAAGTAACAGAGAAACATTTAGCACTTTCAAGAATTTCAATTTTGTCTCCTCAGTACTTGCATTGATTAATTTTTTGAAATGTTCAGCAGTTCTAACCTGTTTTTATAATCAAACATGCCAATAAGTATTCACTAATAATGAGACAAGATTTTTTTTAACCACATTAGTACATTTAAAGTTATATTGATAAATTAACTCAAAGTCAAAAATTAAAAAAATTGAATCATAACCAGTTTTGAAAATTGAAATCTTGCTTTTGGAAAATATCCCCTTTTGGTTGAATCAAGTCACTATTTACCACCATCTGGCCCCAAAACTTAAACTGTAAATGATCTGTTCTCCATACTTTCTGCTCTGTCACGAGTCAACCTTGTATATAGAATTATAGTAAAGGGATAAAAGGTTACAGGGAGAAAGCAGGAGAATGGGTTGAGAAACATAGCCATGTTTAAATGATGGAGCAGACTCAAAGGACAGAATGGCTTAATTCTGCTTCTATATCTTATGATCTTGTAACATCATACAGTACAGAAGGGGCCATTGTATCTGCACCAACTAAACTATTCTAAATCTCCAATATTCCCACTTTCCAGTGCTTAGCCCATAGCCTTGAATGTTGTGGCATTTCATGTGCTTATCCAAGTATTTTTTAAAGATTGTAGATCAATTAAGTTGAATAGCTGCATTCTATCCATCCTATTACATGTCCTTCATAATCTAATACACCTCAGTCAAGTTCCCCTTTCAGCCTTTTGTACTGTAGAAAACACAACCTGAACTTATCCAGTTTCTCTTCAGAACGAATATTCTCCATTCCAGGCAACATTTCCCCCCCACCACCATCACCACTATCACCATCACCTTGTTATAGTGTGGTGTTCAGAACTGAGCACACAACTCCAGCTGTGGCCTTACCAAAGTTTTGTAAAGCTCCAACGTAACCACCCTGCTCGTGTAATCTATGTCACTACTTATAAAGACAAGTGTCCCATATACCTTCTTAATTAGCCTATTAACATGTGCTGCTGCCTTTAGGGATCTGTGGGCAATCACCCCAAGATCCTTCTATTCCTCTGAGCTTCCAATGTCCTGCCATTCACTGACTCCCTTGTTTGTTAGTTCTTTCAAAGTAAATCACCTCACACGTTTCAGAGTTAAATTCCATCAGCCCTTCTGAACAAATCTGTCTATGTCCTCCTGAATCTCAGAATGTTTGCATCATTTCTTGAACTTCATTCTCCTGGTCATGATTTGCTTCTATAAACAACCAGTGATTTGTTATAATGGGTAATGAAGCTCTCTCAAGGGTTCACTTTTTTCTTCATGCTCACTAGGATAGTTTTTCCGTTGTGCAAATTGAATTTTATCATGTTACTAAGTAACCAATGGGGAATTCTGCCTTCAACACCACCATAAGAATTGTAAAAATGTATACTTTTAAAAAAATGTAACTAAGACATTTTTTCTCACTGTCAACCACCTAGCCAATGTCATCTGCAAACTTGTTTATCATCTACATCATTTATATGCATCACAAACAATAAGGGAGTTAGCATCGATCCCTGTGGTATGCCTTTAGTCACACAAACAGCTTCTAACACCCCCCCTGTTTCCTACCATTTAGCCAATTTTTGATCCAATTTGCCAAGTTACCCAGATTTCATGTGCCATTACCTTCCTTATTAGTCTCCCAGTTAAGACCTGGTCAAAGGCCTCACTGAAATCCATAAAAACTACATAAACTGCACTACCTTCATCTTCATACCTGATCACCAACTCGAAAAATTCCATCAAATTGTTAGGCATGACATTCATCTGACAAAGCTGACAAAGTGGGCAGCACAGTGGTTAACACTGCTGCCTCACAGCGCCAAAGACCTGGGTTCAATACCCGCCTCAGGTGACTGTCTGTGTGGAGTTTGCACATTCTCCCAGTGTCTGCGTGGGTTTCCTCCCACAGTCCAAAAAAAAAGTGCACGTGAACTGGCCATGCTAAATTGCCCGTAGTGTTAGGTGAAGGGGTAAATGTAGGGGAATGGGTCTGGGTGGGTTGCGCTTCATTGGGTCGGTGTGGACTTGTTGGGCCGGTGTGGACTTGTTGGGCCGAAGGGCCTGTTTCCACACTGTAAGTAATCTAATCCCTGATCAAACCATGCCTCTCCAAATGGAGATTAATTTTCTCCTTCCAATATCTTATTCATGCTTCAAACTAACTATTAGAAACTAGGTGAACATTGCAGTCCCTTTGATGACCTGATCTATGTTACCATTTAGAGAAACAGGTAAATGCCAGGAAACCAAGTGTCTATTTACCATTTGCATATTCATTGAATGTCATTTAAATTGTGGACTGCTCAGTTTAGTGTGTCTGCTTTAAGGACAGCATTGCATGTCAACAGGAATTGACTGAACTAATAAAATACATATTAACGGTATTAATTTGTAAGTCAGAAAAATAGCAGAACATGGAAACACAGTAGATGTTAGTGATCAAAGCATCAAATGTTTAAAAAAGAATCATTTTTTTCCTGCAAGTTTGGGAGTTTGGCTCCAGTTCATGAGTTCTGTTACTAATATACAATCTCGCTTTCATCTTTCCAGACAATACTGAAGAACCAGCTCCAAAACGTCTACGGCCAGATGAGGTTACTGCCTCAGAAGGACCACAGTGACTTGTGATAAATGAGCAACATCATTTTTAGCAGTTAAGAAACCGAATACAGTGCAATTTAATTACCAGTCAGTAAAAGGAATCTCAGAATGTTTGCATCATTTCCTGGACTCCATACTCCTGGTCATGATTTGCTTCTATAAACAGCCAGTGATTTGTTATAATGGGTAATGAAGCCCTCTCAAGGGTTCACTTTTTTCATGCTCACTAGGATAGTTTTTCCATTGAGCATATTGAATTCTATCATGTTAATAAGTAACCAAAGGGAAATTCTGCCTTCAACACCACCATCAGAACTGCAAAAATATATATTTTAAAAATGTATTGTACATTAATCATTATTATTTTTTGGAATTGAAATAGTTCGAATTATGTTTTGCACAGCAGAGAACATTTCAGTCGGTTTGAGAATAGATGGCTTCAATCCAACTGCAGTAAAATCATTTGTATTTGTCATGAACATATTTTTTTCAGCTCTATGTCTCATGAATAGGCATTCATTTTACGAGAGAAATGAAGCAATTGTTATTTTGTTGAAACACTGTACAAATTAAGTGTATTTTAATTTTGTTAATTTTAACTCATTTAAGTAAAATGTTCTGAGATTGTTCAGAATGGAATGCTAGTTCCTTCTGCACTTTTATACATTTGATTCATTATCATTACACAGTGGTAAATCTACTCAGGTGTAATAATGACGTTGATACGGTCTTTTCTTTTATATATCAAAGATAATGAAAGCCAGTCAGATAATTGTTTAGTATCATCAGAGGTAATGAAATAGGATGAGAGTAAAGTACTTTGAAGTTGTACAATGCAGTCACAAATCTATTTTGTTGGGTTCTTTAAATTAACGTATCCCTACATTTCCTGTTATGAAATAATTCATATTTTTAATAAAAATCTGAATGAATCTAAGTAGACAAGAGCCTTGTGAATAGGCTGTAGCTAATTAGACAGGTTTGGTTTATTTTTTAATACAGAATTATTTGCTAATTAATGTAAACAATATTGATAAGGAATGGAATATATTTTTGCTTGAAAAGCAAAATAATGTTGATGCCAGAAAGCTGAAATAAAAACAAGAGTCTGCTGGGAATACTCAGCAATCTGGCAACATTTGTATGTAGAGAAAAAGAGTTAACACTTCAGGTCTGTGACCTGTTCTCATATATTTCTGTTCTTGGGTCAATATCAGGCATCATAATGAGAAATGCCTTGATTAGCTCCACAAGTATTTTCTTCTTTATTGCCTGAAAACTGCTCAGGAAACTCTCTCCAAAACGCCAATACAGGCAGTGTGTGACATTTATTATACATATCAAACACTTTTGTGAGTGTCATTCTTGACTCCTGTCTCTTTTTAAATGTCATTGCAAGCAACTGTTATATTATGAATGATACATTTAATAGAGGTTTTAGGGATGTCTCACTTAAAGTTCATATTTCTGTGCTACACTTGAAAGAGAAATAATTTTTAAAGGATCCTTTCAGGACCCAAGCCAGGATATATGCAGACACTTATTAATAACCCTATCCTGTTTTTTACTCGATAATTCTTAGTTGACCCTTCTGTAAATCAAACTGCAGCAGACAGAAGATGATTTACCCTTAAAACAATGCGCACACTTCAAATGTCATACAGGTGTGCATCCTCTGGTTTAGATTGCATAGCACAGTGGCGTGGAGAAAGGTCAGGAGTGTGGCAGCATTCACATTATGGTTATCAACCCTGTTGATAATGTGGGGACCTTCTCGAATTATTGATCCGTTACGACCCTAGAAAAAAACACTTTGTATTTGTGGTTTCAACTTCAGTTGTTTCCAAGTGACAGCTTTCTGAAAAATATTGTGTGAAAGGGCAAAATATTCAAGTTGTCTGCCAGTAAAGCTAAAAGGGCTGCTCTGGACTTTGTTTTTATTATTTTTACTGAGCAGTTAAAAGTAATTAAATACCAGTAGTTTATGCTATGTGTTGTGAGGCATTCAGCATTCTTAGATTGACATTAATTGCTGTAGCAGTTGTCACTTTTGCACATTACAGAAAAATATTCAATATTTTTCAAAATACAGCTTTCTAACTTCACTGAATCCTGGTTCAGATAGTGATTTTTATTCCTTCATGATTTTAAATTTAAATTTCAGCTTTGAAATACGTTCTTTTTGGTTTTTTGAAGGTTTTGTACGTGAATAGAATTCTTGGTAATCAGCTCCCTAAGAAGCTTCATTCTGTACATCTGTTACTTCATTCCGTGACCATCAAACCTTTCCCTTTGATTAAACTCTGGTCTATTGGTTGGGTGCATTTTAGCCCTTACTTCGATTGCCCATTCTCCTATCATACCTGCTTATCACTTTCTTCACTGAGCACAGAATCTTTTTTTTCTCAAATTTAGCTTCCTGCTTTCTGGACTTTTCTGGACATCAAGATTATACTTTTGCACGGGACTACACTGGGAGTACACCATAAGTTTCAGTCGCTATGCATCTGACCTGCTGTTTAAATTTAGAAGTAATTTGGGTCTATTCGCAGACCATTCCAAACTACTGTTGTTCCCTACTGACTCTATGACCGGTCTACTGGTTTTTCAGCTTCAGCTACGGTATGATTCCTGACTCGAGTCGTAAAGGGCGAAAGGACATTACATAGAGTTATAGAGATGTTCAGCATGGAAACAGACCCTTTGGTCTAATTTGTCCATGCCAACCAGATATCCTAATCTAATCTAGTTCCATTTGCTACCACTTGGCCCATATCTCTCTCAACCCTTCCTATTCATTTCCCATCAAATCCCTTTTAAATGTTATAATTGCACTAGCCCCCACCACTTCCTCTGGCAGCTCATTCCATGTATCCTATTTTTTGTTCATCCAGGGATATGGGCTTTGGCTGAGCCAATATTATCACCCATCCACAGTTGCCTTTGAGAAAGAGGGTGATGGTGAGTTGCCTTCTTGAACTGTTTTGGCACAAATATACCCACAATGCTGTTAGGGAGGGATTTCCAGAATTTTGACCCAGCATCACGAAAGGAATGGTGAAATAGTTCCACATAAGGATGGTGAGTCATTTGGAGAGGACATTGCAGGTGTATTTGTTGCACTTGAGTTCTTCCAGATGAAAATGGTTGTGGGTTCGAAGCTGTTAAGGAGCTTCTGTAACTTTCTGCATTGCATGTTGGTATCTGTGCATTGGTGCAGAGGGAGTGAATGCTTGAAGACGTGGTGTCAATTGAACAGGCTGCCTAGTCCTGGATAGTGTTAAGCTGCTGTTGGAACTTTTTTCCATTAAGGCAGATGCAAAGTTGTCCATCACACTCTTGACTTATAATCCCAGTTAATTTTTATTTCAGGACAATTCCCAAACAAAAATCTAGCTTGATAGATTTTTGTTTTAGTTAACCAGGTAGTCTTTCACTGAAACACAAACATGCAATGTTGCAGATTTGGTTCAACAATTAAATAGTATTATGCAAAAGAAAAATGAAACCATAAACAAAACTATTTACATAGACACATTTAAAAGATTTTGAAACTGTAAAAATACAACCCCTTCTAACCCAACATCCATCACTTTATAGTACTCAAACACTGGAGACAGTTTATATCTCCATCATTTAGGGTGTAGGTTTGATATCCAGACGTTTCATTACGTGGCTAGGTAACATAATCAGTGGTGACCTCCAAGTGAAACGAAGCTGTTGTCTCCTGCTTTCTATTTATATCTTTCTCCTGGACAGGGATCCTGGGGTTTGTGGTGATGTCATTTCCTCCTCGTTTTCTGAGGGGTTGATAGATGGCATCTAGATCGATGTGCTTGTTTATAGCACACAAACCCACCAACACTCTCAAACAAAAACTAACAAACTTAAAAGACACAGTACAACCCATGGACAAAACTAATGTCATCTATAAAATTCCATGCAAGAACTGCCACAAACACTACGTAGGACAAACATGAAGAAAGTTAGCCACCAGGATACATGAACACCAGCTAGCCACAAAAAGACACGACCCCCTCTCCCTCATAGCCCTACACACGGATGAAAAAAACCACCATTTCGACTGGCACAACACATCTATCCTGGGACAGGCTAAGCAAAAACATGCCAGAGAATTCCTAGAGGCCTGGCACTCCAACCACAACGCCATAAACAAGCACATAGATCTAGATGCCATCTATCAACCTCTCCGAAAACGAACAAGAAATGACATCACCACAAACCCCAGGAACCCCATCCAAGACAAGCATATAAATAGAAAGCAGGAGACAACAACTTCGCTTCACTTGGAGGTCGCCACTGATGATGTTACCTAGCCAGGTAATGAAATGTCTGGATATCAAACCTACACCCTAAACCTCAACCTGAGCTACAAACCTTGCAAATATCCCCATCATGTCAATAGGTTTAACTTAATTGTTTATTTCAAATTCTGATATTGAGGGTTTGGTAGCCTCTTGATTTGCTCCACAACTGATTTTAGACTTTTCTCAGCTTTGAATAAGCCCAGTCAAGGTTCGACCCAAGTCCGGTCTGGAACTTTCATCCACATGTTGAAGTAACCTAATTCCTAACTTTTTTGATCTAACTCCTTTCCTTATGACAATTTATTTTTCATTCAACTTCAACATAACGTTAATGAACTGAAAACACAAAGGTTTTCTAAGCTCTGGGTAACTTACCCCCCCCCCCCCCCACCAAAAAAAAATTCTTGATCTTTCTAAACTCTGTTGAGACAATCATAATTTGATGCCCAATGCCAACAAATTCCCATTAACGCTTCAATGACTCCCTCTCTCATGCTGGTTTTTGAAAAAAACTCAATGCTTCAAAAATACTGACATGTTAATCATGAAACGTCCTCACAGCAAAATCTACATGCCATTAGTTCAAAATCCAAATTCTTAAAACATTTTAAGTAACACATTTTACATCAACACCAGCCACCCAGAAGAATCGAAATGTATCTTTGAGTAATTTTCACTACCCATCAAGATTATCTTAACACTACTTCTATGGCACGTTAACAGTTGTGTACTGACATTAAAGATACAACACATTACAAAACAACCATATTTTACATATGTCCATAGGCACCACACACTATCCTTCATATGTACTCTTAATAAAGCATCCTCTATACCATTTTCTTTATCAGGCACATGAACATTTCACAAATTATATTGTTTGAGAATTAAACTCCAATTATTAAGGTTCTTTTCATCATAGAACCCCTACAGTGTGGGAACAGGCCATTTGGCCCAACAAGTCCATACCAACCCTCTGAAAAGCATCCCACCCTAACCCATCCCCCTACCTTATCCCTGTAACCCTGAATGTCCTTTGGCTAATGCACCTAAACTACTCATCCCCAAACATTATGGACAATTTAGCATAGTCAATCCACCTTGCACATTTTTGGACTGTGGGAAGAAATCAGAGCACCCAGCGAAAACCGACCCAGACACGGGGAGAACGTGCAAATTCCACACAGGTGCCTGAGGTCGGAATCGAACCTGGGTCTCTGGTGTTGTGAGGCAGCAATACTAACCACTGAGCCACCATACTGCCCTTGATTTTTTTCCCCAAGAAAATCAAGGGATTGTTGTCTATCTGAAATGCAGTTTTATCCAAATTGTTGCTGATATATTTTTCAAATAATGTAGAGCCAAAATTAGATTCAAAGTTTTTTTAAATTCAATCATGGGACGTGAGCATTGCTGGCTGGCCTGCATTTTTTATTGCCCTCCCTTAGTTGACCTTGAGAAAGTGGTGGTAAGCTGCCCACTTGAACTGCTGCAATCCACATACTCTTGGTTGACTCACTATTCCCTTAAGAATGGAATTCCAAGGTTTTGACCCAGTGACAATGAAAAGAATGGCTGTCTATTTCCAACTCAGGATGGTAAGTGGATGAAAACTTGCAGGTGGTGAAGTTCCCATGTATCTGCTGCCCTTGTCCTTCTAAATAGAAGTGGTTGAGGGTTGAAAAGGTGCTGTCTCAGGATCCTTGGTGTGCCGTGCATCTTGTAAACAGTACACAATGCTGCTACTGAATGTCAGAGGTGGAGGGATTGGATGTTTAGATTAGATTAGATTACATTACAGTGTGGAAACAGGCCCTTCGGCCCAACAAGTCCACACCGACCCGCCGAAGCGAAACCCACCCATACCCCTACATTTACCCTTTACCTAACACTACGGGCAATTTAGTATGGCCAATTCACCTGGCCCTGCACATCTTTGTGACTGTGGGAGGAAACCGGAGCACCCGGAGGAAACCCACGCAGACACGGGGAGAACATGCAAACTCCACACAGTCAGTCACCTGAGGCGGGAATTGAACCCGGGTCTCTGGCGCTGTGAGGCAGCAGTTTGTGGATGTGCTGCCAATCAAGTAGGCTGTTTTGTCCTGGATGGCATTAAGCTTCTTGAGTGTTACTGGAGTTGCACTAATTTGGGCAAAAAGGGAATACTTCATAGATAATAGATAGTCTTTAGGTAGGCAGGAGGTGAGGATCGCCACAGTATTCCTAGCCTCTGACCTGCTCTTGTAGCTGTGTGTCTATGTGGTGAGTCCTGTTGAGTTTCTGGTCAATGTAACCCCAACGATGTTGATAGTGGGGGATTGAGTGGTGGTAACAGCATTAGATGTCTTCTGAATTGTTGGATAATTTTGCTGATATTTGGTCAGTTTCATTGAAAAATAATTGACAGTCTGTTTAATCCTGTTTTTTGCAGTAAAATAGAGACAAAAAAAACTGCAGATGCTGAAATCCAAAATAGACAAGCAGGAGGCTGGAAGAACACAGCAAGCCAGGGAGGCGGAGAAGTCAATGTTTCTGGTGTAACCCTTCTTCAGGACTGGGGATGGGTGTGGGTGAGCTGCAGATAAAGGGGGTGGTGGGGATAGGTGAAAACAGGTAGAGGGTATGACCTAGTTGGTCAATGGGAGGAATTAATCCAGTTGGTAGCAGGGAGCAGTGAAAGGCATGAGGAGGGGCTGGGAATGGAGTTAGGGGATGGGGAGGGAGGCTATTTGAAATTGGAGAACTCAATGTTCAGTTCTCTGGGCTGTAGATTGCCCAGGCAGAAGATGAGGTGTGGTTCCTCCACTTTGCGCTGTGGTTCATTTTGGTAATGGAGGAGGCCAAGGATGGTCATGTCGGAAAGGGAATTGGAGGGGGAATTGAAATGGGTGGTGACTGAGAGATCCAGTCGACCCCTTCGGACCTGGCTGCAATTCTAGGTGAATCATTCCCTAAGTTTACATTTGGTCTCCCTGATGTAGAGAAGACCACACTGGGAGTATCTGATGCATAAACTAGGTTGGAAGAGAGGCAGGTGAATCTCTGTCTCACCTGGAAGGACTGTTTGGGGCTATGGATGGAGGTGAGGGGGTGGTGTACCGGCAGGTTTTGCATCTTTTTCGATTGCAGGGGAAGGTACCTGGGGGTTCGGGAAATAACCTGCAAACTGAAGTCACTTACATCAACAGCCTGTTTGAATGGCTTCTCATAGTTCGGCATGACTAAAATTGATGTGGTTGTTGGCACAGTTTTCAAATGCATTTTGACACTCTTGTGCCAAGCCCTTTCAGCAAATTTGTTAAACATAAAATGACAGTTCTGAAGTTCAGGACATGTGTGATAAACTACACACGTTAACATAACACAAAAATTCACATTATACACTAGGCATAGGAAATCCAAAAAAAGCCCTATCTTTCACTTCTTTTGGTGCTATCTGGCCTTGTGTAACTCAATCACTTTTGCTTTGGCAAATTCACTTATAATCAAACTGCTCTTTGCAGCTGATCAAATAGCTCAGTCAAATGGTGTAAATACTAAAAACTATACTCAATGTAAACACATTACGCAGTCCTTAAATGACTTCATTCATTAATCATTGAAATGTATCTGATGCTTTTTTCATTCTAAACAGCATGATTTTACATTAATAAATTCCATCTGGTGTTTCAAAAGCTGATTTTTTCTTCATTGTGGTTCTGTATGTCAATGCACCTTGCCAATGTCTTTTTAGCAAGTCAATTTTTGTTGAACCCAGTCCTCCAATCTCAGCACAGGATATTTGTCCACTTCTGTTACAACACTGACTTTGCAATAATCAATACAGTTTTTGCAAAGTCATGTTGGGTAAACCCTAGTTACTTGGTTTAGATTAGATTAGACTCCCGACAGTGTGGAAACAGGCCCGTCGGGCCAACAAGTCTGCATCGACCCTCCGAAGAGCAACCCACCCAGACCCTCTGACGAATGCACCCAACACTATGGGCAATATAGCATGGCCAATTCACCTGACCTGCACATCTTTGTGACTGTGGGAGGAAACCGGAGCACCCGGAGGAAACCCATGCAGACACGGGGAGAATGTGCAAACTCTACACAGACAGGTGCCCAAGGCCAGAATCGAACGTGGGACCCTGCTGCTGTGAGGCAGCAGTGCTAACCACTGAGCCACCGTGCTGCCCCTAATCATGTCATTGTCCATCATGAACCTAATCTCTTCCCTCACTTCAGCTAACCTCTCTGGATTAAATATCTAAGGATTAAGGTTTGACACCAGGATAAAGCCATTTTTAATGGCGTTGGTTTCTGACCCTGGATCTGACGTCTCATCATCCAGGTGGTATGGAACAGTTGAAGTATTCTGATAAATTTCTCAGAATAGTTGAATTTCATTATTGGCTTTCAAAGACCCTCACTTCTGCCTGTGTCAAAAGCCTTAGCCAGAACATCAAACCTGTCACAGGTTACGTTTTGTTCTTAGCATTTCTTTTCATAAGCTGGTTAACCCTGTAAGGATTATGGCAAAGATCTTGGTATCACTGAGGAGAATTGAGATATCTCATTATCCCAAGATTGGGGAATTCTTTTCTGCTAGTGCAAGTGGATAGCTTCATACTCTTGCTCTCACATTGACTGAGAGTGTCTATTTTGTGACTGAGAACGCAGTTGGAATACCATCAGCTCCTGGATCATTGCCACTACACAGAAGTTTGTTATCTCTCTCAGCATGGGAGGATCATCAAGAGAACAGTTTATTGCTTTTGAATGATGGTCCATTTTTTTACTATTTTGGGCTTTTCCAGTAAGCAGTGTTGACCATTGGTGCTGAGAATTGGTAATGATAGGAATCCATAAATAAATTTCAGAGCATTGTGAAGTCTCTTCCAGTCTTTGGGTCTGCATATGACTAAATTCCTTGATTGCCCTGGTGGCGTCTTGGTGGACAGATCTTGATTTTAGCTTTGAAGTGAGAAGACAGTAGTCAGTACAGCAGTTAGTGCTGCACATGGTTTTTATTACACACACATTCTGCCTGATGTCAATTAGATGTCAGCACATAGGATGGGGCTTCACCCAATGCTTTTGTGATTAAGGAGGCAGAAAACTATGGTAATTAATATAGTAGTTCACATTAAGGATACATCAGCAAGAGGAGAGCAGTGCAAGTAAAATAACAAACCCTGAT
The DNA here is from genome assembly GCF_004010195.1 of Chiloscyllium plagiosum. NCBI lineage: Eukaryota > Metazoa > Chordata > Chondrichthyes > Orectolobiformes > Hemiscylliidae > Chiloscyllium > Chiloscyllium plagiosum. The sequence goes on from NC_057719.1 coordinate 28,622,842, forward strand.
TGTACCTATAACCCTTTGCCACACTCGAGATCTAGATGAACTCCTGCACCAGTCACCAAGAATAATTGGTTTGCCTGACAGTGCCACGGTAGCAATCAAGGATCGGAGATAATTATAAAATTTATCCTTTTCTCCATTAGGGTTGCACAAAGTTGCTTGCCTGTTACTATGTAGAGAGAATTTCTGCACCATCAGACAATCATTAACACTCTTGAGAGGCAATTGAACTTACTGACTAGATGATTTATGGCAATAAAATCCATACCAGTTATGTGTTCTTTTCTAGAGTCACACCAAAATAATGTGTAACTTACATAGGTTTCCTTGAGCTGACCCTCCTCCGGTAGACTAGTTTCACTGAGGACAGTGATCTGAAAATTGCAGCTAGTTAGTCTGACATTGTGCACGAGGATATAATGTTTCATGCACAAAGGTCGACTGTTGTTACCTGTACTTGCTTTTTCTCAGATTGACTTACAACCACATTGATGGGATGCCTGCTAGCTGCAGTGTGGAGCCAGGGAGGGGGAAGCAATAATTAAGTCATCTTTTCTAGCTCCTTCCTCATACCAGGGAGGTGAGCAGTGTGAACCTAAAATGGCCTGTACAGAAGGCTGTCTGGTTTCTGTTTCGCTCCCTCCCAGAGAAGGATAATGCAATGGCTACAGCTATCTATGTTTAGGTTCACTCCTACAGCTCCCAGTGAATTGATATCTGTGACATCACATGTCCATTGCCATGGAATTCTGATGGGCAGATATAAAATGGAAAAGAAGTTGCACATCGTCAACCTCACTCCCTTGACCTAACTTTATCCAAAAAGAAGATGAGGCTAGACAGCCAGCAACAGATCCAGTTGCTGTGGGTGAGCAAGGCATCATCTGAGTGCTGTTGAGCTCCTCATGTTCTGTAACACAGTGTTGATACACCTTCAACATCATTGGACTATGAACTGGTTTCATCCACCAGAATCAGTCTTCACATGCCATGGTTACAAATACCTATGACATTGAGATAAGGAAATTGGATGACTGATCTCACCGTTTGTCCTGTTCATCAAAGCATTTTAATGGGTTGTGGCACTGTCACATGCTAACAACTACTTGGGAGTCACAGGTGAAAACTGAATGCAGAAGGGGACCAGTATAGGATGAGCCACTCCAAACAGTATGGCAAAGCCACCTGAGAGATGTTACCTCTCCCTTAGCTGTTACCCCAGCTACTAGTACAGCAATCTTTCCCTAGCTACTGCTTACAAAATAATTCAAAAATATGAAATAAAATTAATATTGAATGCTTACAGCTGATCTTTATTGTGGGTACTACTTCCCAGAAAACTGTGAAACTTCCTACTGAAACTGTGAAACTTCCTACTGGTTAAGACCAGTGTCCTTAAATTCACTGAAGGTTCAAGTAATGGACTTCCTATTAAGTTTCACATGTTGTGGATGTGATGTGACTGAATCTACAGGAGTTTGTCCAATCAGAGTTGCCAATTCTAATCTGCACAAGCTACGCCTGATCATACCATTCCACAGGGTCTACAGACAGGGGAAAAGTAATCTGGATTTTACCTATAGACAGTGTCTGAACAGATTGTTTCTTCTCTTGGAAATTGAGAAAGAGAATTATCAAATCCATTTCAATCTGACAATCTATTCTATCAAGGGTTTTGACAAATGCACTGATCTGCTGAGTCGCCATAATCCATCTATTACAAAGTAATGGAATCTTTCACAGGAGATGAAAAGGAAGGTAATGGATGAGATTAACACTGTTAAAGACAGATACATTGATAGGAAGGTGGACTAAAGCATTTGTTATCAGGCAAGAAATCAACTCCATGCAACGGGGAAGGCCCCTGATGAACCCTCATCTTATTTTCAGGTTTTCAATCAGTAAGTAAACTAACAATTCTGTTGAAGCAATGATTACAAATATTAATCACCTCATAAAAGGGACAAGTTTTCATAGAAATAAGTACACAAATATGCACATGCACATAAACACATTTATTGCCATCTTTGTTCAATGTCTCAGAGTTTTATAAGGCATGGAAACAGGCTCTGTCAATGCCACTTGAATGCACATGTTGATTAGGTAAAATATGGAAAATGCCACAATAATGCCAAAGTGGACATTAAAGACTGAGGCATTTTGTTGGGACAAAATAAAAAGATTATTTAATTCAAAAAGCAAATTTAATTTTGCAGTTGTTCCATTTTCCCATTCGGCAACTGCACAAAACTTCAGTCCAACCCTCAGCAACTAGGCTAAGAATTTGTAAAATCTGCAGCACTTGCTTTTGACAGATCATTGCTCAGGAATATCAGCAAACCTAGGAAAACAGCAGTAGCTGATTTCTGTTGACAACTATAATCAATGTAAAGATGCACAGTGCATTTAGGATCAAACTATAATAAGCTTTTACAACTCAATCAAACATTCAAGATGTGAATAGCATAACTGAGCTGAACACATCTAAACAAAATAATGCAACTTAAATTCCTTTGGACAACATTTCAGGTAAATCTATTTGAATAATTGATATGGAACGACCATGAATAACAACATCTCAAACCGTTGCACAAGAGCAGCAAGATAATTTTAAACTTTTAAGCAAGATAATTCAACTCATTTATGATAAAGGGAGTAACATTTTAAGATCTTTCAATAAAACAAATGAAGTAAATTTTAGTCTTTCACATATATATATATTCTCTTCCAAAGTTGTTGTAATTCATTTTGAAGTGAATGAAAATAATCAGAAGGTAAAAAGGTATTAATACATTTTATTCAAATTAAATGAAAATTTTGACAACTTGACTGGACAAGCACAGGACCTTTTAGCTTTACCCCATACAAACATCATTACTGAGCCCAAGGATATCATCTTTGGTTGTGCTGAGGAACACTTATGCTTCCTCAACTTTCAAGTATTGTTAAATGATGCATACCATCTGTGATAAGTATTTCGCCTGCATCTCCTTCTTCCTGTAAGTGGATCCCAATACACTGCTTGCAAATAGAAAATGCTAATCTTTGAGTTTATCAGCTGCCGTCTCCAAACAGCTGTCCAAATTCAACTTCCCTGGCTGTGAGTCAATTTTCCATTCAGCTGTGGTATGGCTGTTAGTTTTCCTTATGGCTGTTGAAGTTCTTGGTAACAATCCAATGGCTACCTTTGAGAATCCTGCTGTTCATCACGCTAGCTTGACTGCCAGAAAAGTCCACTAAATGCATCTTGCAGGGCACGATAACATGCAAGTGAAGAGGTGTAGCCTCCAGCAAGATCCTGGGATGTAGCAGTACGTACATGGTTCAGGTACCTTAAAAAAAGGGGAGAGAGTTTTGAGAAATTAATTTGCACATTTTCTATTAGATTAATAAAAGAATAATAAATTTAAAAGAAAATCATAAACATTTTCACATAATTAAATTGATAGGTTATTTGATAGCTGTATAGATTGGAAATTAATTACTATTAACAGTTAACACTTCAACTTTCAGTTGCAATCAATATCAATGGTGAAAGCAGTAGTAATGGATGGTATGGAGTTAATATTACCCACTCTATTTATTGGCATCCAGCTGTTGGCAATATCAATGAACAGTCGGTTACTACTCACAAAGTTTTCATCCCAGATGTTGAACTTTTACCACTAAATAACTTGGCACTGAACTGAAAAGATAGCTAACTTATTCAGGTAGCCTCAGACCAATTCCAATTTTAGACTCTAGTTGTGCAATCCACATTATATAATTGCAACATTTTTAGTAAATCTGTATGAAATAAGCGATATAAACACTCCTTAAAAGAGCAACAAGTATTCAGGAATACTGATGGCCAATAAAATATTTAAAACAGGAATTTTCCTAACAATTGCCTCCACTTGGGGATATGCCAGGAAAGTACTTAGTCTTACTTTGCTGCTGGCAACTTAAAGAGTCCATAATATGAGATGAATTTATTGAAAACTTACAAAGGCATGGACTAATCAAGCAGCAAGAATGAAATTCAATTGGGCAGATTTTTCTTTACTACTTCATTTCTTAAGAATAAATCAGTGTTTGGATAATCCAATTGTGGTGTACATAAATACTGAATTTCAGAAGGTATTTGTTAAGGTGCTGCATGAGAGGCTTGTTGAAAACATTAAGACAGACAGCATTAAAGAAAATGTAACTTCATGGGTAGTGGAGAGGTCACTGGATGCTTTCCAGATTAATTGCATGTTGGTAGTTGAATGCTACATTGATTGATTATTAAATTTTGATGATGAAGCAAAAGGAAGGGGACATCTCCAAACTAAAGGAGGCAGCAGGTGATTTCTGAGAGACTTAAGTGAAGTGGTAAAATATGAAGTTCATGCAACTTAGGGAGAATTATGAATTACTAAATTTTAAGATAAAGAGGAGCGAGAAGTAATTATCGCTTAATAAATAGATTGGAAGAGACAAATAATTTCTAACTTAACAGTAGCATTTTGTACTTGGCAAATCCTGTTGGTGAAAGTGTTTGAAGGATAAAAAGTGTAACACTGTCTCCACTTTTAGCAGATAATGGCTAGAAAATCTGTTTTTTGCCATGCTACTTAAGTGATGGGGCAGGAATCTGGAAAAGTCCTCTGCATTTCTTTAGAATACTTTTACAAAGTGTGGAATAGGAAAATAAGAGGAATATGTGAACGGGCCTTTAGGGTGATATGCTCTTCTTGTCGGATGTGGGAGTTTAGGGAGAGTTTACGTGTTACTGAGGATTATATCTGCAATAAATGCCGTTGGTTTTGAAACCTGTCAGATCAAATGGATCGGTTGGAGAGTCAGTTGGAGGCAATAAAGAATTTACAAGAGCAAGGGAACATAATGGATTGCAGTTATAGGAGGGGGAAAAAGTCTCAGATACAGTCACACAGATTGCCTAACTCCAGGAAAGAAGAGAGGTAGGCAGGTAGTGCAGGAGTCTTCTGTGGCTATCCCCATTTCAAACATGTATGCTGCTTTGCAAAATGTAGGGGGTGATGGATTCTTAGGGGAACGTAGAACAAACAGTCAAGTTTCTGGTATTGAGACTGCTTCTAATGCAATGAGGGGTACGTCGGGTTCCAAGAGATCAATTGTGTTAAGGGACTCTCCAGTCCGAGGTACAGACAGACGTTTCTGTGACCAGTAGCGAAAAATTCAGAATGGTGTGTTGCTTCCCTGGTGCCAGGATCAAGGATGTCTCAGAGACGGTGCAGAATGTTCTCAAAGGGGAGAGGGCCCAACAGGAAGTCATTGTACACATTGGAACCAATGACATAGGAAGGGAAAAGGTTGAGATTCTGAAGGGAGAATACAGAGAGTTAGGTAGGAATTTAAAAATGAGGTCCTCAAGAGTAGTAATATCTGTATTACTCCTGGTGCTACGAGCTAGTGAGGGCAGGAATAGAGGATAGAGCAGATGAATGCATGGCTGAGAAGCTGGTATATGGGAGAAGGCTTCACATTTTTGGATCATTGGAATCTCTTTTGGGGTAGAAGTCACTGTACAAGAAGGACGGATTGCACCTAAATTGGAAGGGGACCAATATACTGGCAGGGAGATTTGCTAGAGCTGCTTTGGAGGATTTAAACTAGAAAAGTAGGGGGTAGGACCGAGGGAGATAGTGAGGAAAGAGATCAATCTCAGACCGGTACAGTTGAGAACAGAAGCGAGTCAAACAGTCAGGGCAGGCAGGGACAAAGCAGAGAACAAGGTAGGACTGATAAATTAAACTGCATTTATTTCAATGCAAGAGGCCTAAGAGGGAAGTCAGATGAACTAGGGCATGGTTCAGAACATGGGAATGGGATGTCATAGCAATTACATAAACATGGCTCAGGGATGGACAGGACTGGCAGCTTAATGTTCCAGGATACAAATGCTACAGGAAGGACAGAAAGGGAGGCAACAGAGGAGGGGGAGTGGCTTTTTTGATAAGGGATAGCATTACAGCTGTACTGAGGGAGGATATTCCCAGAAATACATCCAGGGAAGTTATTTGGGTGGAACCGAGAAATAAGAATGGGATGATCACCTTATTGGGATTGTATTAGACAACAGACAATAGGTGCAGGAGTAGGCCATTCTGCCCTTCGAGCCAGCACCACCATTCATTATGATCATGGCTGATCATCCTCAATCAGTATCCTGTTCCTGCCTTATCCCCATAACCCTTGATTCCACTATCCTTAAGGGCTCTATCCAACTCTTTCTTGAAAGTATCCAGAGACTTGACCTCCACAGCCTTCTGGGGCAGAGCATTCCACACACCCACCACTTTATGGGTGAAGAGGTTTCTCCTCAACTCTGTTCTAAGTAGCGTACCCCTTATTTTAAACTCTGTCCTCTGGTTCGGGACTCACCCATCAGCAGAAACTTGCTTCCTGCCTCCAGAGTGTCCAATCCTTTAATAATCTTATACTTCTCAATTAGATCCCCTCTCAGCCTTCTAAACTCAAGCGTATACAAGCCCAGTCGCTCCAATCTTTCAACGTAAGATAGTCCCGCCATTCTGGGAATTGACCTCGTAAACCTATGCTTCACTCCCTCAATAGCCAGAATGTCTTTCCTCAAATTTGGAGACCCAAACTGCGCACAATACTCCAGGTGTGGTCTCACCAGGGCCTGGTACAGCTGCAGAAGAGCCTCTTTGCTTCTATACTCAATTCCTCTTGTTAGGAAGGCCAGCACGCTATTAGCTTTCTTCACTGCCTGCTGTACCTGCATGCTTGCCTTCATTGACTGATGTACAAGAACACCTAGATCTCGTTGTACCGTTCCTTTACCTAACTTGACTCCATTTAGGTAGTAATCTGCCTTCCTGTTCTTGCCACCAAAGTGGATAACCACACATTTATCCATATTAAACTGCATCTGCCGTGCATCCGTCCACTCACCTAGCCTGTCCAGGTTACCCTGTATTCTCCTAACATCCTCCTCACATTTCACCCTGCCACCCAGCTCTGTCATCAGCAAAATTGATAATATTACTTCTAATACCTTCATCTATATCATTAATGTACATTGTAAAAAGCAGCGGTCCAGCACTGATCCCTGCGGCACACCACTGGTCACCACCTGCCATTTCGAAAGGGAGCCGAATATCACTACTCTTTGTTTCCTGTCAGCCAACCAATTTTCAATCCATCCCCTAATACCATGTGCCCTAATTTTGCTCACTAACCTCCTATTTGGGACTTTATCAAAGGCTTTCTGAAAGTCTAGGTATGCTACACCCACTGGATCTCCCTTGTCCATCTTCAGAGTTACATCCTCAAAAAATTCCAGAAGATTAGTCAAGCATGATTTCCCCTTCATAAATCTCTGCTGACTCTGACCTATCCTGTTACTGCTATCCAGATGTGTCGTAATTTCGTCCTTTATAATTGACTCCAGCACTTTTCCCACCACTGAGGTCAGACTAACTGGTGTATAATTCTCTGTTTTCTCTCTCCCTCCTTTCTTAAAAAGTGGGACAACATTAGCCACCCTCCAATCCACAGGAACTGATCCTGAATCTATACAGACCCCCTAATACTAAGAGGGAAATTGAGAAACAAATATGGAAGGAGATCTCAGTTATCTGTAAGAATAATAGGGTGGTTATGATAGGAGATTTCAACTTTCCAAACAGAGACTGGGACTGCCAGAGTGTTAAGGGTTTAGATGGAGAGGAAGATTTTCTGATTCAGTATGTGGATGTACCTACGAGAGAAGGTGCAAAACTTAGAGTCATAGAGATGTACAGCACGGAAACAGACCCTTCGGTCCAATTCATCCATGCAGACCAGATATCCTAACCCAATCTAGTCCCACATGCCAGCACCTGGCCCATATCCCTCCAAATCCTTCCTATTCATATACCTATCCAGATGTCTTTTAAATGTTGCAATTGTACCAGCCTCTACCACTTACTCTGGCAGCTCATTCCATACACATACCACCATCTGAGTGAAAAGGTTGTCCCTTAGGTCGCTTTTATAGCTTTTCCCTCTCACTCTAAACCTATGTCCTCTGGTTCTGGACTCCAACACCCCAGGGAAAATACTTTATCAACAGTGGCCTAACCAATGTCCTGTACAGCTGTAACATAACCTCCCAACTCCTGTACTCAATACTCTTGACCAATAAAGGAAAGCATACCAAACACCTTCTTCACTATCCTATCAACCTGCGACTCCACTTTCAAGGAGCTATGAACCTGCACTCCAAGGTCTCTTTGTTCAGCAACACTCCCTAGGACATTACTAAGATTTGCTAAGATTTGCTTTCCCAAAATGCAGCACCTCACATTTATCTAAATTAAACTCCATCTGCCACTTCTCTGCCCATTAGCCCATCTGATCAAGATCCCGTTGTAATCTGAGGTAAGCTTCTTCGCTGTCCACTACACTTCCAATTTTAGCTTCATCTGCAAACTTATTAACTGTATCTCTTATGCTCACATGCAAATCATTTATATACATGATGAAAAGTAGTGGACCCAGCACCAATCCCTGCGGCACTCCACCGGTTTACAAACCAGTGAGCCTGACATCGGTGGTGGCCAAGTTGTTGGAGGGAATCCTGAGGGACAGGATGTACATGTATTTGGAAAGGCAAGGACTGATTAGGGATAGTCAACATGGCTTTGTGTGTGGGAAATCATGTCTCACAAACTTGATTGAGTTTTGTGAAGAAGTAACAGAGGATTGATGAGGGCAGAGCGGTAGATATGATTCTAAATGGACTTCAGTTAGGTGTTCGACAATTAGGTGTTCGGTAATTACTAACCATGGGAGACTGGTTAGTAAGGTTAGATCTCACGGAATACAGGGAGAACTAATCATTTGATTACAGAACTGGCTAAAAGGTAGAAGACAGAGGATGGTGATGGAGAGTTGTTTTTCAGACTGGAAGCCTGTGACCGGTAGAGTGCCACAAGGATCAGTGCTGGGTCCACTATTTTTCATCATTTATGCAAATAATTTGGATGTGAGCTTAAGAGGTGTCGCCAGTAAGTTTGTAGATGACACCAAAATTGGAGGTAGTGGACAGCGAAGGAGGTTACCTCAGATTACAACGGGATCTTGATCAGATTGGCCGGTAGGCTGAGAATTAGCAGATGGAGTTTAATTTAGATAAACGTGAGGTGCTGCATTTTGGGAAAGCAAATCTTAGCAGGATTTATACACTTAATGGTAAGGTCATAGGGAGTGTTGCTGAACAAAGAGACCTTGGAGTGCAGGTTCACAGTTCCTTGAAAGTGGAGTCGCAGGTAGATAGGATTGAGAAGGCGGCATTTGGTATGCTTTCCTTTACTGGTCAGAGTATTGAGTACAAGAGTTGGGAGGTCATTGGTTAGGCCACTGTTGGAATATTATGTGCAATTCTGGTCTCCTTCCTATCGGAAAATTGTTGTGAAACTTGAAAGGGTTCAGAAAAGATTTACAAGGAAGTTGCCAGGGTTGGAGGATTTGAGCTACAGGGAGTGGTTGAATAGGCTAGAGGCTGGTACAATTGCAACATTTAAAAGGCATTTGGATGAGTATATGAATAGGAAGGGCTTGGAGGGATATGGACCGGGTGGTGGAAGGCGGGACTCGATTGGGTTCGGATATCTGGTCGGCATGGACGGGTTGGACCGAAGGGTCTGTTTTCGTGCTGTACATCTCTATGACTCTATGACCCAATTCTGCAAATTGTACAGGAAGAATTCATTGTAAAATCAACTATATTATCTTATGATTTGGCTGTGTTTACTATGATGCACAATTCTGAGATTTGAGAGCTGAAGTATTTTAATACAGTTTTATTTTGAGAAAATTGCGTATTATGGTAGTGTTTAAATGAAGGGCACTGAAATCTCAAGAACTTGTAAAAAGCAATATAGCAAAAAAATTATGGAGCTAAATATTTAATTACTAAAAATATTTTCTTGGTATGGCTTAGTAAACTGAGATGCAAATAAAACATTTGAGGCAATTTTCTTTCAGAAGTAGCCAAGGATAATAAAGATGTGTTTCAGTTTGTAATATTTAATTGATGGATTTAATTTTTCACTCAAGGTGAAGATTCAAATTTGTTACTTGAATCTGTGTTATGATCTGTAATGCACAGTCTGAAAGAATGGTAGATGCAACTTCAACAGTGATTGTCTAAAATACATTGGATATGTACTTAAGAACAAAAATAAATGCATGACTATGGTGAAAGACTCAGAGAGTAGAACAATTACAATAACTTTTTGAAAAACTGTCATGAAGGCAATAGGCCACTAGGTCTCTTCCCATGCTGTGATTCTGTGTGTTGAGTGATGTCTTATGGTCAGTATGCCCTTAAGAAACATGCAGGATGGTGTGTGAACTGATGGAACTCTTATTTTATCTTACCTCTGATCACTTTTAAGTATGACACTATACTGAAAGCATGTTTCTCAATTGTAACCTAATAGGCTGATATTAGCCCAGACACTTGTATGCTTGGGGATATATGTTTGTAAATAATAGTTTGTGTAACAAATATTTGTTGATTCTTCAACACCATAATACCTATGCTTAATTTCATATGGGAGATAACAAGCATTGCTGCATTACCTAATAGAACCTATTGGAGACAAAGTCACTCCAGGTGGCACCAAGGGCTGTCTATAAAAAATACTCCAATTTCCTGGTGATAGACATTTGCAAAACTAAGTAAAGACCAACAGCACAACAGTTTTGGACAGAGAATTTGGACAAAAGGAGAGTTGCTCACTCTTGAGCAGCATCTATTTCTAAGAATAAAGAAAACTATGCAGATCTATAGATAGGATACTTATGACTAAGAAAACAAAGATCATTTCTTTTGAGTAGGATAAAAGTTCTTTCACTATAAAATAAATTTAAGATTGCATTACTTAAAACAAAAAGGTGTAAATGCATTCTTGAGCTGAAATACAAAGCCACTGCACTGTAATAAGAAAAACTGGAAGATTGGAACCCTTTATTTCTGATAGTTGATACAAAAGTAATAATCTCTTGTAACAACAGCTGCAAAGAAAGTATCATTAAGGAAAGAACAACGTTGTATTTCCACTTATGCAAAGTCAAGATCTTACGGTTTAAGGCGATACAGGCCAATATTTTTAAAATGGAATTATAGATAGTAGAAACCTCATTATGATTGGGTATCCAGTGACAGCCTTACTGAATTATAACTGTTCAAATAATGTATGCAGTTCTATCTTACACATCAAATGATAGATGATCCCAAGAAAAGAGCGCTAAAAATCTTGCTCGTCACTCGCAAGGATGGATCAAAGAAGTAACACATCTGGGCTTTTCATTGATGATCAGAAAGATCCAGATAAAATCTAGAAGGTTCTTGAAGACAAATCCAAGGTAAGAATTAACTTAATAGTTAACAGATTCCAACTCATGTCTTACACAAGCAATTCCAGTTTGCTGAATAGATTATTGGAAGATGCCTCAGCAAAAGTCATGAATGATTTTTCTGAAGAGAGACTGTCAGAGAGGCTCATTAAAGTAGTTCCAAAGACCAAGTCAGAGACCAGAACAAAACAAAGGCGACCAACAAGTTGGTGTAACTCCACAACAATGTCAGCAAGGATATTGTTAACAAAATGCACAAGCACAAACAAAAACACCTCAATGAGGTTCAGAGTCAACCAAAATTTCCATGTTATTAAACGTGCACACCATACCAACAATAGAAGGAGTACTAACCTTTTACAATTATTAATATAATTTGTCCTGAAAAGATAGGTCAATACACACTAAAGCCAAAATCAACAAAAGGAACTGGCGCTAACATTTTACTGCCAAGCATCCTGGAAGACATATACCTCAGCAATCACGAGTTCCATGCATTGTCAATATCACATTGTAGTGTTAATATGCAAGCACCTTAGTTTCCCAATATCCCTCTAGCTGGTAGATACTAATTGCTCAACACAGCAGAGCTCTGTATTCACAGATCTTAGTATACTCATAATTCATGAGTTCAAAATTACACCCAGCACGGCAGAACAGACCATGTTATGGCAAAACCAGAAGTCAACACGCTTCAACACCTATATTGCAACAGTTTTGTTGGAATCAGCAATTTTAAGGATGATGTGACATTGCATCCTAAGGAGATATAACCCCATTCATTGATCCTACAAGGAACTATAGTGTGCACATTCAGGAGAAGGTTCAAGTGCAACTGAATGAGATGAAGCGAAATGGTATAATTCGAAAGGTCAAACACAGCGCAAAATGACATAACTCCATCACATGCACTTTAAAGATGGCACCATGACAGTAGGTCTCAATCCGTCACTCAAAAGGTGTCCAAACAAAATACCACTTAAATCCAAAGTTTTCAAAAGCAAGAATTTATTCTCCCAAGCTTTGCTGGCCGAATAAAAGGAAAGTACTGTGGATGTTTCAGATTAAAATAAAAACAAAATTCTGAAGAAACTCAGCAGTGTTGGCAGCACCTGTAAAGAGAGAACAGAGGTTACATTTCAAGTCTGATTGGACACATATTCAGCACTGAAGGGTCTGGGAAAAGTGATTGTTTTTATGCTGTTGAAAGAAGAAGGTTGAAAGACTAAGTGGAGCAGATGCTAAAGATTCTGGTCTCCTTCCAATCAGAAGGATGCTGTGAAACCTGAAATTGTTCAGGAAAGATTTACAAGGATGTTGCCAGGGTTGGAGGATTTGAACTATAGGGAGACGTTGAATAGGCTGGGACTGTTTTCTCTGGAGCGTCGGAGGCTGAGGGGTGGTCTTATAGAGGTTTATAAAATCATAAGGGGCATGGATAGGGTAAATAGACAAGCTCTTTTCCCCAGGTTGAGAAGTCTAGAACTAGATGGCAGAGGTTTAGGGTGAGAAGGGAAAAATTTAAAAGGGACCTAAGAGGCAACTTTTTCACGCAGAGGGTAGACCATGTATGGAATGCGCTGCCAGAGAAAGTGGTGGAGGCTAGTACAATTGGAACATTTAAGTGCATCTGGATGGGTCTGTGAATAGGATGTGTTTAGACGGGTACAGGCCAAGTGCTGGCAAATGGGACTAGATTAGTTTAGGATATCTGGTTGGCATGGATGAGTTGGACTGAAAGATCTGTTTCCATGCTGTAGATCTCTATGACTCCATGTGCAAAAACAAAAGATAAAGGTAGTGCTAATGGTCGGAAAAGAAATATAGATGAAGAGGCATTAATTGCAGGAAATAGGTCAGGTCTACTGAGTGTAAACCCATAAAAATCAGATGCATAGAGGGGGAGGAGTTGGTGGTTGTAATCAAGAACACCCTCATGAAGAGAGAAGCACAAGATAAGAATGCGGTTTGGAGAGGGAGAATTGAGCCACAACCTACATTAGACAGACAACTAAAAATACTGAACCAAATTTTAGACAACTATATCCTGTTGATAATGAAAATGGGTCGGGGGCCCTTGAAGAATCATAATTTCCCAAATTACACAGAATAATGAGACTTCTGTATTTCCTATGGGAGAGAATTGCCTTTTAAACTAAGGCACACTTTAAAAAGTGCATTGTGCAAGAAAACAAGATTTAAACAATCATTTCATCTCATTTACCCTCTTCAGGGTGAAGAAAATCTGCAGTAGAAACTAAAATCTACTCAACTGACTCTTCCCCACCTTGTTCTCTTCCCCCACCCCACCCTAAGCAACAACTTCAGAAACAGCTGACGTTTTGAGTCTGACCCTTTGTCAAAGCTGACAAAGCCAAGCTTTGACAAGGGTCAGTTAGAATCGAAACGTCAGCTCTTTTCTCTCCTTACAGATGCTGCCAGACCTGCTGAGATTTTCCAGCGTTTTCTCTTTTGGTTTCAGATTCCAGCATCCGCAGTAATTTGCTTTTAACTTCGGAAACATCTCTGCCTTTTTCAAAGTCAGTTTCTCCCTCTTTTTCCTTTGGGATCTTTCTTTGGTACAAAATTCTAGGTTACTTGTAGAACATATTACCAGACTATTAACATTTATTTAACTGAGCTTTAAGCTCAAAGCTCAAAATGAAAGTTAAAATAAATAAAGCCCTCTTGGAGGTTATTTTACAATATGTATCTGAATGTCCAATAAGTACAACTGCTAAATAGTTTCAAAATATGGTCCTTTCTTAAGGACTGGCATAACTTAGGCATATCAATGATGATGAGCTGTTTTCTTGTTTTGAAATTATGTATCAGACTTTATAACACTACACACTACCTTTCTCCTTTCTGCTCTTTAATACTGCTGAGCACAACTGAGTCTGGAGCTGGACAACAGGAAGTAAGATTTTATGTTTTGTAACATAAACTCGTAAAATGGAAGGAACGTCATAACATGTTGTGCAGTTCAAGGTTTTTGAACAATTATTTATTGATTGATATGTATAACTCAGAACACCAATTGAAATACAGGTGCTCTGTTATGTAATTGTAAAGCTGTAATACTTTACCATATCATTGACAAAGGTTTCTTATTTTAATGTTTCAACACACAAGGTATTCAGAATTCGGAAAAGGCTGAAAATCCTTGGCATACATTTTAAATTATATTTTATAGAGCTAAATGTCATTTATTCAAACATGGCAAAACAGGTAAGAATGTGTCAAGTGGATAATTAAACCAAAGGCAACACTGTTCAGCCATTATCAGTGAATTTTCAGCACTATTTTGCTTCCCTATTTGGGCATAACGGTACATGCTCACAATTCTAACAGCTGTCATCCATTCAATTACGCTTTGCAAAAAACTGCAAGCTGTATAAATATTCCCCTAGCAACCATATGGCCACCAATAAAAAAGAACTAAATTAGCCAACTAAAATAAGCCATGTTTTCAATTGAGAGCAACACTAAAGTATTCTGCTTCTTTGCAAACATGTTCTGTCTCGTATCAAATTTACATCATGTATGAATAGGAGTCCATATTAGATGCACCAATGTGACCAAATAATGCACTTGTTGCTCATTCAGTTGATCCACACACAACTTTTATTTACATAGTACATTCAATGAGATAAAACGTCTCATTGTGTCACAGAGACATTATAGAAGAAAATATGACACTGCAACATTAAGGGGGATATTAGGGCAAATGACAAAAAGTTTGGTCAAAGAGGTTGGTTTTAAGGAACGTCTTAAAGGAGGAAAGTGAAGTGGCAAGATGGTGAGATTTCTTAGGGGAGAATTCCAGAGTTTAGGACCTAGGGAATGGAAAGTATGGCTACCAGTGATAAATCAATTAAAATTACGCATCCTCAACAGGTCAGAATTAGAAACATGTAGATACTTCTTGAGGTTTATCAGATTGCACGATGCTATAAGAGTACTGAGACTGTCCAAGCAGATGTGGATTTAAGGACAATGAGAAGAATTTTAAAAGGTGTTCTTTAAACAGGAGTGAGCTTCGGTTATCAAGCCCACAGGTGATAGGTGAACAGTACTGTTGCAATTTAAGATACAGTGGCAGAGGTTTGAATGAAAATTAGAAATGTGAGACGCCAATCAGGAGTGCATTAGAATAGTTAAGGTTGGGAGCAGCAAAGGAGCTGAGGCAGACAGAGTTGGAAACATGGGGCCTTCGAGACAGCACAGATAAGTGGTTGAAAGCACATCCTGGGATCAAATCTATCGCAACAGTTCTGAAGAAGTTAATGCTCATGTTACATTGAGCTCCACCCATTCCATTAATCTACATAGAGCCTGTGGATGGAGATAATGAGTTCTATACTAACCTTCACACGGTGCAGATGTGTTCTCTTCTGCTCCCAAAGAGGCTTGGTAATTATGCCTAGCTGGTAATGCAGTTGTACTTATTGTTAGCATGCAATAAACCATCTTGTAAACTCAGAACAGTGCCGCTTTCTCTTAAGACTATATGGTCATGTGTCCTCTACTACTGATTATTGGTCAGACCCTAGAAAAACTATACACAGAGGAGTATGGGTGGCAGCAAACTATCTCAAACAACTCTTCATCTGAACTACATACTGACAGAAGTGACACATACCACAAGGTGCTAGTAGCAGCAGTGTACGTGACTGCCAAATAGACAGGGTGTGTAAAAGAAACCTTGCAACCACCAGGTAACTGTGCAGGAATAGGAATAACAGTCAGTGATGGCAATTTTCTGACTATGATTAAATAGATAATAATGAAAAGAGGCACACGCATTGCTACCTAGCTGGGGCAAGGTATATAGGCATTGGAGGAAGATGATGTGATCAACTGTGGCAAAGAGCCACACACAGATTAGCAGGATGAGTGGGAATAATTTGTTTCTCTGGTAGTTACATAGAACATCATTTGTGATTTTTATGAGTTATTTTGGTACTATGGCAGGGACAGGAAACTGATTAGATGGAATCAAAGCTGGTGTTCACAAAATATGGGCATGTATTTGGGAGAGACATCATGTTGGAAGATGTTAGTCTAAAATCCACCAGATCACAGGCATATATCCACTAATTGAGAGGTGCAAATACAATGGGGAAAAAAACGAGAAAACATTTGAGAAAAACAGTGAAAAGGTAAAACATCAAAGGGGGAAGATATTTGAAAATTCTTTTGAGCCACAAAAAGACAGACAACCCAAAAACAGAAAGTGAATTCGACTGCCAAAGTATGTCTGAAATTAGGAGGTGATTTTCCATTTGTTTCTATTTTCATAAGCCTCATTTGCCAAACACTGAAAGGATAGAGGCACAGAACTACTCAGAGGTTAAGAGCTCTTAGACATGACTGAATTGACCTTAAAATAAAGGCATGCATTATATCTGCTGCAGCATCAGAGTGTAACAGGACTCTTTACTAATTTTCTCAGAAATCCAATACATTTTTATGGTGTCAATAAACCAAGGTATATAGATTCTCTCTATATTAAATCAATTCAATTTGTTCAGGATCAGGGATCAATCACCTCGCATGGAGATGGACACAAAGTTCTTTGGAATTTGCTAGCCTAGATGACTGTGAACATTCCATCATGGGGTATACTCAAGCCTAGCAGGAAATCTTAGGAACAAAGAATTTGGGAAGTGGTTGGGAAAATGGAGTTGAGACAAAAGATCAGTCCTGATCATTCTGAAAGGTCGAACAGGTTCTAAGGGATCATTTGGTCTTTTTTTCATTTTGTCATGGGAAGTGCTCTGTGCCACTATTTATTTGCCATTCCTAGCTGCCCCTGAGAATGTGTTGGGCCTTCCTGAACTGCTGCAATCCATTTGGTGGTAGTCAAATCCACAATGCTGCGAGGAAGGGGATTTCAGGGTCATGACCCAGTGACACTGAAAGAACAATAATATATTTCCAAGCGAGGACTATGAGTAGCTTGGTGTGGACCTTGCAGGTGGTGGTATTTCCGGGTACCTGCTGCCCTTGTCTTTCTAGATGGTAGTGACTTACTCTTGCTCTGACTTCTTATATCTTGCAACATTAATTAGAGATTAATACGCTTTCCACAGAAATAGCTTAACACAATCTAAGAGGTGAATCCTCTACTTAAGTTTGAATCAACCCCTATTGATTCAATGTCTCCTGTTGTTATTTCACAACTATAATAGATTAGTGGACACTAGAGGGCAAAATTACAACATATTTTACAACGTCCTTTCCCAAATGCAAAACATTTATTCGTTCTTTGAGGTGTCAAAAGAACGAAGCAATGCAAAGACAATGGGGTACAATTTGTGATAAGCAAGTACAAAACATAAATATATCAAATATAGTAACTTGCCAGTTTCATAAATTTTTAGTGTGCTTTCACTTAACTCAGCTGAATACAGAATCAGTAGCAAAATGACAGCACAATATACTTTTCTATCAGCTCAAGCAGAATGTGTTTCATAATCATATTGTCTGATCCTGTACTTTGGCATTTTGTTGGCCTATAACACAAGCAGTACAACTGTGGAAAAAAAAGTCAAAAAACAAAATGCAACCCTGGCTTTCCAAGTCACATTATCCCATGTATAGTGGCATGGAAGAATACAGAAGTTGTAATTCACCGTGCTTCCAAAATGTTTCTACTGATATTTTTCTCACACTGCTTCAATTTATCAACAATTTCCATTTCTTTTCCCATCTCATGTACATTAAAACAACACACAGTAGGCATATATACTATCAGTCAGATGATCAGCACAGTATTTGATTGTATTTATTTCATAACATCTTGAATCAATTCAGGATGTTTTTGCTGTATATTGTAGAATGAAATTTATTTGAGGAGCCTGCACATTCAGCAAAGTAATTAGGTAATTCACAAAGAAACAGAATTTCAAAACATTAAACCTAAAACTAGATAAACCAGGATTACTAGATTTCATATTTTTGACCGAATAAACATGATGCATGTTGCCGTGAATTGATTAGACACCAAGAGAAAGGAGACATACCATGGGCAAAAAGCATTAAATCTTAGTCATTTATTCAATGCAATGATTCAATTATTAGGCAGGAGTAAAAAAGCTTGCTATTTAACTCAATTAAGAATCAGGCATATATTTCTCAGAAAGAACAAGTTTCCAATAGGTGCTTTTTCTTGCTGGAAAACTCAGGTTATTTCCAGGAGAAGGGCAGGTGAAGCAATATGCATTTCTTTGAATAGAATACGTAAGTAATTGCTCAGGATTTTATGCTTGAAATTTTGGGAAAAAAATACACAATACAAAAAATACACTATATACAACAGTTTTTAAAGTTTGATCAACATCAGTGAAATCTCAATGTTCACTTATGCGACAGGCATACAATACAGCATACAGGAAGGATCCTTATTAAATTCTGCACAGCAAGATCTTTACACATGCCTCGGCTTCATTGTCATGGGGCTTTTCTTACGTTTATCCAAAGAGAAACAGTAGAATAAGGTCCAGTCCTCTTTCTATTTTACGTTCTTCGTTAGTCACTTTTTTCCTATTATACATGCTGCAGGGTGTAAATATGAGGCACAATGCAACCATGCACACAGAAGTTCAATGTTCCTTTTGCAATGTATATTGCACAAAAAACATCATGCAAGTGTGCTGACTAGGTCCTGATGAAGTAAGAATGGTAATCTAGCCAAGGACTAACTTTTAAGTACATTCTGCTTATTGTTTAAAGTAATATCAGTTAGCTCAGTTGGATGGAGGGCTGGTTTCCAATGCAGAGTGATTCCCCCAGCACGGATTCAATTCCTGCACTGGCTGGGGCTACTATGAAGGAGTCTCCTTCTAAACATACCCCATTCCTTGAGGCTCAGATTAAAACACCACCAATTGTCTCTTTCTAACGAGAGTGCACCCTATGGTCTGGTAAGACTATGGAGGCTTTATTCAATAAGAGAAGGTTTAGACTGGTAGTGTCAAAGCCACCTTTCCTTGCTCTCATCAGCTTTTCAGTCATTAATCAATGGGGAGGATTGAGATGTTTGATAGATTATGTCGTTAAAAGAATCCTTTTAGTCAATTTTCAATCCAATCAATTTGTTGGATATCACTTTCTTTTCCCATCACTAACTTCTTTTAGAATTATTTCCCATTATTATAAGACACCTGAATGTTAATTATCTCAAGAAAACTTGTGTCTTTCTTTACGATGACAGTTACGAAGTACTTATTTCTGCCATTTCTGTATTTGCTCTCTTGTCTCTGCCTGTAATAGATGCAAATTGGCCTGTGCTAAACTTTTCATTTTTACATATCTATAGAGACCAGTACAATTCATTTTAATTTTTCTTTTGTTTGTCTTCATATTTTATTCTTCTCTTATCAAATTTCAAGGCCCTCCTTTGCCAAATGCTAAAATTCACCCCATCCTCTGGCTTAAAACTTTTTTGACAACTTTAAAAGCCTCCTCCTTTGGTCTAATAAAAGTTTTTTTTGTTAGCCATGACTTTTTTCCTTTTCCTGTTGAGTATTCTTGCCTCATAGGAATGCTTGTTTTTTGAAAACTATGATCAATTCTTTGAATACAAGTCATCATCAACCTACCATGAAACGCACCTCAGCCAATCTTCTTCCTCGTACCTTCATAATTTTCCTTGTTTAGATTTAAGTCTCAATTTGAATTACATCTTTCTCAAACTTCACAGAAAATTCTAGGATGCAGTGGTCACCATTCTCTAAAGCTTTTGCCTTTACAACAAGGATATTAATTGGACCATTCTCACTGCTTAGTAATAGATCTAAAATAGTCCGTGCCCTAGTTGGTTCACCAACATATTGCTGCAGAAAATTATCTCAAATACATTCCAGGTCTTCCTCCACACATCACTGGTGCTCGTTAGATTTACCCAGTCTTTATGTAGATTTAAGTCATGCATGCTTACTGTATTTCCCATGCTATCTGCACCTCTTGATTCACACAGTTCCCTACATTACCACTTGGTAATGTTTGGTGGCTTATAAACCACTTCTACTAATACTTACTGCCCATTAATGGGTCTCTTAACTCCAACAAACAGGTTCTAGATCCTGATCTTCTGGTCACAGATCCTCGTCACTAGCACATTGATTCTATCCCTTATCATCAGAACAACCCCATTGCTATTTTCTTTTTTTGCCTATCCTTCATAAATATTTGATACCCTTTAATGTTTAGCTCCCAGTCTTAGTCACCCTGCAGCCATATCTCTGTTATGGCAATTAAATTATTATTCTCTTTCTTGCTCCCACTTTCACCATAAATTCACTTCTCTTATTGGGAATGCTATATGCAACCTGATTGTGCTTCTAATTCTGTTTTGCTAACACAATTACGCAGTTTGACCATGGTTGACTCCAGGACTTCTTTTCACCATTTTCCACTTTCATTTACAGCTTTCTATTTCCCATAAGCAGCTTTGATTTTATTCTATCTAAATTCCTTTACAAGTTCCCAACCCCTAATAAGCTACCTTAAAATTCTCAACAGCACCAGCAAGTCACTCTGCGAGGATGTTAGCCCCAGTCCTGCTAAAGTGTGACCATGTGACTATTTAAACTTGAGACTACAATGCAGAAAATATAATGGCTCACCATTCAGATCTAATTAATCTAGCTCCTTAGAAACACACGACTTAAGACTTTGTTCTCATGTCACAGGTTGTTAGTTTCTTTTGAAATTCAACAGTTCTGTGACAGTGGCTCATGGCTCTTACTCCCAGTTAAGTGGAGACATGTTCTGCTGATATCCTGTTTCTAGCATGTTTCCTTGCAGTTCCATTCACTGATTGATCTTCCACCGTCCACTTCTACTGAATAATGAAATAATTACTGATTCTAACTTCTGACCTTTCTCACAGAAAATGCTTTTCTTAGTAACCCACAGAGCATCGACACAGATTCTGGGTAACTAGCTGTGCCCACCATGTATCCTCTACAACCACGAGTGCCACACACATTCAAACATCCATCACCCCACCCTCTTCTCATCAAACCTTGCTCCCCTTAATTTCTCATTTATAGTCCCTCTCCAACCCTCCTCTTGGTTCTATTTTTCCGATCTAACTCTAGTCCTACTTGATCTGTGTACAGTACTTAATATCATTTCAATTTAAATATTTGCAGATAACATAAAATTTGTACCAGTGTGAATCATAAGGAGAACAGTGATAGTCTTCAAGAGAACATACTGATTGGTCAAAGAGGTGGAAGATTAAATTTTATGCAGTAAACTATGTGGTGATATACCTCAGTAGGAAAACAAGTAACAGGAAATATAAACATTTTTTATTACTTTATAGAATGTGAGATTATTGCTTATCCCTAATAACCCTTGAGAAGGTGGTGAACTGGCTCAAGTCACTGCATTAGAAGTAAAGTAATTATAGCTACACTGCTGATAGGAAGGGTGTCCCAGAATTTCTACCAGAAGAAGCAAGGGACAGCATCACATTTTCAAGCATGCAGCTTGCAAGAGAACGTACAGGTTTTCCATTTTGTCTGCTGCCCTTAATCTTCCATGTGGAAGGGGCTGCATATTTGGAAGATGCTGTCAAAGGAACAGTACGTTTCATACATCAAGATGTGAAGTGATGTGAGATGTCGCCGGATCCAAATTGTGGAACTCCCCTCCTAATGACACTGAATAATGAGGGGCATAGATAGGATAAACAGACAAGGTCTTTTCCCTGGGGTGGGAAAGTCCAGAACTAGAGGGCATAGGTTCAGGGTGCAAGAGAAAAGATATAAAAGGCACCTACGGGGCAACTGTTTCACACAGAGGGTGGTGGTATGTGTAAGGAATGAGCTGCTAGAGGAAGTGGCAGAGGCTGGTACAATTATAGCATTTAAAAGGCATCTGAATGGGTATATGAATAGGAAGGTTTAGAGGGATATGGGCCAAGTGCTGGAAAATGGGATTAGATTAGATTAGGATAACCGGTCGCATGGAACAAGTTGTACCGAAGGGTCTATTTCCGTGCTGTACATCTCTATGATTCTATATGGTATATGCCACTGGTAGAGGGAATAACTGTTTAAGATAGTGGATAAGGTAAGAGTTAAGTGAACTGCTTTATCCTGGATAGTGCTGGGCCTGTTGAGTATTGGAGGATCTACATTAATCTGGGAAAGTGGAGAGTATTCCATCACTATCCTGACTTGCACCTTATAGACTGTGGGGGCTTTGGGAAATCAGATGGTGAGAATTCCCAGTCTCTAACCAGTTCTCCTAGCCATATGTTTATAAGTCAAGGGTAACCTTGATCTAAACTGCATAATTATAATTGGGTTACAGTAGCAAATAGATCTGGGTGCATAAGTACATAAATTATTGAAGGTGGCAAGGGTTGAGAAGGTGATGAGAAAGGCAAACAGTATACTGAGCTTTAGAAGGATTGAGTGTTTTTAAAAAATTGACATTTATAAACAGCTTTGGTCTCTACTGGATATGTTTTGGAGATGCAGAGACTTAGAACAACAGTTCTAGTGGTGACTTACTTGGACACATTGAAAAAGTTTGGATTCTTATCATTAGAGAAGGGTGTTGTGAGATTTCAAAGAGTAGACAAGTAGATCTAGAAAAGCTATCCCTAGTAATAAAGAGTTGAGAACTAGAGGACACAGATTTTAAGGTGACTGTCAAAAGATCAAAAAACGTCATAAGAACATTTATGTCCAGTGAATCGTTATGATATGGAGTGCACTGCCAAAGAATGATGGAGGTATATTCAGTCATGCCTATCAAAAGGAAATTGAATAAACCTATGAAGAGAAAATCATGCAGGGGTAAGGGCAAGGAGTCAGAACTAGCTAAATTCCTTGTGATTAGAGCTGATTGGTCTCGTTTTGTGTCGTAACCATTCTATGATTCTAATTGCATGACTGTGGTGTTATGACTTAAATAAAGTTTCTGTATCTCTAAAAAATCTATGTTCAACTTAATAACCTTGCACTTGAGCTGAATATGGACTATGTTGTCTGAGCAATGAAGGAGTATCCAATTTCCTAGGTGCATCAGAAACTGCCAGTGTTATGGATGTTTTTAATTCACACTTGTTTTGCCAACATGCCTCCATGAAATTATCTTCACATAAAAGAGAAAATATTGCAGAAGATTTGAAGGAAGTCCTGGATTGTATACCTGTTGTATCTCTTGTTTTGTGTTCTCTCTACTTTAGTGTAGGGGAAGAGCATGAGAGTAAGAGAGAGACACACAACAGGGAGAGTATGTTCAATGTCGATTAAATTTTCCCAAGAAAAAAGCTGAAATTTTGCCAACTGATTACCTCATCAGTGTTTTGTTGACAGTAAAGGTTTATGCCTATTGCATACCTACAACCCAAATGTTAACATATGTGAGGGAAAGAAAGGGAACAAATAAAATAGTGGCACAGAGTCAGGAAAGAGGGTGACCATTTACTAATTATTCTTTACAATAAGACAGAAGATTGTGTGGTTGTTTCTCATAAAACTCAAAAGCCTGACATCAAAGATCTCATTGTATTATTTTACAGAATAGTTGGTGAGATATCACTGGTGTCTTGGTCAAAATTTACCCCTCAATTAATATTACAGACATATCGTCTAGACATGATCATATTAGTTTTGTGGCAACTTGCTATCAACAAATGGCTACCAGGTTTCCCTTATTACAACAGTGATTTCAGAAAGTATTTTAAAACAACCTGAGGTTGTGAATGGTGCTATATAAATTCAATTTCTTTTATTTCCCTCTTTTGTTGGTTTTAGATTACATTACAGGGTGTAATGCTTTGAAATAGCATGCCATTGGAAAGCTTATTTTTCCTTGCACCGAAGCCAAAATATAAGAAATTGACTTCCCTTTTGTAGCTTCATTTGGTTATAACCTTTAAAATACACTTTCAACAAACATAATTTTTATTAGTGCACTGTCTTACAGCAATCTTACATTGTAGAAAATTTATATTGGATGGATATTATTTTGCTCACACTGAATGCCCCTCTTTGATGAAACAAATTCTCATTGAAGTGAATGTTATTTTTGTTGCTGTCTTTTTTTGCATATTGCAAAAATGATTATAAAAATTCTATCATGCAAAATATATTGACAAAGAAATGAGGGTTTTTAAAAAATTTATTTGTTATATAAATCTCTATTGTTCACTAATATCAGGTTTTTAATGGGTAATTTAACTTAAAGCCTGTTTACAACAGCTTAGATTTTGTTCCCATTGAGTAGCATTAATTGTATTTTGTCTTCACTCCCTTCCATTCTTCCCAATATAATGTCTAATGAATGGTTAGACAACTTTCCCCTTTCATACCCACTGCATGTGGACAGCAGAAAATGTGAAGGCTGTGAATGGTAATCTCTATCAACAAATGAACATACTTTAATTTTTTAAAATAACTGAAGACAAAATTGTGTTTTGATCAATAACTGAGAAAATATACAAGTTCTATTGTTAGGTTCTACCAATTGGTAAACCAAAGAAATGGATTCAACCAAGGTACTTTTACATTGAATTTTGATTTTTTTTTCATATAAACAACAGCTGATTTACCCAAGATAATGCAGCAGCATAAACACAACCTTATAAGAACATCCTACATAATATTTTAATTAGTTAAGCAAAAACGCCAAAAGAAAATTTCTTTCATAGTTCGTAAATTATAGACTTCAACTTCCTCTGAAAGAAATTTAAGTTTTAGTGAATGTTGTTTGAACTAGTTCATATGGCCTTGGTTTTGTTTTTGCTCAACTGTGAAACAGACATGCCTTGGCTAGCAACTGGTAATTCCACATTTCCTGAATATAACCTTTACTTGTTTTGTGCTTTTTTCTATTGCAGCCTAAATTCTTGGCCTGGTCTTGTCTTGGAGATTGAAAATGATGAATTATAAGTTTTGCTCCAGTATGTGTTCTGTCATCATCAAAGAGGGAGATTCAAAACAGGCAGTTAATTAAGTGTATGTAGTACCTGGCTTTGTTAATAGGGACATTCAATACAAAAACGAGGAAGTAATGCTAAACCTTTACAATTCTCCAGTTCGGTGTCAGTTGGAGTATTCTGTACAATACCAGGCTTTAGGAAGATGTTAAGATTCTACAGAAGATTCAGAGGAGATTTACAAATGAAGTTTAGTAGAGTGAATAATGATATCAATTTTCTCTTTAAGAGTAGAAAAGGTTAAAGAGATATGCATCAGAGGATCCAAATTTGTGAGCGGTTTTGAGAGATCAAGTAGGGAGAATGTATTTCTTCTTGCAAGTGTCAGTATTACAATAAGAACATAAGAACTAAGAGCAGGAGTGGGCCACCTGGCTGTTCGAGCCTGCTCCACCATTCAATAAAATCATGGCTGACCTTCCATGGTCTCAGCTCCACCTACCTGCCTTCTCACCTTAACCCTAAATTCCTTTCCTGTTCAAAAGATTATCTATCTTAGCTTTAGTAACATTTACTGAGGAAGCCTCCACTACTTCACTAGGCAGGGAATTTCACAGGTTCACAACCCTCTGGGTGAAGATGTTCCTTCTCAATTCAGTCCTAAATCTGCGCCCTCTACTTTTGATGCTATGCCTTCTTGTCCTAGTTTCACCTGCCAGTGAAAACATCCTCTCTCCATTTATTTTATCTATTCCCTTCATAATTTTACATGTTTCTATAAGATCCCCCCTCTCTCTTCGAAACTCCAATGAATAAAATCCCAGTCTTCTCAGTCTCTCCTCATAAGCAAGCCCTGTCAACTGCAGAGTCAACTGAGTGAACTCCTCTGCAACCCCTCAAGTGCCAGAATATCCTTTCTCAAGTAAAGAGATCAAAACTGCATGCAGTACTCCAGGTGTGGCCTCACCAGCACCCTCTACAGCTGCAACATAATCACCCTGCTTTTAAACAATCCCTTTTGTAATGAAGGACAAAATTCTATTTGCCTTCCTAATTACCTGTTGCACCTGCAGACCAAACTTCTGTGATTCATGCACAAGGACACCCAAGTCCCTCTGCACAGCAGCATGCTGCAACGTTTTACCATTCAAGTAATAGTCCTTTTTACTGATATTCCTACCAAAATAGACGACTTCACATTTATTAACATTGTACTCAATCTGCCAGACCTTTGCCCACTCAAAATATCCATGTCCCTTTGCAAAATTTCACAGTCCTCTGCACACTTTGCTCTACCACTCATCTTTGTGTCATCCACAAACTTTGACAAACTCCACGGGGTCCCCAAATCCAAATCACCTATGTAAATTGTGAATAATTGTGGTCCCAATACTGATCCCTGAGGCACCCCACTAATAAATGATTGACAACCAGAAAATCACTCATTTATCCCAACTCTTTACTACCCATGCTAATACATTACCCATAACACCTTGCATCATTATCTTATGCAGCAGTTCCATTACACATTGTTCAAGAGAATCAGGGCTACATTCAATGAACTCCTCCTCAAGACTACCCTATCCGACCTGGTTCGACCAATCGATATGTAGATTAAAATCTCCCTTGATAATTGCCGTATCATTTTTACATGCATTAGTTATTTCTTTGTTTATTGCCCACCCCAATATGATATTATTATTTGGTGGCCTATTGATTGCACATATCAGTGATATTTTCGTCTGAGAATTTCTAATTTCCACCCAAATGGATTCAACCTTATTCTCCATAAAACCTATATTATTTCTCACTACTGCCCTGATGTCATCCTTAAATATCAGAGCCACACCATCTTCCTTTCTGTCCTTCCGACAAGTTTGATACCCCTGGATATTCAACTCCCATTCGCAACCATGTCTCCGGAATGGCTACTAAATCGTACTCATTCATGATGATTTGTGGCGTTAACTAACCCACCTTGTTACAAATGCTACAAGCATTCAGGTAATGTACCCTTATGCTAGTTTTTATACACTCTTTATAAATTCCAACCTACATTAATAATGATTAGATTCCCTACAGTATGGAAACAGGCCCTTCAGCCCAACAAGTCCACACCGATCCTCCAAAGAAACCCACACCCTACCCTATGTTTACTTCAGCTAATGCACCTAACACTAGGGGCAATTTAGCACTGCCAATTCATCTGATCTGCACATCTTTGCACAGTAGGAGGAAACAAGAGCACGCAGAGGAAACCCATGCAGATATAGGAAGAATGTGCAAACTCCACACAGACATTTGCCCAAGATGGGAACTGAACCTGGGTCCCTGGTGCTGTGAGGCAACAATGCTAACCACTGAGCCACTGTGCCACCCAGTTAACTCCTGAGCTATTCTTCCTTGTTACTTTTTTCATAGTAGTTAAACCTTCCTGCATGCATGCTAACCTGCTGCTTACCTTTTTATTGACCATCATACTTCCTGTCATTTTCCCCTTCCTTTACCCTCCACCACCAATTCACTGGTTTAAAGTCCTAGTGACCACCCTATTTATCCTTTTTGCGAGAACTCTGGTTCAAGATCAGTTCAGGTAGAGATTGTCCCATCGGTACAGATCTTTCCTGTTCCAAAACTGATGCCAAAATCCCATGAAATAGAACCCCTCTTTCCCACACCACTCTTTTCGCCAGGTGTTTAAATCCCTAATTTTCATATCCCTAAACCAATTTGCACGTGGCTCGGGTACTAATCTGGAGATTAGAACGCTTGAGGACCTGTTCCTTAATTTGCTGCAGATACAGATTGAAATTGCAATCCTACTCCATTTAGTTAAAAATCACACAACACCAGGTTATAGTCCAATAGGTTTAATTGAAAGCACGCTAGCTTTCGGAGCGATGCTCCTTCATCAGGTGACTACCACCTGATGAAAGAGTGTCGCTCCGAAAGCTAGTGTGCTTCCAATTAAACCTGTTGGACTATAACCTGGTGTTGTGTGATTTTTAACTTTGTACACCCCAGTCCAACACCGGCATCTCCAAATCATGACTACTCCATTTAAATAGGCTAAAATTGATTTTTTTGGTCCATCTACTCCAATTTTCAATGTTTTACATGCTGCCAGCTATTATAGAGGAGATTTTTTAAAACTCTGTAATTATGGAGTTTGTACATTGAAATGGCTTGATATTGGGAAATTCTCTCTCAATACCACTCTTTGTTCAATGTAATTATCTGGTATTGTTCTGCGGGAGTATTCTATTTCATCCTTTGCAGCTTGTTTAAACACATGAAAGGGATTGTTTCCTTTGTCATTTACTAAAGCAGTTTGCGCCAGTATTTACCGGCAAGATTTAATAAATTGATTATTTTCTCTTTATAAATCAGCAGATCAAGCATTATAACTATAAATGAGTTTTAGCTTTTTGTCAGTCAATATTTACCTGATGTTTTGAGAACTATTCCTTGATCATTTTAAGATTGGTTATCGATTATAAACTTTTCTTTGTCATTAGAATTTAACAAAATATAGATTAGATTTTGAAAATTAAATCTCTTGCACTGCAAATTAAATCCATTTTATTTGTCGTTCATATTCCCTGATGAAAGCATTTTAAGGATTGTGGAGGAGAGCAGGGAATATAATGATAACTTGCATTATGGTAATGATAGTCTCTAAAGACAAATTTTATGACTTCGATAATAGGTGCTGCGATTGTACAGTATCAACTGCTGCAGCTCCAAATTATTTTAAGTGATTTTCGTGAACAACTAACTACTGTGTAGCAGGGACAGGCAGAACTCCAATGTATGCCCAAAAGAAAATCTTGCACTTTAAAACCAATAAGTGCATTGTGTGTACATTTTGATCAGGAAACAGGAATAACTTTCCTGTTCTTCTTTGAATAGTACCCCAAGATCCTTTACAGCTGCTCAAAAACATAAATAGCGCCTCAAATTAACATCTCATCTGGAAGATGTCACCTCCAATACGAACAATACTCCCTCAGAACTGCAGTGAAGTACCAGTCTAGGTGATGTTCTCACCTCTGGACTATTGATTGAGCTCATGAACTTCCGATATAGAGGCAAAAGTTCGCCTCATGAGTCAAGGCTGACATCTAAGTCAGATGACTTGCATACAGGCAGCAAAAATTTGAAAATATTGCACGTTGTAGACAAAATATCACTCAGAATAATTAGGTAGATTTTAAGATCAGTAATTCTGAATTAGTGACATGCAACTGCACAGGAAATGTGCTTTAGTCTTTCCTGTACATCCAGCCTACATTAAACAGGTTCCAGCTATCTTGTGTGGATATCACATTGATAAAGCATCTCTTCTTAAACAGCAGTCTAGGAGTTGACAATTGTTTGGAGATATGAATACTAATAAACTATATCAATGCAGATCTTTTACTTGTGATGTGAACCAGTAAACCACGTAGTTAATTTCCTATTTATTTCCCCATGAAATCTCATGAACGCCACACCACATTTTAGCAGGGTCATATGTTAAGATGTGATTTTCCACATTCACTGACGTGAAGATCGCTGCCATATTATTTCCCACAATACTCACACAGAGACAAGCTTGTAATTTTGATCTCAAATTTCTGATTTAATTTATTACTGTCATGTGTACTGAGGTACAGTGAAAAGTGTTGTTTTGTGTGTTTTACAGGTAGATTGTACTACAGAAGTGCATCCGGGGAACAGAACGCATTGCAGGATGCAATGTTACAGCTGCTGAGAAGGTACAGAGAGAGAGAGATCAAATTAACATTACACATATCCAATTAAAAGCCTGATAACAACAGGGAGAAGCTATTCTTGAATCTGTTTATATGTGTATACACAACTTTTATATCTTCTGCCCTATGGAAGAGGGTGAAATAGAGTATATTGGTTGCAACCCGCTGCAGTGGGAAGTATAGACGGAGTCAATGGATGGAAGGCTGGTTGGCGTGAGGTACTCAGCTGTATTCACAACTCTCGAAAGTTTCTTTAGGCCTTGGGAAGAGCAGTTGCCATACCATGCCATGATGCCTCCAAGTAGGATGCTTTCTACGGTGCACCTATACAAATGTAAAAGTCACACAACACCAGGTTATAGGAACACTAGCTGTCGGACTATAACCTGCTGTTGTGTGATTTTTAACTTTCTCCACCCCAGTCCAACACCAGCACCTCCAAATCAATACAAATTTGTACGTGTCTTTATGGACATGCCAAATTTCCTTAGCTTCCTGAAGAAGTAGAGACATTGCTGAGCTTCCTTGACCACAGTGTCAACATGAGTGGACCAGGCCAGATTTTGGTGATCGTCACACCCAGGAACGTGACATTCTCTACCATCTCCACCATTGATACAGCTGGGGTGTGCCCTCCACTCCACTTCCTGAAGTCAATAACCAGGTCATTTGTTTTGCTGACATTGATGGAGAGATTGTTGTCTTTACACCATGCCATTAAGCACTGACTCTCTCTCCTGTACTCTATCTCGTCATTGTTTGAGATCTGACCTACAATGATAGCGTCATCAGCAAACTTGTAAATAGGGTTGGTGCAGAATTTGGCTACTCGGTCTTGTATGTATAAGGAATACAGTTGGGGATCGCGAATGCAGCCTTGTGGGACACTGTATTGATGGTTATCGTACAAGAGGTATTGTTGCCCATCCTTTCTGACTGTGATCTGTTGATCAGGAAGTTGAGAATCCAGTTACAGAAGGGGTATTCAGGACCTAGGTCCCAGAGTTTGGAGATGAGTTGGTTTGGAATGAAGGTGTTGAAGCTGGAGATGTAGTCAGTAAGTAGGAACCTGACATAATAATCATAGAGTCATAGAGATGTACAGCATGGAAACAGACCCTTCGGTCCAACCTGTCAATGCAGACAAGATATCCCAACCCAATCTACTCCCACCTGCCAGCACTCAGCCCATATCCCTCCAAACCCTTCCTATTCATATACCCATCCAAATGCCTCTTAAATGTTGCAATTGTACCAGCCTCCACCACATCCTCTGGCAGCTCATTCCCTACATGTACCACCCTCTGCGTGAAAATGTTGCCCCTTAGGTCTCTTTTAAATCTTTCCCCTCTCACCCATACCTATGCCCTCTAGTTCTGGACTCCCCGACCCCAGGGAAAAGACTTTGTCTATTTATCCTATCCATGCCCCTCATAATTTTGTAAACCCTTGTTACCCAAATGTTCCAGGGATGAGGGTAGGGCCAGGAAGGTGGCACCTGCTGTAGACCAGTTGCGCCAGAGATGAATTGCAAGGGATCAAGGCAATCTAGGAGGCTGGAGGTGATGAGAGCCATGACCAATTTCTCAAAGCAAGTCTTAATGATAGAAGTCAGAGCCATAGGGTCGTCGTTACTGAGGCACGTTGCATGATTTTTCTTTGGCATTGGCATGATGGTGATCATCTTGAAGCAGGTGGGAACTGCATATTGTAGTAAGGAGAGATTGCAGATGTCTGCGAATACTCCCGCCAGCTGGTCCACCCAGAGATTTTAGTGATTGACATTAGTTTCAATCAATTGCTGTGCCAGATTATAATGATCTAATGTGTAATTTCTAATTTTTGGTTCCCCTACAGATGGTCACTATTATTTGCATTTTATGTATTACCATTGCAAACTATTGCTATACAGAGAATAGTTCTCCCAATGAGTTAAGGCTGACATACATGCAGGATGACCTGTATGTTACCAACAAAAATCTGAAAATAGTCCATAGTGTAGACAAAATATTACTCAGGATAAATATGTAGATTTCAAGCACTGCGGTGACCACCTTGTGTAATTCAAAGTCTGGTTAATCCATACTAGTTAGAAAAGCAAAGCTCTGTAGGGAACTGCCACTTAAGTCGAGTCAATCAAGTTGTTGGTTTGGGAATTAAAAAGATGGCTGCTATTTGACTTAAAAAATTTTAAATAAGCTTTCATTGTTGTCTATCCTCTAGCAAAAATGGTATCGGATCCATGAATGCCGAAAGTTTGAAAGGAGCAACTCTTTCAGCTAGGTTACCAAAACAGTGCTCTATGGATGCACTCTCCCATACATTTCAAATATTCAGAAGACCTATATAGCAGGCACTTCAAAGTCCTGTGCAAGTTACCACTATCAGCACCATTATAGGATTCTGCAAGTCTGACAGCAAGAAAAGTAAATCAAAAGCAGCATCCTCACTCAAACCAACTTTCTCAGCATTAAGACACTAATCACTTAGAGCCACCTTCATTGAGTTGACCATGTCTTTCACATGCTGAACTCCAGACTCCCAGATCAGTGGCTTTACTTAGAACTCAAGCATTGCAGGAGAGCAATACCAGCTCAGTAGAAACACTTTCAGTATATCCTCAAAGGATTTGTGAAGAGGTCAAACTATCTGTGGACTCATGTGAGATGCTAAGTTTTGTTAATTAGACAAATCCACACCAACCCTCCAAAGAGTAACCCACCCAGACCCATTCCCCTACCCTATATTTACCCCTGACTAGTGCACCTAATACTATGGGCAATTTAGCATGACCAATTCACCTGACCTGCATATCTTTGGATTGTGGGAGGAAACCGCAGCACCTAGAGGAAACCCACGCACACATGGGGAGAATGTGCAAACTCCACATAGACAGTCGCCCGAGGCTGGAATTGAACCCGGGTCCCTGGCGCTGTGAGGCAGCAGTGCTAACCACTGAGTCATTGTGCCGCCCAAAATATATAGCTGACTGACCAAAATATGTAAAGTTCATTCAGCAAGTCACCAACACATCACAAGACTTTGATAGGAATACGTAGAAGTGAAGAACAGACATCAGAGGGAGTGCAAACTTCCAAATAACCCTATATACCAGCCCTTTAGGCACTTGCTATCTTGTATACGGCAGAAGATTATGCATAGGACTTATCAAGCCTTCTCAGAATTTAACAACCAGTTAAAGCAAGTCAGTAAGGATATAGATGAAACATAAATGATAAGTGATCTAAAAGTAAAGAGTTCTCATTTTCATGAAAAAAAAGAGCATTGTATTGTATAATAATTTCTAGAGGACCAGGACTAGTCAGAGTTGATAGGTTCGCGTTAAAGGGCATAGTAAAGACAATATCCAGCAGAGACTAGCTAAATCAACTGTGCTTACTAATCTAACATTTGACGAATCTAACTGATTCCTGTTGACAAGCTAGAGTATTGTCCCTCACATTTACTTACAAGTAATTCAATGCAGATATTTTCTAATAAACCCATTCAGAGATGTTGTTACAAGCCTCTGGAGCAGGTGGAACTTGAACTCAGACCTCCTGGCTCAGAGGTATGGACACTACTCCTGCATCATAAGAGCCCTTAGTAGTTCAATGCAACCAAAAGGCTTCACCTGCAGAAAAACAATTGGTGGAATGAGTCAAATTGCTGGGATTCTTAATTAAGTCAAAGTAGGTGAGGACATGCTCTCCAATTATAATATCACAGCATTTTTTTCATTCCTACATAAAGTCTTGAAAGCTGGCCTCATTCAGTCTGTATAGAAGAAATGTAAAAGAACTACGCAATTTGTTCTGTCAAAAATTTGGATTAGCGCTGAAAATGTGTTGCTGGAAAAGCGCAGCAGGTCAGGCAGCATCCAGGGAACAGGAGAATCGACGTTTCGGGCATAAGCCCTTCTTCAGGAATGAAAAGAAGGGCTTATGCCCGAAACGTCGATTCTCCTGTTCCCTGGATGCTGCCTGACCTGCTGCGCTTTTCCAGCAACACATTTTCAGCTCTGATCTCCAGCATCTGCAGACCTCACTTTCTCCTCAAAAATTTGGATTACTCAAGTACAAGTAACTATAAAATCTATTAAAGTTTAAGAGGTCTACTAGGTTTTATCTATTAGCTAAATAGACCAGAACTATTACATGACATCAGATTACAACCCACATTTAGTATTAATTTAATCTTCAGAATTATTCAAATGAAACAATTGCAAATGGAGAAGGAAATGGGGGATGGGGAAAGACAGTGAGAGATGAGGTATAATGCGCATAGATATTTACCTATTATAATAAATAGAAGAATGCTGTTTGATAAAATAGTAAAAAACCTACATGAATTTCCACTTGCATTATTTCATTTTCACTGCAAAAATTCATTTTTTACTGAAAGTCTCCCAATGGGTAAGTTTTATGCTTTATGTATACTCTAACAGAAGATAGCTAACTGGATGAATGAATACATGCAAAATTCTTAAATTTGAAAACAATGGCAGTAAAGCAAAATAGTACTGCTCTCTATTATAAAATCTACAGTCATGTACAATGAGAAAATAGCAACCTGATCCACTATTGTTTTAATTATCTCAGTCAATACTACTTTTGAAAGAGTACTGACCATCACAAATCTCTTTCACACACATTGTAGCACAGTGTTTATTATGGGTTTAAATGTGCCCTGTAAACACTTGCACTAATAAATCTGTAGTCTTGCAAGCTTTCAAAGCAGTTGTTTCTCAAATTTCATAGCTTCTCTCAACCATAAAACTGTCAAGTTGCTTCAAAGATGGAAAATTGAGGTCAACATCATTCTGTTTTTACCCTCCTTTCTTCTCTCTATATAGTAGATAAAGCCTAATATATCATGCCAACTTCTGAAATAAAGTAGGACACTTCCAGTTTTCTTCACATGAAAGGGAACCAGAAAAAGTGACAATGTTTGATAGATCTAAGCCAGTGTCTACATTCTTTTGTTCAAAATTACAGAAATATTATCCCCCACTCTGAACAGTTTAGAAGTATTTTTAAATAATGTACAAAAATAATGTTCAAAACTAGTTTCTGTACCAGCGGCTAAAAAAAAAGCAATAAGCTAAAGTTACCAAATTACTCAGAATAGAAGTAATTTTTTTGTTATGCTTGATACTTGACTACTCTTTAGGTGCTATGTTTCCTTCCTGTTTCCCCTGTTAAAAACAATTTTCTAATCAATCTGTCAGAGATGTTATTAGAGATGTCTGGAACAGGTGGGACTTGAACCCAGGTCTCCTGGCTCAAAGATTACAGCACTATAAGAGCCCGTGTTAGCTGATTCTTTCTTTGGAAAAGGTTCTCTCTTCTTGTCTGTGGTACCCCTCTCTGCTATTGTCAGTACATTCCTCAAAAGCAAATAAAGTCCTTGCTCCTTACATCCATGATAATTACCCACACCCAGCCTTCCATTCCTCTTCAAAGACCTTAGAATGTGCCATGACCTCCAACATCGATGCCATCTTTTTTGGAACTCCACATCTGATCATGCCCAATGAGATTTTTATTCCAGCACAATACCAGAATGTTCAGCTGTGGGACCATGTCAAACTTAAGACGTCTTTTTCAACCTGTCTACACCACCCATTCTTTTCGAACATACAGAGGAACCTTGATTATCCAAAGGACAAGAGCAGGGAATATTTGACTCGGTTAATTGAATGCTGGATAACATAGTTAGCCAAGCGTCGGGACCTTGCGATTTTGTTCGGATAATCCAAAATTCGGTTAATCGAATGCCGAATTATCAAGGTTCCTCTGTATCGTTATTATTGTCTAGCTGGGTGGGTCTGCACTTGCTTGATTTGGTTCTTTGCTATTCAATTATATCCAGAGAATACTTTCAGTAGTTTTTGTTCCTAACTCTGCATCTTTACCTCTGGTGTCACACAAGGAACAATTGTTGACTTCCTCATTTTGTCATCTGCATGCTGCCCTGAAAACATGATAACATCCAACTTGATCACACCACCAGCACATTGTCTCTCAACTGCAGACTTCTTCTCTGACATTTAATATCAAATGAGTAGAAATTTCCCCAAGCTAAATATTGGAAAGACCAAAGCCATGGTCTCCGGTACAATCTCTTAAATTTGTTTCCTAGCGATTAGTTTGACTGCCCCTGGCAATTATCTAGGCTGAACCAGATGCTCAGAATCTTCATGTCATTCCTGATCCCAAGATGAGCTGCCAACAACATATCTGTGCCATCAATAAGAAAGTGCCCAACTCTGCCATGCTTCAGCTCATTTGCCACTGAAATCTTCATGCTTTTCTTACTTCCAGGCTTGATTATTCCAATGCAGTCCTGGCCAACCTATTGCATCCATCCAGTGTAAACTTGAGGTCACTCAAACATCTGCTGCTGTATATTTACTCATAGCAAATGCCATTCACTCATTGCTTCTGTGTTCACTGAAATACACTGTCTCTCAGTTAAACATTTACAATCACATCTTCAAATTCCTCCACTGCCTCACCACTCCTATTTTTGTAACCTCCTCAAGCTCTCCAACTCTCAGAGATATCTGAGCTCTGCCAATGAGCGCTCTGCACTTCAATTATTCTACTAATAGGGTTGCCAATTGGACTAAATGGAGGTTTCATCAGTAACTAGCCCCCAAGCTTCAGTGTTAGTTGACCAATACATCCATCCTTGTGACACACTGCTTTCCTATAACATTGGAAAAGCAAGATGACTTATTGCTCAATTAGATGATGCTCAATTATCAGAGAAACAATCTTTCTTTCAACTCTCTTTCTATTACTTCATATAAATTATTGACAAAGAGAGATTTTCAAAGGAAATAACAAAAAAAACAAATCTTTTTTAATGTCTGATTTTTTTTCCTTCAGGATTGCACACAACAGCATGCTGGAAGTTGATCTTTAATTCCTGGAAACCCCAGACTATCGTGAGGAGTCGACAATCACATCCAACATTGGTTGCTGTGTCTTCAGTTGCCTAGCCCACAAGCTCTGGAAAACATCCAGAAATCTCATCATCACCTTGAAGTAACTTCCCTTCTTTTAAGGTGCTCCTTCAATCTCTTTCTTCAATGAATCACTTGGTCAAATGTCCTAATTTTTCATTTGGCTTAGTGTTAAGTTTTAAATAACAACTGTTGCGTTTGGATGCATTACTATTTTAAAGGAATTATATGTCAAGTATATAAAGACAAAATGTCATTTTGCATTTTAGTAGTGCAGCCAACAGCCAAAGTATGTAGAATTCAACTTGTCACACAAACTTTAAATTTTGATTGCATCAATTGGTAACCAATTGTTCCTAGACCTTAATAGAAAGCGGACACAGATTCAAAAACACCACTCCTATCAGGCACCAGATGGACAGCATTACAGCAGCATTGAATGAGAGTGCAAATTGGGAAACATAGTGAAATGCAGTAACAACAGTGATATCCCAAAGTTTTCAGTCACACACATTTCTGGGTAACTATAAATGCAACCTTGCCAGCATTACCCATATGCCAAGAAGAAAAGCTAAACTAACACCGCAACATATAATAAGGTGATACAACAGACCTCCTAACAGCCAGCAGGAGATAGAGGGACAGGTACGTAGACAGATTATGGAAAGCTGTAAAAACAACAGGTAGGTGTAATGGGTAATTTTAACTTTCCCAAATCAATAGGAACTCTTTTAGCACCAGGTGTTTACAGAGGAACTTTGATTATCCGGCATTCGATTAACCAAATTTTGGATGATCTGAGTAACATGGCAAGGTCCCGATGTGTGGCTAACTATGTTATCTGGCATCGATTATCCAGCATTCAATTAACTGAATGAAATACTGCCCGCCCGCGTCCTGCAGAAAATCGAGATCCCTCCCTTTCTATTATGGTCTAGGAACAATTGGTTACCAATTGATGCAATCAAGATTTAAAGTAGATGGGATAGAATCTGTTAGGTGCATCCAGGAGATTTTCTTAAAATAACACATAGATAGTCTAACGAGGGAAGGGTCATACTAAATATTGCATTGGGGAAGGAATTTGGCCAGATGATCAAAGTTTCAGAGGGGGAGAAATTTGGGAATAGTGATCATAATTCCTTTTCAGATTCTCATGGAAATGCATAAGGATAGACCTCGTGTGAAAGTGCTAAATTGGGGAAAGTTTATTACAATAGCAGTAGGAGGGAACCAGAGAAATTAGATTGGGGGCAGGGGGAAGAGCTGTTTATATGAAAATATAGGTGGTCTGATTACCAAGTTTGTAAACAACATGCAAATTGGAGGAGTTGTGGACAGTGAGGAAGACTGTCAAAGTTTAGTTGAAAAACTGGGTGGAGAAATGGTAGGTGGAGTTTAATCTGGACAAGCGTGAGGTGATGTACTTTACGAGGTCAAATGCAAGAGATAAGTAGACAGTAAATGGAAGGAGGCTTAGGATGTATTAAGGGATAGAGTCATAGAGATGTACAGCACGGAAACAGACCCTTTGGTCCAACCCGTCCATGCCGACCACACATCCCAATCCAATCTAGTCCCACCGGCCAGCACCCGGCCCATATCCCTCCAAACCCTTCCTAATCATATAACCATCCAAATGCCTCCAAATCCAAATCCAAATGTATAACATTGATATACAGTTAAATCTTAAATAAATGATAACCAAAATCTATCAAACAAGAAAACAGAAATACCAAGAGATAAAATAAAGGACAAAAATTCAACTAACTACTCATCTAACTTACAACTAACCAGAGTGTATCATTAAAATTCTTACATTGTTCAAGAGAAAATAAAAATCCAACGGATAACACATAAATTGAGCAGTGATATACACGCTCGGAATGTGTTAACATCAGATCACAACAAACCCGTATTTATCCAAAACAGCCCGAGCATAGAGCATATAAAATTCACAAAAATAAAAGCTCTTTAGTACATTCAGATCAATATAATGAAAAAAAAACCATTTCTAAATAGTAAAAAAAAGTATAAAACGTATTTAAATGGAGATCTTCCCCCTTATTCCCAGGGGGCATCACTTCCTTTCCAAAAAAACCCATCATAACCTCTCCCAAACAGTGCTCCACCCTTGACCCAGGCACCCCACGATAAGATAAAGAAAATTCAAGTATACTACTGAACTAGAACTAACAGTGAGTACCCTATCCCCCACCACACCCCCACCCACACCAACACCTGCATATATTTGGTAATGTTAATACCATATACGAACATATATGACTATAAAATTACAGTCTCAGCAAATAATAATTAAATTTTGTTATATTAATACAAAATAACAGGGGAAAGCAACCCCACTCTCAAGGATAAAGAAAAAATAAGATAAGGTAGCCACCTTCGCCCCATCTACATTAATTAGACCCCTTGGCCTATATATATATATATATATATATATACATATATATAAAAAAGGGGGGAAAGGAAATTATTAAGTAAAGGATGAATAAATAATCCCTTCTTCCCACTCCCCGGAGATAATATTAAATAGTAAGATAGTGAAAGGAAAAAAAAAACGGTTGGGGGGGGGGGGGGGTAGACCGGGGTGGGGGTAGGGCAAAACAACATCAATTAACTCTTATAGTTTGTCTAAGAGAGTCCAAAAGTTCCTTGGCCTTCTCTGGTGATCCGAAGTTAAACACGGACCCTTCATGGCTAAAGCGTAGTATAGCTGGGTAGCGCAAGGAGTATTGAATGTTTAAATCCCTTAAACACTTCTTTGCTTCATCAAACGCCTTCCTCTTTCAAACCAAAGC
The DNA here is from genome assembly GCF_004010195.1 of Chiloscyllium plagiosum. NCBI lineage: Eukaryota > Metazoa > Chordata > Chondrichthyes > Orectolobiformes > Hemiscylliidae > Chiloscyllium > Chiloscyllium plagiosum. The sequence goes on from NC_057719.1 coordinate 28,662,682, forward strand.
TAGGGAAAAGTCCTGAAATAACTTAATCTTTATGAGTCATGGCTTGTGGATCTTTCCCAAGATTTCTGGAGGCTTCCAAAAGCATCTGCCTCACCTTATAGCTCTGCAGCCGGAACAGGACTGGGCGGCGGCACTGGTTCAAGCCAGGCCCGCGTATTGCGACCTGGTAAGCCCGTTCCAACCTTACCTGGCCTGATCCAGCCTTCAGATTCAATAACTGCGGAAACCACTGTTCAAGGAACCTTGTAAACTGGCCTTCTTCTTCCCATTCGGGAAGGCCCAGCAAACGAATATTTTTTCGACGACCTCGATTCTCGAGGTTGTCAATGTGATTCTCTAAGGTCCGGACTTGCTGCTCGAGAGTCCGGACCCGATCCACGGCTGATTCTGCAATGGCCTCGGAGGTCGTGGCCTTTAGCTCCGCCCCTCCGACACGGCATTCAATTTCTTCGATGTCTCGGCCATACTTCGGGACTCTTCGATGAAAGCATCGATCTTCACGTCGAATTTGGAGATTATTTCCACGAGGCTCGCCACCGTAGGTAAGTCCCCCGGGGCGGCTGCGGACGCCCCAGCTGTAGCTGGGGAGGGTGGGGGAGGGGCTCCTATCTGCTGAGAGCTCCGGGCTCCTTTCTCCCCCCCCCCCCACCGAGTCATTTTTACAGGAGACTGAACTACATAAATTTAGTACTAAACCACTAATTACATTAAATAAAAACTATTTTTAGTTGATTTGGTGAGTGTGGTGGGGGAGGGTGGCCCACTTTGCCTAGGCCTTGGGAGGAGCACTATAGACTCAGACTTGCTGAGTCACCGCCATCTTGGATCTCCCAAATGCCTCTTAAATGTTGCAATTGTTCCAGCCTCCATCACTTCCTCTGGCAGCTCATTCCATAAACATACCACCCTGTGTGTGAAACGATTGCCCCTTAGGTCTCTTTTATATCTTTCCCCTCTCACCCTAAACCTATGCCCTATAGTTCTGGACTCCCCGACCCCAGGAAAAAGACTTTGTCTGACCATGCCCCTCATAATTTTGTAAAATAAGGTTACTCCTCAGCCTCCGACACTCCAGGGAAAACAGCCCCAGCTTGTTCAGCCTTTCCCTATAGCTCAGATCCTTCAATGCTGGTTACATCCTTGTAAATCTTTTCTGAACCCTTTCAAGTTTCACAACATCTTTCCGATAGGAAGGAGACGAGAATTGCAAGCAATATTCCAATAGTGGCCTAACCAATGTCCTGTACAACCACAACCAATGACCTCCCAACTCCTATACTCAATATTCTAACCAATAAAAGAAAGCAGATCAAACCACTGCCTTCACTATCCTATCTACCTGCAATTCCACTTTCAAGGAGCTATGAACCTGCACTCCAAGGTCTCTTTGTTCAGCAACACTCCCTAAGACCTTACCATTAAGTGTATAAGTCCTGCTAAGATTTGCTTCCCCAACATACAGCACCTCGCATTTATCTGAATTAAACTTCATCTGCCACTTCTCAGTCCACTGGCCCATCTGCCCCAGATCCTGAGGTAACCCTCTTCACTTTCCACTACACCTCCAACTTTGGTGTTATCTGCAAACTTACTAACTGTACTTCTTATGCTCGCATCCAAATCATTTATGTAAATGACAAAAGGTAGAGGACCCAGCACTCCGCTGGTCACAGGCCTCCAGTCTGAAAAACAACCCTCCACCTCGACCCTCTGTCTTCTACCTTTGAGCCAGTTCTGTATCCAAATGGCTAATTCTTCCTATATTCCATGAGATCTAACCTTGCTAATCAGTCTCCCATGAGGAAGCTTGTCGAATACCTTACTGAGGTCCATATAGATCACATCTACTGCTCTGCTTTCATCAATCCTCTTTGTCACTTCCTCAAAAAACTCAATCAAGTTTGTGAGACATGATTTTCCATGCACAAAGCTATATTGACTATCCCGAATCAGTCCTTGCCTTTCCAAATATGCGTACAGCCTGTCCCTCAGGATTCTCTCCAATAACTTGCCCACCATCAACGTCAGGCTCACTGGTCTATAGTTCCCTGGCTTGTCCTTACCACTTCTTAAACAGTGGCACGTTAGCCAACCTCCTGTCTTCCAGCATCTCACCTGTGACTATCGATGGTACAAATATCTCAGCGAGGCCCAGCAATCACATCTCTAGCTTCCCACAGAGTTCTAGGGTACACCTGATCAGGTCCTGGGGATTTATCCACCTTTATGTGTTTCCAGACATCCAGCACTTCCTCCTCTGTAATATGGACATTTTGAAAGGTGTCACCATCTATTTCCCTGCAGTCTTTATCTTCCATACCCATTTACACAGTAAATACTGACGCAACATACTCGTTTAGTATCTCTCCCATTTTCTACAGCCCCACACAAAGGCCGCCTTGCTGATCTTTGAGGGGCCCTATTTTCTCCAGGTTACCCTTTTGTCCTTAACGTATTTGTACAAACACTTTGGATTCTCCTTAATTCTATTTGCCAAAGCTATCTCATGTCCTCTTTTTGCCCTCCAGATTTCCCTCTTAAGTATACTCCTACTTCCTTTATTCTCTTCTAAAGATTCACTCGTTCTATCCTGTCTATACCTTACATATGCTTCCTTCTTTTTCTTACCAAACACTCAATTTCTTTAGTCATCCAGCATTCCCTATACCTACCAGTCTTCCCTTTCACCCTCACAGGAATATACTTTCTCTGGATTCTCGTTATCTCATCTCTGAAGGCTTCCCACTTTCCAGCCGTCCTTTTACCTGCGGACATCTGCGTCCAATCAGTTTTCAAAAGTTCTTGTCTAATACCGTCAAAATTGGCCTTTCTCCAATTTAGAACTTCAACTTTTAGATCTGGTCTATCCTTTTCCATCACTATTAAGGTCGCTGACCCCAAAGTGCTCCCCCAATGACACCTCAGTCACACTGCCCTGCCTTATTTCCCAAGAGTAGATCAAGTTTTGCACTTTTTCTAGTAAGGCCATTTACATACTGAATCAGAAAATTTTCTTGTACAGACTTAAAAAATTCCTCTCCATTCTAAACCCTTAACACTATGGCAGTCCCAGTCTATGTTTGGATAGTTAAAATCCCCGAGGAGAAAGTGAGGACTGCAGATGCTGGAGATCAGAGCTGAAAATGTGTTGCTGGAAAAGTGCAGCAGGTCAGGCAGCATCCAAGGAACAGGAGAATTGACGTTTCGGGCATAAGCCCTTCTTCAGGAATGAAGAAGGGGATGGTAGGGGATTTGGTTAAAATCCCCTACCATAATCATCCTTTTAATTCTTACAGATAGCTGAGATCTCCTTACAAGTTTGTTTCTCAATTTCCCTCTATTAGGAGTCTATAATAAGGTGATCATCCCTTTCTTACTTCTCAGCTCCACCCAAATAACTTCCCTGGAAGTATTTCCGGAAATATCCTCCCTCAGCATAGCTGTAATGCTATCCCTTATCAAAAATGTCACTCCCCCCTCCTCTCTTGCCTCCCTTTCTATCCCTTCCTGTAGCATTTGTATCTGGAACATTAAGCTGCCAGTCCCGCCCATCCCTGAGCCATGTTTCTGTAATTGCTATGATATCCCAGTCCCATGTTCCTAACCATGTCCTGAGTTCATCTGCCTTCCCTCTTAGGCCCCTTGCATTGAAATAAATGCAGTTTAATTTATTAGTCCTACCTTGTCCCTGCCTGCCCTGAATGTTTAACTCGCTTCTGTTCTCAACTATATCAGTCTCAGATTGATCTCTTTCCTCATTATCTCCCTGGGTCACACCCCCCGACACCTTACTAGTTTAAATCCTCCCAAGCAGCTCTAGCAAATCTCCCTGCCAGTATATTAGCCCCCTTCCAATTTAGGTGCAAGCAGTCCTTCTTGTACAGGAGTTTCCAATGATCCAAAAATGTGAATCCTTCTCCCATACACCAGCTCCTCAGCCATGCATTCATCTGCTCTATTCTCCTATTCCTGCCCTCACTGGCTTGTAGCACCAGGAGTAATCCAGATATTACTACTCTCAAGGACCTCCTTTTTAAATTCCTGCCTAATTCACTGTAATCTCCCTTCAGAATCTCAACCTCTTCCCTTCCTATGTCGTTGGTTCCAATGTGGACAATGACCTCCTGCTGGCCGCGCTCCCCCTGCAGAACATTCTGCACCCTCTGAGACATCCTTGATCCTGGCACCAGGGAAGCAACACACCATTCTGATTTTTCGCTGCTGGCCACAGAAATGTCTTGTCTGTACCTCGGACTAGAAAGTCCCCTAACACAATTGATATCTTGGAACTTGGCGTACCCCTTGTTGCATTAGAGCCAGTCTCGATACCAGAAACTTGGCTGTTCCTGCTACATTCCCCTAAGAATCCATTACCACCTACATTTTCCAAAACAGCATACTTGTTTGAAATGGGTATAGCCACAAAAGATTCTTGCACTACCTGCATACCTCTTTTACCTTTCCTGGAGTTAACCCATCTACGTGACTGTATCTGAGATTTCCCCCCCTTCCTATAACTGCCATTCATCACACAGTGTTGCTGTTGCAAATTCCTCATTGCTTCTAACTGTCTCTCCAACCGATCCATTCGATCTGATAAAATTCACAACCAACAGCATTTATGGCAGATATAATACGCAGCAATCCTTAAACTCTCTTTAATCTCCCACATCTGACAAGAAGTGCATATCACTCTACTAAAGGCCATTTTTGCTTCTTCACAATCTACAGACCCAGAAAATAACACAGTCTTATTCCTCTACAAATACTGCCCCAGATTAAATTAATAGTTATGGCTTACATTTTAAGTTTAATCAAGACACATATCTCCAAAAACATATGATCAAGAAAGAACCCTCTGCTGCAGACTTTCTGTCAGTCACACACTTAAAACAATACACTTATCTGATTCTGTGCTGTGAACTTCGCCCAACAGTTCCTCCAAGATCAGTTGTGAATTTCACTGTTTGTTAATTTTCCCAGCAATACATGAATTCAAACAGCAAAGGCAGTATCAGTTTCTTTCTTTCTTTCTCTCTCTCATGCACTGACCTCACCTCACCATGTGCTTCCTTTATCTGTTCTTCTCCCTTTTAAAACTGCTGTTGTTTTGACTTATTTTTCCCAAAGTTCCAAAACAATGCAACAGCATATAAAACAGTAATTGCTGCTCCTGGAAGTTGGGGAAATCACCTTCAGCACCTAAAATACCTCAAAAAAGGAGCAACTGTTACAGCCAGAAGTTTTTCCCATCTTCCATATTGGATTACGTAGTTTAGGTCGTCAAGGAGACTTACAGCGTGGTTGCCTTCACCGATTGGGCCATATCCTGATGAAGGGTTTAGGCTTGAAATGTCAACTCGTCTGCCCCTCGGATGCTGCCTGACCCGCTGTGCCTTTCCAGTGCCACTCATAGATGCAGATGTACAGCACTGATGCAGGCCTTTCGGTCTAACTCATGCATGCTGATCAGGTATCCTATATTAGGGCTGGGGCTATTTTCCCTGGAGTGTCAGAGGCTGAGGGGTGACCTTGTAGAAGTTCATAAAATCATGAGGGAATAGAGTGAATAACCAAGGTCTTTCTTCCAAGGTAGAGGAAATCAAAACAAGAGGGCATAGGTTTAAGGTGAGAGGGGAAAAATTTAAAAGGGACCTAATGGGCAACTTTTTCATGCAGAGGGTGGTACATTTATGGCATGAGCTACCAGACGAGGTGGTGAAGGCTAGTACAATTACAACATTTAAAAGGTGTCTGGATGGGTAAATGATGAGGAAGAGTTTAGAGGGATATGGGGTAAATGTTTCGACTCTGACTCTCCAGCATCTGCAGTCCTCACTTTCTCCTATAAAATTTGGCAAGTCATGTTGCAGTTGTATAAAGCTTTAGGCTATATTTGAAGTATTGTTTGCAGTTCTGGTTGTCACACTATAGAAAGGTGTGGAGGCTTTAGAAGGGTGCCAAAGAGATTTACCAGGATTTTACCAGGGAGTATTAGCGATAAGCAGAGGGTGGGAAAACATGGATTGTTTTCGCAACAGCATTAGAGGCGGCTGGACCTGATCAAATATTGATTGGGTGGATAGTCAGAGTCTTTCCCAGGAGCATCTAGGGAGCATAGCTTTAAGGTGAGAGGGAGAAAGTTTGAAGGAGATGTGTGAGACAAGCCTTTTACACAGAGGGTGGTAGGTACCTGGAACACACCCAAGGGAGGTGGGAAAAGCAGATATAAAAGCAACATTTAAGAGGCATTTAGGCAGACACACGAACAGGCAGTAATTACAATGATACAGACCAATCAAAGGCAGATGGAATTAATTTAGAATAGCATTATCATTGGCACAGTCATGGTGTGTTGAAGGACATGTTCCTGTTCTGTACTGTTTTATATTTTATGTTCTATGTTCTATATCTAAACAAAGAAATCACACAATTGAAGGGTCAGTGAAGATCTGACACAATCTAGGTCTTCTATGCATCACCATCTTTAAATAGGGAGAACAAGAATAAAGATATTTGTAACCCAAAATGCCTTTGCATACTATTTAAACATGCATTATACACAAAGGGAGCTTGCAATATCATTTTATCAGCTTGGCCACCAACCCAGGTTTTATGCAGAACAATCTCTGGATTCTAATTTCAGAACGAATTACCCTGCTAAACAGCATTGAAAGAAAATATTTGAACACAAAATTCTAACAAATTAGCAACTGATCTTTTACAAATTCAATTTTCCTTATCCGTTACCACATTTTACCATGAAATCCAAACTACTTCCATATCCTCCCAATTCAGCTTAGAGTAGAATATCAAGCAAAAGAAACAAATACAATCAATAGATTTCAATGGCAAAGAATACCATGGTTAAGACTAAGAGAGTCAGATTCCAAAGTGAAATCTGACTTGATAGATCAGAAGTCCGTTGTTTGCTATCTGGTTACAAGGTGCACAAATAATGAAGATTTAGAAGGACATTTAGAAAATGTACTTTTAGCAAAATAACGCATTTATTACACACAAAAAAACCAAAAGCTACATATATGATCATTTTTAAAGATCTTATGATAAGAGAGAAAGATTTAACCCTTTTTGTTTCAACAATATCCTTAACAGACACTCAACCCCAATGAAATATCACTCCTGTGTTAACATTTCTTAGTCAACTGATGAGATTGCAAATGCTTCCTTTCAACAACTTTCTGCATGTTAAGTAGATGCGATTTCCTCCATCTCTCCCTGTAATATATCAGCAAGCTTATTCACTGATCTTCGCTCACAAAATCCCAAATTTTTAATCCTGTCCATTTGGAAAGCCAAATTAGCGCAAGACTACTTCCCAGGTCTGTGGACCCGGAGGCTGCCAAAAACTAAGCTGCTGTTCTGCTGTTAAGAATTGTTTCTTCTGAACTCAACTAGCATGTGCTCACTAGCTTCCCCTTCATGATCATAAATCTCAGTCAACAGTAAGCAGCAATCCTCTCTCCAGATGGTTTGAATCATTTAGACTAAGTTATCATTATTTCTTGGAAAGGTTGTATGTGGTCATTACTATTTTTAAAAAAAATCAAACTTTTCAACATTGAGAAACAAACTATTACTTTAGGAAAATAAAGTAGAAATACATTCTCCCGAAATAATAATGTTTATAAACTGCCCCATGAAATTGAAAAGGAAGCTGTAAGACATATTTTCATTTCCTATCAAAATTGCCTCCATTGCTTTTTCTATTTAACACTGATATAGAAGTATATCTGTACAATGGAGAATATTTCTACGTATAATATAGAAATACATTAAACACAAGAGCTTTCATGACAATCATGTTCTATGCAAGTACATTTTGATCACAGTATTCACTTTCCTCCATATTTGCTCATTACAAGGGCTCCATTATTGTACCTTCATGAGACATGAACGATATTCAAATTACATGGCTGCAGTATAAAACTCCAATAAAACAAAATGTCAGACTTTTTAATTATGGAAACATTTCCAGAAAGGGAACAGATGATACATATAAATAACACACTCTGCAATACTATGGAATATGCAGATTTCAAACTGTTGTACACCCAAATACCAAGCTCGGTGCCTTTCTCTCCACTACTGAACATTTCTATTGACATGAATTTAGCTTGCTTGAAAACTACAGACTGGCTGTACAATCCCCATCTTTGCTCCTTGTGTTAAAACTGACATCAACAATAACTTTTCATGGGTTATCATAATTTGGTACTGTTAAAATTTGTTCAGCAGTCAATACAGTTTTCAGATTGTCAGAGGCAATCTTCTGTCCTTTCAAATGTATTGTTTTCTTCAACAAATATGTCAAAGGAGTTGCTACCAATATATCACTGAATTCCACATTTTGTCTTAGTCAGGGAAAAGTGCAAGATATCAGGGAGTCAAGGGTTATGGGAAAAAGGTAGGGTAGTGCTGTTGAGGATTGTCAGATCAGCCATGACCTTATTGAATGGTGGAGTTAACATGGGCTGAATGGCTTACTTTTGCTCCTGCATCTTATGGTCCAACCTCATAAAAAAACAGACTAACCTATCCATAACAATTTTTATGGTAATTTTGCCCAAAGCCCAACATCACTAGTTGTTAAAAGATACTAATTCGTACTTCTAGTTTTAGATGGAGTCATGCACTATCTGTGGAACTCACTGCTTAAAAGGGTGCTGGAGACAGAAACCACCAGACATTTAAGAAGTATTTAGACACACCGGGTGGCACAGTGGCAGGCGGCACTGGTTAACACTGCTGCCTCACAGCACCAGGGACCCACATTCAATTCCAACATCGGGCGACTGTCTGTGTGGAGTTTGCACATTCTCCCCGTGTCTGCTTGGTTTTCTCTGGGTGCTCCGGTTTCCTCCCACAATCCAAAGATGTGAAGGTTAGGTGAATTAGCCATGCTAAATTGCCCATAGGTGGGTTACTCTTCCGAGGGTTGGTGTGGACTTGTTGGGCCGAAGGGCCTGTTTCCACAAGGATTCTATGATTAGATGAACACTTGAAATGCGATTGTACACATCTCCTTCCCTCAATCCTGACTCCACAACAAGCACTCATTTATTTATCTGGGAACCCACAGCCTCAGCAAACAGGCACCATAATCTCACACTGCCATTTCACAAGAGCTGTCAAAATGGCTGACTATGCAGATGGACATTAAAAAAAACTCCCTTTGAAATAAAATATTCAGAACCTCAAGGAGTCTGATTTACTTTGTCAAAAATCAAAGAAGAAGTTAGTTGGCTGCCCTGAGTCTGCTCCTCCTTCCTCATAGGTTCCTTGGGAACATGGTCTGCCTGTGCCACATATTATAGTTTTAGTGCTATTTCCTTTCATGATGCACCCTTTTCTGAGGACTGTAGTAATTTCTGTTACTATTATTGCTCTCCCATTCACTTCCTGCAATTAAATTTAGTATGTTTGGACCTAATACAATGGAAGCACATTTTATTTAAATATCACATTTAAGTTCTAGCCTCTCTCCTTTATTGTGTCAGCATCCTTTTGTTTGCTCTCTAAAACTAATATTTTTACCATCCCTGGATTTTCTGTTCTTCCAATTTCCTTGTTGATTCTTATTTCCACACATGTAACTTGTAATGGAGAGATCACAGATATCTGCCAGAATCGCTGCTTCTCAGATTATTGATATCTTATGATCATTTAAATAAGTCGAGAGAGTTAGTGGAACACTAATCTGTAATTCTTCCAAGATAGATAAATTCTCTCACATTTTCAACTCTTTTTCTCTATAATATTTCTTTCTACTTAGCAAATTCTACAAAGTCTGATTAAATTCCAGGCACAAACACATAAGCACTGAATTTAAATACTTTCAGTCTGCAAATTGTTTTTCTGACAAACTGGCACACATAATCACATGAAGAGATACTGTAACATTCAAATGGAAACATTTTTTGAGCACTTTATTTTCCCAGCCTCTTTTTCAAAGTAGATGAAATATCTTACAACCCCATCCTCTAAATTTAGACACCCAATGTAGATTTTTAGTTAAATCACCAGATGTGATTCTTGCCATGAGTTAAATCAAACTTCTCATTGGAATCAGAATCATCCTCTGAGCTAATACCTTTTCTTTTTTCGTTTTTTTTTAAAACTTGTCTCTAGCCAAGTCATGTTGCTCAATTTTCCTGTGTCTTTGGAGTTCAAGTTATCTAAAATTCCACTTCTCTTTATTTTTCTCTCTCCTCACTTTGCAATTCACTTTTTTGTACTTTCAGCTCTCTCCTTTCTTTCTCCTACTTTTGCATTTTTGTCCCATTGCTCCTTTCTCTTCCAATTCAAGGATTTTTCATTTCTCTTTACTCTCCGAGTCAACTTCAAAAAAAATTAATAGAATCTTAACGAATTCCAGCAATTATATCACAATTTCAGGCTTCCTGGCTTTTAATTATAAATGCCAGATCATCATCTCATTCTTATGAACTAAATTGAACTTATTGTCACATGTACCGAGGCACAATGAAAAGCTTTGTCTTGCGAAAAATACAGGCAGATCACAGAGTTAAGTAGCATAGATGAGTAAATAATAGGTAAACAGTGGCAAAAACAAAAACACAGGTACAGGTGAATGTAAACAGCTTGTGAGTCCATTCAGTATTCCAACAACAGTAGGGTAGAAACTGTTTTGAAACTGGCTGGTGCATGTGTTCAGGCTTTTGTACCTTCTCCCCGATAGAAGAGATTGCAGAAAAATATTGCCAGGATGGGATGGATCTTTGAGAATGCTGGCAGCCTTTCCTTGACAGCGAGCCTGGTAGATGGATTCTGTAGATGGGAGGTTGGCCTTTGTGATTGTCTGGGCCGAGTTCATCACTCTCTATAACTGTCTCCGATCTTGAATGGTACAGTTGCCATACCAGGTAGTGATACATCCAGACAGAATGCTCTCGATGGTGCACCTATAAAAGTTGGCAACGGTATTCGCCGTCATGCCAAATTTCCTCAGCTGCCCGAGTAAGAAGAAACGTTGTTGGGCCTTTGTAACCAGTGTGTCCGCATGAAGAGTCCAAGAAAGCTTGTGGTGGATGACCACTCCCAGGAACTTGGCACTCTCGTAGGGGAGCATGAGTAGCATCCCATCGAAAGTCAATAATAAGTTCCTTGGTTTTGCTGGCATCGAGAGCTAGGTTGTTCTCAATGCTCCATTTTTCTAGGTCTTCCACCACCTGTCTGTTTTGTTGCCATCTGAGATTTGACCAACTATGGTGGTGTCATCAGTGAACTTGTAAATGGCATTAGTCTGGTATTTGGCAATGCAGTCATGGGTACACAGTGAGTACAGTAGGGGGCTGCGTACGCACCCCTGGGGAGCTCCACTGTTGAGTGTTAGTGAGGATGAAATACTGTCCCCGATCGGATTGTGGCCTGTCGGTCAGGAAACTGAGGATCCAGTTGCAGAGAGTGGGGCTTAGTCCAAGATCACTAAGTTTAGTTATCAGCCTCAAGGGAATAATAGTGTTGAAGGCTGAACTGTAGTCAATGAATGCTCATATTTATCTTAAATTTATCTGATAACTCTCTCCTTGTTAAAGGTCTTCAAATAATCCATTGTTATGTCTTCTACCTCCAGAAAGGTCTTAGCAACAATTAAGGTTATTTTGAAATTCCAAATTTCATTAGTCCTATTCTTATGCCCAGTACCTCCACATAACGGAGTTCAGTTAGATCAGCTAGCTGAACGGCTGGTTTACAGAGCATGTTGATGCCAATAGTGTGGGTTCAATTGCACATTGGATGAGGAACTTCTCAACCTTTCCCCTCGCCCAAGGTGTGGTGACCCTCAGGTTAAAGCACTACCAGTCATCTCTGAAGAGACAGCAGCACTATGGTGTGGTAAGACTAAGGCGACTTTACCTCCACATATTTATTTCTTTAAAGATCCACAGACCCTTCTTAAATTCAATGGATTTTTATCCTTTGAAGATCAATGCTTGGTAGCTGATGGTAGTATTGGACAAGTCTGATCCTCGATTGATAGACCATATGTTTTAATTTTGCAATTTGGTTACTGCCATGGGCAATCAATAAACATATTTGCTACCAAAGCTACCAATGTATTTTTAACAAAGGAACATAAACATACTACACAGAAGGAAAAATGAAGTTGGAAGTTGTAAATATAGATGATTTGAAAGATTTTATCATAAACAACAAGAAAGGAAGATTAATCCTTTTCCCGAGCAAAATCCATTACACTCATCCAAACCCAGTGAAGTATCAATTCTATCTTCAATTTAATATTTCGTATTCAACTAATGAGGTCATCAACAATTTCTTTCATTGACCTTCTACATATTCATCAGATGTGATTCTTGCCATACTGTCCCTCTCCTGAGACACATAGACAGACTAACTCACTGACATTTCCTCACTGATCTAGAAGATAAACGAAGGGATTTTTCCAACCCTGTCTATTTGAACAGTTAAAACAGCTCAATACTTATTTTCAGTGCCATTGGCCTGGGGCTGCCAAAAATAAAGATGCCCTTTTTCTGGTAAGGATCTTTCTTTCGGAGTTCAGTCTGATTTTGCTTCTGGCCACCCTTTTCCGGTCATAAAACCCTTTTAATAACAAACAGCAATTATCTCAACAAGGTCGTTTTTTGAGTCATTTAGCTTAAGTCACATGATGCATTAGCTCACTGTTCCAAATTACTTTCTGACACATCCACGGAAATAAAACAGATCAGATCTTCACAGCACTGAAAACCAAATTTCCATTTACCTCTACTTCAGAATCCAATTCCCAACAGTATACATTGTAAACTTCCATCATATAATATAATGAAAAGTTGCATTTACCAACTTTTAATATAGAATACATCCTAAAGCACTTCATAAAGAAAGAAAAATGAACACTCAGGTAAAAGGAGGTAAAAAAGAACAGTTTGGGGAGGGAAGTACAAAGTGTAAGATTTAGTTAGCTGCAAGTTGAGATGTGAAGCAAAGTTGAGGCCAATGCATGAAAGTCTGGAATCAGAGAAATCGGTAGATCATGGAGCAAAATAGTATATTTGATGCAATGTAGTATATGGTCATCAAAAACTTTTATAAGCTGTTTTCAGAGGGTGGAAAATAGAAGGGCAGACATATGAATAAAATAATTTTAAAAATGGTTTTGACTAGAGGTATGAATCAGCATTAACCAGCACATAGATTGAGGTAGGAGCAGAATTGGCTGACATTATTAAGGGATCAGAGATGGAAACTCAACCAGGTTGAGCAGGAGAATGAGGCTGCAAATGTAGAAACTGTCTGTTAATGACAATCTGAGAGAGATAGACAGGGAGGGATAGAGTGAGAGAGAGCAACAAGGATGTAGAATTTGAGGTTGGAGCTAAACAGCTTCATTCTTCAGAATGTTTAGAAATTTCAATTGTAAGAGTAAAAGGATAGTTTCATTCTAATGAGATGTAATGATTTATTCTCTGTTTAATCAAGTGTAATATATAACTATATGTGCATTGCAACAGCTATGCTATCATAACCTTGAAACCGGCTATTTGCATTATCTTTCATAAAATAGTCAAACTCTAAATATGAGAACTATGTGCATGAAGCAAACATACTAATAGTAACAGGCAGAGATTAACCCAAAACCTGTTAATATATATCCACCAATCTCACACTATGAATCAGATCCATTGCCAAAACTGACAGAAAAGCCCAGCTGGATGTCTGCCAGAATAAATTGGCAGTAGACTCAAATTCCCTTTCAGTAAATTTAAAAATATGTTCACACATATTTAATATACACTTGTCAATTTCCCATGGTGTTGCATATAGTCAAGACTAAACATAATCTTCAGAAAAATTGGGGTAGAAAGGGAGAGATTATTGGAATGGAGCAGCTTTTTAAAAATTTTTGCAATGAAATTTGGGCAGGATTGGCATTTTTTGCCTATCCCTAACCTGCCCCTAAACTGAGTAGCTTGCAGCTGAGAGACAACCACATTGCCATAGGTCTGGTCTCACAGATAGGCCAGAGCAGGCAGAAACACATTTCCTTCCCTCGAGGACAGTGGTGAACCAAATGGGTTTTTATGATAGTTGAAAAGTGTGGTGCTGGAAAAACACAGCAGGCCAGGCAGCATCCGAGGAGCAGGAGAATCGACGTTTTGGGCATAAGCCCTTCTCTTATGATAACCAACAATGGTAATAAGGTTGCCATTAAAGTAGATTTCATTCCAGATGTTACTGAATTCAAATTTCACCACTGGCCATTGTGGGATTCAAACTCATGTCCTCACAGCACTAGTCTGGGCCTCTGAAGTGTGAGTCCAGTAACATTATCACATGATAAAGCTGGTTGTTACCTATATACAATTTACTTCCTAATTTTGCAATGCTATTGGTAACCAAGGGGCATAGATAAGGTAATTGGCATCAAAAACATAAAGTAGGTGAGGGGAAAATCTACACATACACATCATGCAAGAAACAGGAGAACTTGGTACATGTAGATATTGTTACAGAGGAAGCACAGGGTCAAAATCATCTCTTCCTGTTGCTCTCATATCATTTAATATTCCCAAATTAGTGTCTAGGATTGTAAAAGATGGTGCTCAGAGAGTAGGTAATGAAATAATGATGAAAGGATAGGTAACAGGAGGTAACAGATTTAAATTATTTTGCAAATGAATTAGAAATCAAAAGAGCAAGAAGAAAATTTTTATCTTGCACTCATCAGAACAAATACAAGAATGCCAAAAAGGAAAATTATGCAGCCAATTAATATGATTGGGTATGCTTGAAAAAAATGATGGAAACAGATTCAATTGTAACTTTCAAATGAAAATTGAATACATATCTGAAAGGAAACATTTTGCAGGGGGAGACAATGGCCTAGTGGCATTATCACTAGATTGTTAATCCAGAGACCCACATAACATTCTGGGGAGCTGGGTTCAAAACCTACCATGGCAGATGATGTAATTTAAATTCAACAAAAAAAACCTGCAATAAACTGTCTAATGATGACCAAGCAACCATTGTTGACTGTCAGGAAAATCCCATCTGGTTAACTAATGTCCTCTAGGGAAGGAAACTACCATCTTTACTTGGTCTGGCTTACATGTGACTCCAGACACACAGCAATGTCATTGACTCTTAACTGCCCTCTGGGCAATTTGGCTACAAGACGTAGGAGCATAAATTAGACCATTCAGCCCATCAAGTCTGCTCTGCCATTCAAGTTTCTCAACCCCATTCTCCCGCTTTCTCCCCTCAACCCCTGATCCGCTTGATACTCAAGGACCTATCACAGTCTTAAATATACTCAATGACCTGACCTCCACAGCCTTCTGTGGCAATGAATTCCATAGATTCACCACTCTCTGGCTGAAGAAGTTTCTCCATATATCCGTTCTAAAAGTCTTCCCTTTATGGTATGCCTCAGGGATCAGTGTTGGGACCACAATTATTTACAATTTATATAGGTGATTTGGAGTTGGGGACCACATGTACGGTGTCAAAATTTGCTGATGACACTAAGATGAGTGGCAGAGCAGAGTGTGCACAGGAGTATGAAACTTTGCAGAGGAACATAGATGTATTAAGTGAGTGGGCAAAGTTCTAGCAGATGGAATACAATGTTAGTAAATGTGAAGTCATACATTTTGGTAGGAATAATAGCAAAATAGATTACTACTTGATTGGTAAAAGGTTGCAGCATGCTGCTATGCAGAGGGACCTGGGTGTCCTTGTGCATGAATCACAGAAGGTTGGTCTGTAGGTACAACAAGTAATTAAGAAGGCAAATGGAATTTTGTCCTTCTTTGCTAAAGGGGTTGAATTTAAAAGCAGAAAGGTAATATTACAGCTGTACAAGGTGCTCGTGAGGTCACACCTGTAGTACTGTGTGCAGATTTGATCTCCTTACTTAAGAAAGGAGGGGGTGCAGAGGAGGTTCACTAGGTTGATTCTAGAGTTGAGAGGTTGGCTTATGAGGAGAGGCTGAGTAGGTTGGGATTATATTCATTGGAATTCAGAAGAATGAAGAGGGACCTTATAGAAACATATAAAATTATGACGGGAATCGATAAAATAGAAATAGATAGGATGTTTTCACTGGTGGGTGAGACTAGGACAAGAGGGCATGGCCTCAAGATTAGAGGATACAGGTTTAGAACTGAACTGAGAAGGAACGTCTTCACCCAGAGGTTTATTAATCTATGGAATTCCTTGCCCAGGGAAGTAATTGACGCTACTTTAGTAATCACTTTTAAAGCTAAGGTACATACTTTCTTGAAAAATAAAGAAATTAAGGGATAAGGATTAAACGCGGGTAAGTGAAGCTGAGTCCGTGAAGAGATTTTCCATGATCTTATTGAGTGACGGAGCAGGCTCTAAGGGCCGGATGACCTACTCCTGCTCCTAGTTCTTATGTTCTTTACTCTAAGGCTATGCCCTCAAGTCTTAGTCTCGCTCTCCAATGGAAATATCTTCCCAAAATCTACTTTGTCTAGGCCATTCAGTATTCTGCATGTTTCAATTAGATACCGTTCCCCCCCCCCCCCACCTCATCCTTCTAAACTCTATCGAGTATAAACCCAGAGTCCTCAAACATTCGTGATATTAAATTTTTAATTTCTGGGACCATTCTCGTGAACCTCCTCTGAACATGCTCCAGGGCTAGTAATCCTTCCTGAGATATTGGGCCCAAAATTGTGCACAATGAAGGATAGACGACAAATGCTGCCTAGCCAGCGAAACCCTTATCCCGTCAATGAATAAAGAAAAAAAAGTGCACGGCAGGAAAATTGAGCTAATTTCATTGCTTGTTCAAAAAGCTATCACAGGAATGATGGACTAAATTAACTCTCTCTGCACCAGTAAAATGTGATCATTTGTACGTAGAACGGACAGTGCAGAAATAGGACATACAGTCCATCTGGTCCATACCAACATTTATGTTCCACGCCAGTACAATTATATAATTATAAAATATATAACTTTCCATAAGGACATGAAAGATACATCCATTTAGCAAGAACAGATATCGTATTGTTGCAAATTAAATGTTATTTTGCAGTAGTCTAAAAAGTGGGCAAATAAATGAGCTACGAAGTCCCACCATGGGCAACAGATCCAAAGACAGTGCAAGTTTATATAGGCAGAATCTAAAAGAGGTTTTGCAGCGCATAGGGAAAGATCAGGGGAAATTGAACTATGTGGACAGTTCTGGTTCAGGCAGACTGATCTCATCATAAATGATTGTACAGGAATTTATTATAGAAAGTAGTCATAAAAGATAGAAATATAAGAAGAAATGAAGTTTTGTGAACAAGCTGATCAAGCTATCGTGACATTGCACCTTAGCATACATGAATGATAAGTGGACTTCTTTCTGAGGAAAGATTACACAAACTAGGGTTGTATTCCCTAGAATTTAGAATATTATAGGGAATTGATAAAAAGTTTAAGATATTGAGAGAAACAGATACAATAAGGCAAGTGAAACAATTTCCACTGATGTAGAAGTCAGTGCCTAAAAGTTAGAGGCACAATTTTCAAGAATGAAGTTAAGTAACATTCTATACAGTGAGTAGTTCAAGTTCACAAATAACTGCAATTTTTGCAAGATCAAATGTTAAAATTAAAGCTGAACTGATGGATTTTAATAGATCTATTTGGTAAACGGTCTTCTACTGTTCCTATGTTCAATGAAGGTGGCTTGGTTGGTAGAACTCATCCACCTCAGAATGTAAATACAAGGCTGACATTACAGTGCATTACTACATTGCCATAGGTGTCACATTTCAGATGAATTTAACTGAGACCCACATCTGATCTCTAATGTGAAATTAAAAAGTTCGACATGCACTATTTCAAACAGTAGGGGAATTATGCTTGATATCATGTCTGTTTAGCCTTCATTCAACATTCATTCATTGTCACAATACAGTTTGTAGGATTTTGATGTGTACAAATCTGCTGTCTGGTTTTCCACATTACAACAGAGTTAAATGGCTTCAAGACACATCGAGATGTCTGATGGTCATGCAAACAGCTGTATAAATGTAATATTTTCTTTCTGTGACCAATATTTATTGCCATTCTGAGGAGGATAACCTGGGCAAATCCACATAGAAAATGTCAAAGCACAAGTCCTTTGCATAGAACCTCAGATTATAGTTCTATTTTAAGAAACCAAAGTATCTTATACCGCTTTGTGGTCCCAAGAAAGCCCTATACAGTATTATTCTTTTTTATAGAGCTTTTGTGCACCCAGTACTTGTTTTCTAGGCTTTCTAAGCCTGGTGTTTGAACATGCAAAGTTTAGGTCCCAGATATTATTAGAAGTAGCCTCTTATATACCATAGTGTACTGCTGGGAACAGCATATCTGCATGTTAACATTTTTATCTACCCTCTCTTTTACTTTTAATACCTTGAAGACTTCAATCAGGTCACCCTTCAACTTTCTAAATTCTAGAGAAAACAGGTCTAGTTTTCTCTAGAATTTCCTTATAACTTGACAGAAGTCCAGATATCATTTTTGCAAACCCACTGTACTCCACGGAGAAAGGAGGACTGAAGATGTTGGAGAGTCAGAGTTAAAATGTGTGGCGCTGGAAAAGCACAGCAAGTCAGGCAGCATCCGAGGAGCAGGAGAGTTGACGTTTTGGGCATAAGCCCATCATCAACAACGAGGGGTGCAGGGGAGGAAGGAAGATAGCTGGGAAGGCAATAGGTAGGTGAAGGTGGGGGGATGGTGATTGTGATAGGTCGGTGGGGAGGGTTCAGCAGATAGGTAGGAAGGAAGATGGGCAAGTAGGACAGGTCAAGAGGGTGGTGTTGAGTTGGAGGGTTGGATCTGGGATGAGGTGGGGGAGGGGAGGTTTGGAAACTAGTGAAGTCAATGTTGACGCCATGCAGTTGAGGTGTCCCAAGGCGGAAGATATGGGGTTCTTTCTCCAGTCACTGGGTGGCTTGGATTTGGCAGTGGAGGTAGCCCAGGACTTGCATACCCTTGATGGAGTAGGAGAGGAGAGTTCAAATGGTTGGCCAAAGGGCAGTGGAGTTGTTTAGTGTGTGCGTTCCAGAGATATTTCCTGAAATGCTCCGTGAGTTGGCATCCTGTCTCTCCAATGTAGAGGCGACCACATCGAGAGCAACAGACAGAGTAGATGAGATGGGTGGATGTGGAGGAAAATCTCTGCCAGATGTGAAAAGATCCTTTGGGGCCTTCAATAGGGGTGATGGGGGAGGTGTGGGCACAAGGCCAATATAACCTTCCAAAGATATGGTGCCCAAATCTGCTCACAGTTCTCCAGGTGGGGTCTAACCACAGTTTTGCACAGCTGTAGCCTACTCTGTATCCTTGTAATCCTGTCCTCTACATAAATAGGTCAACATTCCATTAGCCTCCTTGATTATTTTCTGTACTGGTCTGTAGCATTTCAAAGACCTTTGCACTTGAACCCCCAAGTCTCTTTGGACATCCACTGTATTTAACCTCATACCATCTATGAAATACTCTGATCTATCCATTTTTGGTCTAAAATAGATAACTTCATGCTTATTTACATTGAAATCCATCGAGAATTTTGCTCATTCAATTAGTCTATCAATATCCCTTTATAATTCCATGCTATCATCTACAATGTCTTTTCTTTGTACCATCAGAAAATTTGGATATGTGACTTTCTATGTTATATACAAGTCATTAATAAATAATGTAAATAATTGAGGGCCTAACACAGATAATTGTTGAACACCACTGGAAGCAATCTGCCAATTCGAATATCTACCCATTATCCCTACTTCCTCCCCGTACCAGTCAACCAGTCTTCCAGCCTTGTCAGTAATGTATCCTCAAAGCTGTGGTCTTTCACCTTAGTTAACAGTCCCTAATGTGGGACTTCATCAAATGTCTTCTCTAAGTCCAAATGAACTACATCTATAGAGATTCCCCTGCCCATTACCTTAATCACATTTTCAAAAAATTCAGTGAGGTTTATCATGACCTCCCTGTCATAAATCCATGCTGGTTTGCTCTGATTAACAGAAAATTTAAGATTTTTTTTAAAAACTCCATCCTAGATTATAAACTCCAACAAATTCCCCACCAGAGTTAGGCTACCTGGTCTGTAATTCCACAGTATTCCTCTTCCACCCTTCTTAAATTTTCCAATACAGAGGGACAACTCTTGTACTCAGGAATATCTGAAAGATTATAGTTAGGGCATATACAATGTGCTCCCCTACTTCTTTAACATCCTTAGATGGAAACCATCAGACCTTGGGAGCCTGCTGCTCTTTACTTCCATTAATTGCCTCATTACTGATGCTTTACTTACATTCATTTAATTCAGTCCTTGTCCACGACCCACTATTAATTTCCTCGGGGCTTCCAGAAAGCTATCCTCCTTTCTTACTGTAAGTACTGAAGTAATTATTCAGCATAACTGTCATTTCCCGGGAGTCATTGGCAATACCTCCACTTTCAGTTTTCAGTACATCATCGGCATTGCTGCTGACAATAGCTTTCCCTTTATGTAACTGCAAAATTTCTTATTGATTTTGATTTCCCTGCAAGTTTCCTTTCAAAATCCCTTTTAGTTATTACAAGATAATTTGCTTGTCTTTGTATCTGTCCCATTCAGCAGGATGTGTTCTGTTTTTACTTTTTTGTAAGCCATTTGGTTTAGTTTTATGCTGTCTCTTTTATGTTTAGTTGTGCATGGCTGTTTCTTTTTCTGTGAAGCAGAGCTTTTTGCTCTCAGGGGCATACGCTGGTTCTTTTGCAGGTTTAATGTTTCTTTAAACATCCTGCACAGTTTTTCAGTTATTTCAGATGTTAGCAGATTACCCAGTTTACTGTGGATACTGTCACACCTTACTAAAGACAACTTTACATAAATCTATAATTATATTTGTGATTTTCACTTTCAAATGCAACAGTGAATAAATGCTATGATCACTATTCAATAAATGCTCACATATAATTAGATTAATAATTAAACTCAGCTCATTATTCAATCCAATATTGCTTGCCACCTTGTTGCATCCAGGACATATTAACTGTTTTAAACTATTCTGGAAATGTTGCAGAAATCTACTACCTTTCTGACAGTTGCATGCCTGTCCTTTCAAATCTATGATAAAGTTAAAACTCTCCATTGATACTACTCTGCCTTTATACACACTTGCCTAATTTCTGTAATTATATGATCTAACACTTCAGCGCTGCTACCAGGGAGTCTATCTACAACACCTTTTACAGTTTTAGATCCATTACTCTTTTTCAGTTCTACTCATAAGGTCACCGCTGGATGCTTTCCCCTCACTATACCACCACTGACATGATTTTGTTGTTAATCACTGAGACTACTCAACCCTTCTGCCATTTTCCCTTCCCATCCTGTAAATCGTATAACTTGGTATATTTAGTCCCCAGTCCTGACCATCCTCAGCCGTGCCTCACTAACAGGTACTATATCATAATTATGAAAGTGAGTTTATGCCTGCAGCTCATTTAATTTATTACTTAAACTACATGCATTTGTATACAGAACTCTTACTTGGGCCAAACAATCTAGCCTGTCCCTCAGTAGTGATGCTTTATTCACCTGTTTATTATTTCAATCTTCTGGTTTCTTCAATATACTTCTTACAATTTTGCCATTATCTGTCATACCTGAAATAGGTTTCTTGACTGTTTCTGTCCACTCTGTCCATTTATTTGTTTTTGCAACTGTACTGACTTCCCAGCCAGTTGAAGGCCTTCTGCAGGTTTAGCAGCTGGGAAGAGCTGGAAGCCCTGCCCATGTGAAATGTTAGCAAGTCAGATGTTGGCAGCTCTTTTGCTCAACAATGCCACTAGAGATGCTAGTGGCTCTATTAGAATGACAACCACTGATTGTCATTCAATATCCTATTGCAAACAAGACAAAAACATTTGATGACAGGAAGGGTTTTGCAGGGTAGATGCTAGACGGAAATTGTGCCAGGGCATTAGCAGCAAGGCCAAGGAAGTGGTACTCAGTGGCCACTTCCCTCAACTCCCTGCCCCATGGTAGGTCCCTTGATAAAGTAAGAAGTGCCTTTGAGTAGCCTCCTCCAACCCAGGAATCTTCAAGGAACCCATTAAGATTCAGGTCCAACCCAACTGAGTTACTTCTAATGGTATTTGGAAACAATTGTTAACATAAGGGGATCACTGGGTAGCAGGGCAAGAGGGCAGTCGATGGGTCTTCCCGCCACTAACCCATCCAGTTAAATACTATCCTTATGCTAAACTTGTAACAGCAGAGAGTGTAAAATTCCAACCAAAAAATCAGTTCAAATTTTTAAATTCAATCATATCAAATACAACCACAAAGCACTATATATTTTAATGTACTACATACTGTATGCAATTCCCAAAGTATGCATACTCCATTGCCTCTAGGCTTTTATGAAACTGTCAGAAGTAAACAGCCAATACTGCAACGAGTAACTCACCTCCTAACTCCCCAAAGCCTGCCCACCGTCTATAAGGCATAACTCAGGAGTGTGATGAATATTTCCCACTGGCCTGGATGTGTGCAGCTCCAGCAACACTCAAGAAGCTTGACAGTATCCAGGACAAAACTGAGGTCCAAGTTCTGATCCCTGAAGTACCCCACTAGTCACTGGCTGTCACTTGGAAAATGACCCGTTTCTTCCTACTCTTTATTCCTGACCTGAATGAAATCAGTTCTGTCATAGCACATGATAACATAAGCAAGCTCACACTAATAAAACACATTAATGTAAGTTTGCAGGAGTGTCTGCATAATTTTTAACAAACCTATAAGCTAGTGCTCAATGTAAGTATCAAAAACCTCAGCAGCTTAAAAAAGATGTAAGGGTTTATTTAAAATCTGGTTCAATCATTACCATTTTTACCAAGAAAAATTAATCTTTCATGAGAAAGTTCTGATTTATATATTATGATAAGGAGAATACTGAAATCGACAAAATTAAAAACAGTTTTTAGTCATTCCTGTATACACTGGCAAACTGTTAGACATAAAAATCAGTCTGTTAAAATGGAACGCTTGTTACTCACTGAGCAGACAACATAAAAGGTCTCTATTGCCATGCAGGAAATAACTAAGGCCCCACAGAGTAAATTTGAGAATTTTCAGGTGCTGATTTATGGCTAGTATGTTAAAGACTACTGCACTTTTATTAGTGAGTTTGCTACACCACCAAACTGAAACAAAAATTGAACTACTCATTGGGACAAAGTGTACACAAAGTTTCTCTTTTAGTTGCACAAAACTACACCTGCAATTCTTACTAACTTCTGCATCTCACTGAAAAAACACCTAATGATTATATATGATAATAGCTAAGGTGCTAAAGACTAATGAAGTCCAGCATGAAAAACACAATGTTAACTCTGAGGAAAAATTTCATCTGCACACCTGCTGCTCTGTCACTCTGTACAGGAAACCATTTCAGCTCCACATCATAAAGTGGCATAACTCTACTTATTAAAGCATTAATCATGTTCTGCTATATCCTGACCAACTGCCAAAATTTACTGTTACATCACAAAAGAAATCTATTAAGCAAAACTCGATTTTAACATTTTACAGAAACTTACTCAAAGTTCAGTTGTATTGTCTACTCTATACATCTATTTTCTGTACTAGTCATTCATTTAAAATGAAAGGATTAACAATGCACTGCTTTAAATGGCATTTTACAGTATAATTGATAATTTGGAAATCTTGGATTTGCTTAGTCGCTTCACAAAACTCATGCCAACCAAGAACAAAATTAGTACTAAATTTTGTAGCACAGAAAATTACTTATATTAGTTACGTTTTACTTAATGAACAACTATAATTTTAAACGGTATAAACTTGTCAGCACGCACAGCCGATGGCAAAGTTTTTTTATACGAAATACTTTCTTTCGCAGAACATCTCAAAATAATTAGTGTTCGTATCCTATATGCAGAACCAAAGTAATAATACATTTGTTAAAAAGTTGAATTGTAAAAATTGTAAACCAAAAACAGATAGGACAAATAAAGTAAACTATAAGGCAGCAAAATTCTGAAATATTTCATTCTAGAAGTGGTTATACCAGCCAGTAGCAAGTTTCCTTACAATTCCCATCTCAAGTGCACCTTGAGATTTTTAGTGACTATTTTCCCCTTGACAGACATCAACCACTATGTGAAGGAACTGGACAGAAAAAATGATGGAGAGGATTGCCCACAATAGATAAAGAAACAGACAGTAACAAAAAGGCAGGTTTAAGAAGAGATAAGTAGAAGATGCTAGAGGGATAAAAGAGAAACCACATAATCAGCAAAAAGATAAAACTGATGAGAGCAACCATATTCTCTGATTTACCATGTTTAATGCCATTGGTGATGAATGGTAAAAAGAATGACAACTGAGTTAAAAGGAACTCTTAAGTTGCTAAATTCAGAAGGCAGTAACATTTAAGATGTGGCCAACGGAGTTTCTAAACCAACTAGCTTCAGATGATGAAAGTTATTGTGGACGTTTCAGTCACTGATCATCTGGTTAAAATTACTTGATTCTCATGAGATCAGGAGTTGTTGTTGCCTGGTAACCTGATATGATTCTGCTTTCACTATGAAGACAGCCATGAGATGTGAAGATGCACAGTTGACTATAAAATGCTCTGAAACTGCTACAATGATTATCACAACTGTAAGTTTTTTTTTGTAAGTGATCTAGGAAGCACAACATGTTCACCGTTTGGTTTTTAAAGACAAGGCCAGATACAAACAATTAGGTTAGTTAAACTTCAACAGATATAATAATATTGACTTTATTCAACCAATCTTTGTTTTTTCATATTTGTACAAAATAATGAAGACATTATATCTCCCTAAATCGGTGGATCATCATGATTCATTTAAAAAATTACTAATCACTATTCTGCATTCTAAACTTCTCAATCTCGTAAATGCAGTGTCCTCAAAGACGCTAACATATTGGAGAGAATACCAAGAATTCCAAGAGGATGATTTCTCAGATTCTAAATCTGAAAAGTTGATTTAATTGAATAAGTACACTGAGAGTATTTCCATTGAAGTACTGATAGGAGCACATGCTACTATAATAGTTAATACTTATCCATGGCCTTTGACAGAAATATATTGCTCAAACCCTTTTCAAATAAGTACAAAGAAAAGGAATGGTAATCTAGGAAGAAGTGATCAAGTTGAGTCATAGAGATGTACCGCATGGAAACAGACCCTTCTGTCCAACTTGTCCATGCCAAAAGCTGAGAACTTAAGGCAGGGAAGTCTCAGGCAGCTAAGTATTATGATGCCAATAGTGGGGTATCATGAAATTAATGTAACAGGCCAGAATCAGAGAGTTGATTATTCAGGAAAGGTTGCATGGCTGGAAAAGACTATTAAGCACAGATGGTTCAAAGCAACGAAGAGAAGTGCTGATGAGAAGCATTTTAAGAGCTTCAGTAAGCAAACAGGGCATGGGCAAATGGTAAATCAACAAATGGAAATTTATGTAATCAAGATGTCATGGCAAACGTTTCAGCATGCTGGAGTTTAGAGGTGTGTCAGAATGGGAAACCAGCAAGAAAGAGATGTACAATCTGGAGGGTATCAATATACGATAGTCACCAAAACACCCAATGAAGAATGCAGATCAAACCTCTTTTCCTAAAGAGCAGCAAGTGTGTGGAATTCTCCACCAGAATGTGACTTGTACAAATACATTTAAGGGAAAGCTAGACAAACATATAACAGGGAAAGGAATAATTTATTATGATGGTAGCATTAAATGAGGAAAAATGAGACAAGGCTCAAAAG
Organism: Chiloscyllium plagiosum; assembly: GCF_004010195.1. Classification (NCBI taxonomy): domain Eukaryota; kingdom Metazoa; phylum Chordata; class Chondrichthyes; order Orectolobiformes; family Hemiscylliidae; genus Chiloscyllium; species Chiloscyllium plagiosum. The sequence continues at coordinate 28,688,530 of NC_057719.1, forward strand.
GAATATATTTGTTGGTACAGATTAACTGTGTCAAATTGCCTATTTCTGTACCACATTTCCAATGTAATCCTATGTCCTGAACAAGATTATATTGCAAGGGAATAACAGTAATGTGAAATTAAGCAATTTCTCCATCTACACCAGTTGTCATATTCTCATGAGCATTTTGAAGAGACTAAACAATATCGGTATGCTGTGTATAGTGATGATAAAAGGCTGTTTGAAAACTTGTACAGTTCAAACACTTAATTTCTATAGTTATGTGTTTTTAAAATTAGGTTAACATGATGCAAGCCTAAGTTATTGCCTCAATTGCGTATTGGAGGACTTTTTCTGTCATCGCCTGCATTATAGGGTGGCACAATTGCGTTGATGTAAATTTATACTGTGAAATCTTGATAAACCTTTTGAGGAGGAGGAATACCGTGATGTTGCGCATTGTGAACTGAGCATTCTATTAAAATGATACATGTTCTATCTTTAATCCAGTACCTAACATAGTAGCACTTCCTGTCAGGCCTGGATGGACTATAAATGCATTCCTTGTCAGTGATGCCCACTTCCCACAAATAACAAAGAAAATTCCCTCTATCCTAGATATTGATCATCAATGAAGGGTTGTGAGCAGGTTTTCTGACAATCGTACTGGTAGCAAAAACCAAAGATCAAAATAATGAAAAATATTGGATAACATACTCCGATAGAAATAAATCTGAACTATTCAAAGAGAACCCTGCTAAACATATTGCAGCTTAACTTTAGGTAATATATTCTTTTAGCAGCAACTATCCATTCTTTACCATTAAAGGGAGGTTTAAGTTATTTTTCATTTATGAAGTCCACAAACAATGAATACCATATGAATTACAAGGCAGCTCAATTTCAATGAGTTTGTTACAGAAATAGACTATTTACTGGTTTCACAATGCTTAATCACTAGGATCATCCAACAAACATATTGCCAGTTTCTCCTCTTTTTTTAAAAAAAGCTTAGCCATAAAGAAAGAGAAGATTACTTCTGGTTTCATGATAAATGAAGAAATTCAATTAAAAAACCATTCATGGAAAATTTCAGGATACAAGAGAACCAAAGTAGGAACAGGGGCCATGAAGTAAACATGTCAGAATAATCAAAAGGACTAATATTTTAAAGGTTTATCAGTAAAGGAGAATTGTAGAAAGTAAGTTAGGACCACTGGCAATGGATAATTGTTAATTAGTAAATAATCAGAAAAATGATTATGGCACTTAAGTACTTGTCATCAGTCATCACCAAAAGAAGGGCACAAGAGAAGAGAAAAAGGAAAATTAAAAATATGATAAACAAAGATAAAGTATATAGTTTGCATGCAAAGATTCTGAGGAAGATGAGGAAGAGAACTGCAGAGACACCAGAAAAATATTTAAGGATTGCCTTCATTGCCATTAAGCATTTGAGTTGGAATATCATTTTGTGGTTGTACAGGACATTGGTGAGACCACTTTTGGAGTACTGGATACAGTTCTGATTACCCTGCTATAGGAAGGATATTATTAAACTGGAGAGAGTTCAGAAAAGATTTACCAAACTGTTGCTGGGACTGGAGGGCTTGAGTTATAAGGATAGGGTGGATAGGCCAGGACATTTTTCACTGGAGCGCAAGAGGTTGAGGGGTGACATTACACAGGTTTATAAAATCATGAGTAGCATGGATAAGGTGCATAGCAAAGGTCTTTCCCTCGGATAAGGGAGTTAAAACTAGGGGGCATATTTTTAAGGTGGGAGGAGAAAGATTTAAAAGGGACTTGAGGGACAACTTTTTCACACAGAGCATAATTTACATGTGGAATAACCCGCCAGAGAAAGTGGTAGATGCAAATACAGTTACAACGTTTAAAAGACATTTGGATAGGTGCATATTAGAAAAGATTTAGAGGGATATGGGCCAAATGCAGGCAAGTGGGGCTTGTTTAGTATGGGAAACTTGATCAGCATGGACGAGTTGGATCAAAGCTTCTGTTTCTAAGTTGTAAGACTATGAGTCTATGATTGCATTATGGCAAACCAGAGCATGACCAATTTCTGCTAATTTAAAAAAAATGGAGATAGATCATTCAGGTAATTAAAGGGAATTAGCTTAACGCTAATGATAACAAATATATGAGAGAGGATGATTGAGAATGATGCCTGCTCTGATGAAAAGCAAACAAAGACTTTCAGTAAACAGAGCTCTTTTCATTTGAACAATGCAGACTATAAGAAGGCACAACAAGTTATGAAAGAACACAGGAACATATCGCTCAAAATCAAACATACTTTTCAACATCACATAACATTTTTATTTGTAAAATTGAACCTCAACTATTAAAGCAGTGTGAGCATAGTTTCAAAATAACATTGGGAAGATAGCATGATTTTTTGAGAGGGCACAGGGATATTCACCAGAATTATTCTAGAAATAGGGAGAGTCAGTATATGAAGAGTAATTAGAGAAGTTAAAGGGAAGAGTTAAAATTGATGAGGGCTTTATTAGAGTGGAGTAAACAATGTCAGTATCAAAAAATATATCAGATATCACATTGGCTTTCAGCTCTTAGCTCTGACATTACTTCTGGGATTAAAACAGAAAGGAACATAAAACATAATAATTCCCCTCAGTTTGTTTGAGGTGGGCTGTCGACTGACAAAACAACGTGTTAGACAGCAATGCACTAGTGATTCAATAGTAGATCTCCGGGAATATCACGTATCAACATAAACATGCAATGGTGCAGCACCTGCACAAGATGCTTTAAAGTGCTCTATGATGGAGAAATACATACATGGATTCAAGAAAGAACAAAAGAAAATATAAGGGAAGAGAATATAAGGGTAGAGCATTGCTTGAGAGACAGGCAATAAGGAGATTTTTAAAAGTAGGGAGACGAAGTGAAAGGAGCCAGAGAAGCAATTTTAGAGGACTGGAAAGTGATAGCTGAAAAAGCAAACAACAATTTTCAAACAAAGCAGCAAGAATGAAAATAAACTTCACATTGGATGAACAAATAATAATGTGGAATGGAAATCAGAAGATCATTTTTCTAGTTTGAGATTTCCAGATAATTTGGAAATGTGGATACAAGTTTTAAGATCAACAGTTTCTGGTCACAGGAAATAAATAGAGCTTAAAGATGATTGGTGGATCAGGAGCGTTGAAACTAATACAAGCAAGGACAAAAACAATGCATTTTGGATTAGAGTCATAGGGATGTACAGCATGGAAACAGACCCTTCGGTCCAAGTCGTCCATGTAAACCAGATATCCCAACCCACCTGCCAGCACCCGGCCCATATCCCTCCAAACCCTTCCTATTCATATACCCATCCAATTGCCTCTTAAATGTTGCAATTGTACCAGCCTCCACCACATCCTCTGGCAGCTCATTCCATACACATACCACCCTCTGCGTGAAAAGGTTGCCCCATAGATCTCTTTTATATCTTTCCCCTCTCACCCTAAACCTATGCCCTCTAGTTC
>NC_057719.1:28695308-28700447 GCF_004010195.1 Chiloscyllium plagiosum
ACCTGCTGTGCTTTACCAGCAACACATTTTCCGCTCTGATCTTCAGCATCTGCAGACCTCACTTTCTCCCCTTCATTACTGTAGTGGCAAAGTGCAGAGCTGTAATAGTTTCCTGGTGTTTTGGAACAAACTTGTTGGTCCTTTATCTCAAGCTTACTGGTCTGTCATGATAGGAGGCAAAAAGTGCATATACAGTGTGTATATTAGCCAATACTACTGAATTTGAGTTTGAGGATACTTGACACATGTAAAGATATTTCATGAAATGAAATAAGTGTTTCTATTAAGACTCAGGTAAAGAAATGAAAACTTAATTCAGTTTAGTTCATTTTTAACATCTATCCTAAATTGGCTTCAACAATAAAATGAAACCATTGTGCAGGAAGTCAATTCATTAACTGTTACTTTCAAGGCTTGCCCCTTTTCTTTTCTACCTCCTTCATGAGACAGTACAGTTAAATCCTGTGACTGACACATTTCATTAACTTGGATACTCTCTGCGCCAGTAGGGGGAACATTGCACAGAATCAAAGATCTCATCCTGGAAAGGGAGAACCAAGATACTAATTTGACTTTCTACACTTGTGTTGCGATTCCTGTCATCTGATAATAAGCAATCTTGCTGATGCCTGTTCATAACCTACGCTTCACTGCTAACACAAAGAAAAATATTTGGAGACACCTGCAAAGGAGAAACTGAGATTCAGAAAGAGCTTTGATTTTAAATTTGGAAAAGTGAGGGAACTGATTTGCTCCCAAGAGTAACATTGATTCACATTGAGTGTCTCAGAAATTAATTTGTATGCTGTCTTGGAGAACACAGACAATTTCACTTGAGTCAAAATCAGGAGGCAGAATCCGATATACAAAACTTGCTGACGTCAGTGTGGCACCAGGTTATATTACAATCTTATTTCAAAACATTGGATTGGCAGGGTTTTCATGAAATACTCTAAAAATCATTTGGGTTGGTATTTCGTGGTCGTGGACAAGAGAACATACTTGTATCCTTATGAAAAAGCATTTAAAAGTTTTGTGGATTGTAGAGAGTGGGTAGGGAAAAGAGGAAGGAGGTCCTCTACAAAAAAGGGCTTCAGAAAAAAATGCATTCCTGCCACTGTCAATTTTGCTTTCAGTTGCCTTGATTCTAAACTCTTGAATTGTCCCATTGAACCTCTGTCTTCTTTGAAGATTCTCCTTAAAATCAACTCCTATGATCAAACTTTTTGGTCATATATCCTGATAACTCTTTTTGTGATTTGTTCTTTCAATATATATGCACAATTGGTCTGGTAAGTATTTGATCATTTTACTGTGTTAAATGATTAATATAAATGCAAATGATTGTTGTTCTTGGAGAGAAAAATGTGTTTAGGTAAATTAAAATGATGGAATAGATTTAATTGACTTGCCTAGATGATTATGGATCAATCATTTTTGTTAAAATTCCTTTTAAAATTCAAAACTCTTTCTAGCTAGTTCTGAAAGGAAGTTTAAAATTAGCCAGAATACATAATGTTTTTTAAAAAATCATTTTCTAATATAACATCCTAGAAATGTATGCATTGGATACAGGACAATATTGGATACCAGAATATTTTGAAGTATTTGCTGTTCACAACTATTGTCAAGCTAATTTGCTATATGGTTTTATCAAAGTTTACAAGTTTACCCTTGACATGAAAACTGAGTACAGACCAATAAGGTATGACAAAGTTTAAATATGGATGAAGCAAAAAAGTTGCAAATGATGATTAATTAATGTTATTTTAAAACATTTGTCAAACTTTACTTTGTCTTTTTCCTCACCAATCTGTAATCTAATATTATCTAAAGGTTCACATGGTGTTGTGTTATGTCTGACAACTCGTATGCAGTATATCTTTTGGAGACTTGCTTATGATATCGTCATTATTTCATAACGTGTCCTGAAAGTATAAAGGTCGCAATGTCCATCTTGATTGGGGGCACTTGAAGCATGACATACTGGTGAAGCGAGCTATTGTTTGTAACTGAATAGCTTAATATTTACCCAGATCTTGAAGTGCCTCTGACTGTAAGCTACTGAATTTTTCAGTACTACATTAGCCATATCCAGATTTTATGTTATGAAAACTAACATAAGAATTGCTGTATCAGATACAAATACCCGGTGGGAAGCAAATGCCCAAACAACTAGGTGTCAGATCATATGGTGCCTGCAATTTGTCACTGAAGAATTGAGGTCAAAAGTCAGAACACAGAATTGGAACAGCATAACACAGGATTTCTAAGGATAATCTTCAAAAAAGAATCTTAAAAATGGGCTAAACAGATAGGTTAAATAAAAATGTTTAGTGGGCTTCTTTTATTTAAGCAAGAACTGGACAAACAACCACCAAGAGGGCATAAACTAATTACTTACCCTTGTTTTCCAAGCAACTCACACTCTGGCACTCTCGGTCCATAAGTCTCTATTTGCAAAGGCTGGTAGACATACAGTGTTTCTTCTATCCTTGGCATTGGCTGTAAAGATATCTGTTGACCCTGTTTATAAGGCAATGTAAGTTAAAAATATTAGTTCTGAATGCATAAAAGGAAAGTGAATATCAGTGTTGAGTAGAAATATCTATATAGCTCCTACATCAATAGTCAGTACTGTTACAGGTTACTTCATGAAAGTCTAGTAAACAAAGTCCTTACAATTAATTAGAATCATGGAATCCCCACACAATGGTCAAAGTCCATTCAACCCATTGAGTCTGCACAGACCCTCCAAACAGAATCCCATCCAGACTCAGACTCCTACTCTATTCCCATAAACCTGCATAGAGCATGGCCAATCCACTTTACCTGCACATCTTTGGACTGAGAGAGGAAACCTGAACACCTGGCAGAAGCCAATGCAGACATGGGGAGAACATGCAAACTCCACACAATCATCCAAAGCTGGAATTGAACCCAGCTCCCTAGTGCTGAGAAACAACAGTGCTAACTACTGAATAACCGTGCCACTCCATTAATTTTCTTAACCAAAACCAGAGGTTACAGCTGAGAAGGACATGGTATCTTCTGTACCTGTTTGGTAACTTGCTCTTCAACTGGACCCAACTATTCTAATTCCAAAATAAAAGCAAAAAAAATACCCAGGGTATTTGATATAAAGATAAAATACTGGAGAAACTCAGTGTTATAGCAGTATCTGCAGAATGAGAAATGTTAACTCTATTTCTTTCTCAGTAGATGCTGCCAGATCTGTGGAGTTTCTCCAACAGTTTTACTTTAACCCCATCTTGATTACTTTCCATTTAAATTATAACTTATCAACTACTTTATAATTTAACTTCATCATAATATAGTTTTAAAATAATATCAAGAGTCATTTGTGCAACAAACATTCCAGGCTGCAACAGCCTGCACTAAAAACGTCCTTTTAAGTTTCCACTTTGCTTTTTGAATGACAATGTGCACACTTCTTAGCAATTCTTCAAAAAAAATATAAACAATCTTACATTATTTCAATACATTTTCAGACAGGGTGTGCTATCAATAAATTAATTTCAAGACATAAATATGGAAATGTGCATTTTGATAGAAAGAATAAGGAGGCATTATTTGGATAAATAGTATCTGAATAGGGTAGAGAAGCAAAGGAAGAAGACTTACAAACTCACAAATCACTAACGCATGTCACAATGCAAGTTAATAAGGTCAATTAAAAACACAAACAAAGCACTGGGATTTCCTGCTCCCTTTCTGTCCCAAAAGGGGTAAAATTGAAAAGCACAAAGTTATGTTAAACTTCTTTAGGGTCTTGGTTATGCCATATTTGGAATGCTTTGTACAGCTGTGGTTTTCATATAATAAAAATGAAAAAAAAAGGCACAATGCAGATTCACAAGTATGATACTAGAACATGGAGATAATAAAATAGTTTGACAAGCGAGATGAAAATTAAACATTTCCTCTTTTAGCGGTGCCCAAACCTATATCACAAATATAAGACATTTGCTAATAAATCCAATGATGAATTCAGAAGAAACATCTTAACCCTAAGGGAGGTAAGAATGTTAGTCACCCTGTTACAAGAAACAGTGAGCCAACTAGCATAAAAGGATTTAATGTTATGTTCCAATTAAGGTACATTAATATTTAACAAGAAATGAAAAACACCTCATTTTATGCAATCTAATTATGCCATAAGATTCCACGTTTTTAAGCAAAAACAATCTTTATTATATATAAAAGAACTGTACACAGCAATAGGATAAATTATTACTATTTATGCAATTTATGATGGTTTAACTGCTACTGTCTTGAGTGGAAGCTCTGAAACTATCACCTTCAAAATCCAGACAAGTATCAAGCAAGGCTGTGTGATAGCCCCCATGCTATTTATAATCTACTTGACAGTAGCTATGCATCTATCAAACTTCAACCGCTGTATGGTATATGCAATAAATATAGCACCGTATGGAAAATTTTAACCTTAGTTACCTCTGTGCCAAAACTAAACTGAACACCACAGACACATAAGATCAACAAAATGCAGATGACTGCAATGTTGCTGCCCATTCTGCACCAGATTTGCAAACCACTGTCAATCTATCCATTTCTAATGCAAAAAAACTCAACCTGTTCTTGAATGCTGCTAAAACATAACTCATAGCAACCTAGAGATGTTCAAATATTCCATTCTCCAAATATGTTGAGCAATTGATCAGGGACCTCAAAGTGAAGGAGCCATTAGGAGGTAGTGACCATAATACAATAAGCTTCAATCTGCAATTTGAAAGGGAGAGGGTACAATCGGTAGTGACAATATTTCAGTTGAACAAAGGGGACTATGGAGCTATAAGGGAAGAGCTGGCCAAAGTTCAATGGTGCAATACCTTAGCAGGGATGACAGTGGAGGAACAATGGCAGATATTTCTGGGTATAATGCAGAAGATGCAGGATCAGTTCATTCCAAAAAGGAAGAAAGATCCTACAAGAAGGCAGGGGTGGCCGTGGCTGACGAGGGAAGTTCAGAAACATATAAAGTCAAAAGAGAAAAAGTATAACAGAGCAAAGATGAGTGGGAAAACGGAGGACTGGGAAGCTTTTAAAGAACAACAGAGGACTACTAAGAAGGAAATACGCAGAGAAAAAAATGAGGTA